>NC_043711.1:75132954-75277135 GCF_006229205.1 Suricata suricatta | reverse complement strand
CCCCCCCCCCCCCATCCTGACAGCTTCCAGGAAGGTGACAAAAGAGTGCCATATCTATCAACAAATGAGAAAATGAAGGGCTAGAGAGACTATTGGTAGCATCCTCCTGCCTCAAAACAGCACGCTAGAACCCACTAATGCTAAGGCAGAAGTTTCTCCTACTTATCCCAAAGGAGACATAACTCAAAGGATAAATAAAAAATTACTAGGTACATGGCAGTCAACAGTGGCTGTCAAGTGTTGGCATGCACTGAATTACCTGGAGAGCTTAATTTCAACACAGATTACTGGATCCCATCCCTCAGAATTTCTGATTTAGTAGGTTGGGCCATTGCCAAAAACTGCCTTTCTAACATGCCCCCAGGTGATGCCGCTGTTGTGGGTGCCAGGACAGCACACTGAAAACCCCTGCAGCATAGTATGGTGGGTCAGGTGATGCCGCTGTTGTGGGTGCCAAGACAGCACACTGAAAACCCCTGCAGCATAGTATGGTGGGTAACGCTAGCCTCATGTAAAGGACCTGAAACTCTGAGCCAGTCCCATGATTTAAATCCACTCTGCAGGGTGCCTGGGTGGTTAAGTCGGTTAAGCATCTGACTCTTGGGATTCTCTCTCTGCCTCTCTCTCAAAATAAATAAACATTGAAAAATAATAATAAATCCTAACTCTGCTTCTTTGAAATGGATGACTTTGGCCTCTCTCTGCTTCCATCTCTTTATTTGTAAAATGAAGATAATAACAGGATAATCTTGGGCTGTCATAATAATTAAAAATATTAATTCATGTAAGGAGCATAGAACAGTGCTTAGCAAATAGTAAAAGTTCTCTCCGCATCAGCTTTTAATGTCAATGCTTGTTGAAGACCAATTAATTTTGTACTAGCTTTACCCAGAGCACTAGCAGAGCTAAAAACAAACAAACAAAAAACCCCCCATCAACTTATTTGTTTTTTTATTGTAAATACAATGATCAGTCTTGTTCTCAAGTACTGTATATGAAACAGTGATCTATCTATCAAATGAGAGAATTGCATAATTTTCTGTGACCTCAAATTTCAGAAGGTATAAGCAGATTTTGTCATGAGTCTGTAGAGACAACAGACTCAGAAGAACATACAGTTCTTTAAAAATCATGACAATTATTAAATAAGAGTTTAATAGCCCTGTTATGGCATAAAAGGAAGAATTACCTGATGAAAAAAGGAAGTCAAAAAAGTCAAACAGAGCACTTTGGAGTCCAGAACAGATGGAATATGAGGGAAGAAACAGAGATGGTGAGCCTCAAAGTGGACATGACACAAGATGGCTCCCCCAGCCGTGAGCACTGAAAACCAAGGCCAGTGAAAGCTCCATATCCAGAACTCTAGACCTAGAATGAGCTAAGGGGAAATCAGTGAGAGATTCCTATTGCTTTAAAATAAGCCTTAATAATTGGTAAGACACGTTTCTGTATTTATCTTCAAATCTTTCTTGATTATTTTTGGACCTTTTCTGTGAAAAATCTTAGGATTAGTGTATCAAGGACAGTGAAAGTTTATAGACTAATTTGGGGACTATTACATTTAAAAAATTAAGTCTTCCCATCAATATTGATCTTATTTAAAATTTGCATTTTTGAACTCTGTTATTCCTATATAAAAATGCAACTGAACTTTGTATATTGGTATGGCCCACTTTTTTTTATTAATCATAAGGAGTTATATGCATATTCTTTTAAATTCTCTACCTCACAAATTTGCTTGTTTTAAAAATGTGCACAAATTCATTGTGACTTTCCCCTTCAAGAGCTGGAGCCTAATCTCCCTCTACTGAGTATGGGCTGGGCTCAATGACTTCTAAGAAATAGACCAATGTGGAAGTGATGGTGTGCCACCCTGAGATTTGGTCCTGAGGCTTCCGTTTTGCCCTGTCTCTCTCTGTGATGATTCACTCTGGGGAGAGCCACTGCCATGTCAAGAGAACACACAGGCAGCGCTGTGGAGGAGTCCACATGGAGAGGAACCGAGGCTTCCTGCCAATAGCCTAGTGGGTGAGCCAACTTGGAAATGGATCTTCTAGGCCCAGTCAAGCCTTCAGACCACTGTAGCCTCAGCAGACATCTTGATTATGACCTCTTCAGAGACCCTGGGTCTCTAAGCTTCTTCTAGAATCCTGATCCTCAGAAACTGTTTGAAGTAATAAAAGTTTATTGTTTTTAGCAAATTTGATAATTTGATACACAGTAATAGATAACTGTTATCATATAGTTTATAACAAGGACAGTTTTCTTTCTTGCTAATGCTCAGGGTCTCTACATACAGTGTACAGTTCATTTAATCCTTATACTTTTCATTTATTTTTGTGTACAAGATTGAGCAGAAACAGTGATAGTAACTTACTTGTGTTGGTCCTGATTTTAGAGGTAACATTTCCCAGTGTTCCACCTTTAAGTATGACGTTTGCTATGGATTTGGGAGAAATTCCCATTATTGGGTTATGTCTGTTCCATTCAATTTCTCTTTATTTAAGAGACTTAATTTATTTTATTTTAAAAATTTTTTTTAAATTAAAAAAAATTTTTTTACTTTATAAAGTTTCATATTTTTTTAACATATGCAATTATTTTCCATCATTTACAATACATTAGTTACAATGAAGAGATTTAATTTATTTTAAAAGCCATAAATATGTTATATTCAGAAAAGGCCTTCAGTAAAACATGTTGTAATGATCCCATGGGATTTCTCCTTAATTCACTTATATAGTGAATTATAGTCTGCTCCATTTTTTAGAAGGTTGAGCCATTCTTTCATATCCAGTTTGGTCACGCTTTGTCTGCTGTTAATGTGTTATTAGGTTCAACCTGAGTCTTGTGTTTAGGATTTTTGTATTGATGATCATCAGGGACACTCTTCTGTGATTTTCCTTTCTTTTGCGTTCCATGTCTGATTTTGGTTTCAAGACTGTGATAGTCTCATAAGAAGAAATAGGGATCATTTCCAATTTTTCTGTTTTCTGGTAGGGTTTATATAATGTAGAATCAAATATTCCTTGACTTTTGTATAACTTGTATCTAGAACCATGTAGACATGGTGTTTTTTTCCCCAAGTAGATTTGCTTTTTGAACTGCTGACTCAAAAATTTTAAAATTTTTATTTCTACTTCTTTGGTCTGTTTTGGTAAATTACATTTTATCTAATTTTCAAATTTATTGCCATAAAACTTACATAGTACCTATGATTATTTTAATCTTTGTTTTATCTATAGTTTTACCACCTTTTAAATTCTTAAATGGATTATTTGATCTTCTCTTTTTTTCCTGCTAGGGCGTCCTCTCTATCATATGTTCATTTGAAAGATGGCATTGGGTTTCTTCCCTTTGCTTAATTTTTTCCTTCCTGCTGCTTTGGGATTATTTTACTCTTTTCCTAACTTTTTAAACTGGGTGCTTAGTATCTTAATTTTTGACTTTTCTTTCTAAGATAGGCAATTATAAGCAAGGAAATAATTTCCCTGTATTATCATAATAGATACATTCCCAAAACTTTGGAATGCAGTATTCCCATTATTGTTTTATTTTAAGTACTGTCAAATTTTTTGCTATAATTCTTTTATAGACAATCAATTATTTAGAAATGTGCTTTTAAATCTTCAAAATATTTTTGTTCTTTTCTTACCTATTTCTACTTAATGATATCATAGAAGATATGTCAGTATGATACAGATGCTTTGAAACTTACTAAGAATTGCTTTAGGGCTTGGTATGTGGTCAGTTTTTCTAAGTATTCCAAATGTGATTGAGATAAATGTGTATATGTGGTTTTATATATGTCTATTAGATTTAACTTGTTAAAATTTGTTTGTTTGTACATTTTATATACTTTTTCCCCTTGCATGGTTTACTCAGTGAGATATGTTTAAATTTCCATTTATCCTTGTTTTCTTTCCATACTTTTTGCCTTACATATTGTAGCTCCCTGTTTTCAGGTACACATAAGGTTCGACTTATATAGCATCCTAGTGAGGCTAATGACTTATCACCTTTTCTCTTTGATAATACATTGTTTTAAAGTCTATACCATCTGATGTTAATGTCACTATTTCAGCTTTTATTTATTTATTTATTTACTTATTTAATTTATTAGAGAGAGAGAGAGAGCGAGCACAGGCAGGGGAAGGGCAGAGAGGGGGAGACAGAGAATCTCAAGCAGGTTTTGTGCTGTCAGCACAGAACTGATGTGGGGCTCAATCTCACGACCATGAGACCATGATCTGAGCTAAAATCAAGAGGTGGATGCTTAACCGACTGAGCCACTCAGGTGCACATGTACCAGCTTTCTTCTGATTAATGGGTACTTGAGATGAGCTGTTTATATCATTTAACTCTCAAAACTTGCTGTGTCCTTATATCTGATATATGTCTTTTGAAAACAGCAGATGGTTGGGTCCAGTCTGACAACCTTTTGTCTTAAGGGGCTAGTTTGGTCCAATAACATTAGTTATGATCACTAGTATATTTATTTTTACCATCTTAATTTGTCATTTTGAGTATGAACTGATTTGTCTAAGTTGCTACATTTTTTGGCTTTCTTGCCCTCTTTTCTGTCAGTAAACTCTATAATGTTTTTTTCTTTACTCTTTGAAAAATTTACATTCCTTTATGAATGCTTCAAAGTAGTAAATAATCTCAATTTTGATTTCTTACTTTCATTTTTTAATAAATATAGCCAGGTATAGGACAGGTTAAGAATTACTTTTCTCTTAGTACTTTGATGATATTGGACTATTGTCCTCTAACTTGCATAGTTGTTGAAATGTTTTCAGTCAAATTATTGTTCCTATGTCAATAACCTAAAAAACAATTTGATTTGATTCTTCAGTGTCCTCAGGACACCAGGACGCATAGCAATTTACAAAGTGAGGATGGAGGAGGAAGTGCTGGAGGTTTGAGGAAAGAAGAAAAAATAAGACATAGCCATTTGTCGGAGCAGGAACATGCAGGGACCAGGGAAGTGTATGTTTGCTAGTGCCCAGAGGCCCATCTACAGATGCCACTTAACATGGCTTCACATTATCTGCTTCCCATGTTGGGCAACACTAATGTAGGTTCATAGAAAGTGAAGAGTCAGATTTAACAAGAGATGGGGTTCTGCCAAGTGCACTTATTTTTTTTTTTAAAGAGGGATACAAGAGAAATAAGGGACTTGGGGGTAAAGATGGTGAGAAGGACATGAGGGCATGAGGATGGTGAGGGATAGTGCAGAGGTGGTGAAATAAAACAAGTCTAGGACCCAGAAGGTTTAATGGATTGCTTTAGTTGTGGGTGCTGGAGAAAGTGAGCTGGCAAGATAGGAGGTGATAGATAAAAATGGGATGCCTAAAAAAGAGATTAATTGAAAGCCAGATATTTTTCTATCTCTGTGCTAATACAGATCATTTTAATTATTCTAGCTATTCAACAAATCTTAATAACTTTTTTTAAAAGAGAGCAGAGGTGGCATCTGTCCTCTTTATTTTTCAATTTTTTACAGTTTATTTATTTTGAGAGAGAGGAAGAGAGAGAGCAAGCAGGGGAGGCAGACAGAGAGAGAGGGAGAGACAGAATCCCAAGCAGGCTCCAGGAGCTATCAGTGCAGAGCCTGACGTGGGGCTCAGTCTCACAAACCATAAGATCGTGATCTGAGCTGAAATCAAGAGTTGGATGCTTCACCGGCTGAGCCAACCAGGTGCCTCAATCTTAGCAACTTGTACTCCTTATTTTTTGATCCTACATAATGAAGTTTTGATCAGTTTTCCAAGCTTCTTAAAAAATACTCTCTTGAAATTTTGAGTGGAATTACAGATTAAATTTTTTGATATTGTTTTTCTATCCAAAGTATTCCATTTAATTTAGTAATCCTCTCCAGCCTTTGACTACATTTATTAATTTTACCCATTAAGGACTTTTGTATCTTTTTTTAGATTTTTCTATTCCCCGATAATAGTTTTCCTTGCTACTGTGATTTTTTTTTGAGTAAGTCTTCTAAGGTTTCTTTCTAGTATTTAATAAGGATATTGATTTTTGTATATTGTTTTTTTGTCAGCACTTTTGCTGAATTTTAAACCTTTTAATAGTTTGGTATTTTGGTGTGTGTGTGTGTGTGTGTGTGTGTGTGTGTGTGAGAGAGAGAGAGAAATCATCTGTGGCATGATTTTACTTCTTACACCTCTTATTTCTTTTCTCATCTCATTGTCCAGCTCAGAAATCTAGACTAATGTTGAATTGAAACAATGATAACAGAAATCCTTGCTTTTCTCTGTTACAGGCAATGCATCTAGTATATTTCAATTAAGAGTGATGTTTACTGTAGATTATTAAGGAAGATGCCTAATTACTAAGGTTTTTGTCTGACACCCAAGTCTAAATGTATGTAGATTTTCTTTTGGACTGTTCAGTTTCCCCAAGGTAGAACATTTAATGTACTGTCTCTAGGTTACATATGCTGGTCAGTGTCATCAGTGCCAAGACAACAAGGGCACTTAGAGCCTCATTATCAAATGATCTTCCTGTTTCAGTTTGGCATGTCACACCTGCCCTCGCTGTGCCTGTTCTTCCAGTTATGATCCTATCTGATACAACCTTTTGGAGGTATAGATATGTCTCTTGTAGGGATGAGAGACCCTGCATGTTTGGAGAGGAGAACAATTTCTCATGTAGAATTTCAACCAAACTTCCTCTTTTAAATGCTGTCCCTTATTGGACTTTTAGGGGAACTTGATGCCTCCATTTTGGGCCCTTTTGGGTTTCTGCTATGTGAGTCAGATACTTCATACTGCCTTCTTACCTCCTGCAGCCTGGCTGCTGGGTTTCAGCTTTTCTCTGCTCTGCTGAGTCGGTTACTGCTTATCCATCTGCTTTCCTTCTTCCAAAACTGCAGACATTTCTCATCTCTTCTGTTGCCTTTGTGGGTGCTTTTATTCCGTTCTTTATTCCTTTTGGGGGACTTAGAGGCAAGTAAGGATAAATAATTTATTTAAATTTCTAATGTTTAACTGGAAATCCTTATCTGTTCCTTTCTTTGATAATTTCTATGTCATCTAAGATTGTCATCATATCTCTTATAACCAGTATACAGTTGGATCAAAAATGATTACAAATCCAATCTGAAGATCTTCATGTTTTAGCTAGCAAGCCTAACTTAATTACATTTCTTGTGAGTATTGTTACACTTGAAATTTATATCCATCATCTTCATATTTTTGTATACCATGATTTTCCTTTACTCTTCTTTCTTTTTCAGGTGTCTATTTTTTTTCTCATTCCCTCCTTTTCCCTCTCTATTGGTTTGAAAATTATAGGGTCTACTTCTGTGGTTTTAGGCATTACCCTTAAATTTTAAACCTGCATACTTGATTTAGCAAAGACTATATATAATAAACATCTCTACCTTTACTCTGACCCATATAGGTCCCTTAGAATGATTAACTCATGTTATCAACTCTTGATTACCATCCTCTCCAATTTCTCAGGATCCCTTTGTTTTATGTTTAGCTACACTTGTTGTATGTCTTATCTATTGTCTTATGTTTGACTGTACACATTAGTCATTTTTATTATTATTATTGTCACTGTATACTTAATAATTTCTTTGCTTGCAATTGCTTTTGAATCTCCGTTTCCTTCTGGATTAAATTAACCTGTTACAGAAGAACATGCGTTGGTGGCTTTTTCAGTGAAAGTCTTTGAATAATACATTCTCTTAGACTTTAGATAACTAAAAATATATCTATTTCAGTTTCATTTTGTATTTTGACTAGCTTGTTACAGAGTTTTAAGGCCATAGTTAGCTCTTTCCACACATGGAAGCTACATTTAATTGTCCTTTGACACCTGTTACTGTGGAGAACCTTCTGATCCTTGTAGTTAATTTGTTCCTATTTTTTCCTTCTAAGAATCCCTTTTTATCTTTTCTGTCCTCCACATTTATTATTATTTTTTATTAAAAAATTTTTTAAATGTTTTAAAACTTATTTTTGAGAGAGAGAGACAGTGCGAGCAGGAGAGGGTCAGAGAGAGAGGGAGGTATAGAACCTGAAGCAGGCTCCAGATTCTGAGCTAGCTGTCATCACAGAGCCTGACATGGGGCTCGAACTCACAAACCATGAGATCATGAGCTGAGCTGAAGTTGGGCACTCAACTGACTAAGCCACCCAGGTGCCCCACTCCACATTTATTTGCATATATCTAGGTGTGGGTTTATTTTTATTTTTTATGCTTACAGTGCTTAAACAGTATATTAAGGTATGGATTATCTTTATTTTTTATGCTCACAAGTTTTGTGCATTGTTATTCTGAGGATTTATGTTTTTCATCAATTCTGGAAGATTCTTAGCCATTATCTTTTCAAGTATTGCCTCTGTTTTCTCTTTTTGGAACTCTAGTTTTCTGTAGGTTAAATCTTCCCACTCTGCCCTATCTTTCCACACTTCTTCCTTCCCCTTTTACTTCTGGATAATTTTCTCTGTTCTCTCTTCTATACTAATTCTTTTTTTTTTTTCCTTTTTCAATTTAACTAATCTATTTAAACCTATTTATTGAGATTTTTTTTCGGTGTCACTGGTTCTTTCTTCAGCTATTCTTTCCCAGAGTGTTTTTTCTTTCATTATAGTTTCTATTTCTTTTCTGAGCTTTTTGTTAGAAACATACTTATTTTCTAATCTTTCTCAGCTTATTCTTTTATCTCAAATTCTTTAAAATTTTTTAAATGTTTTATTTAGTTTTGAGAGAAAGAGAGAGAGAAAGAAAGCATGAGCAGAGGAGGGTCAGAGAGAGAGGGAGACACAGAATCCTAAGACAGTCCAGGTTCTGAGCTAGCTGTCA
The DNA here is from genome assembly GCF_006229205.1 of Suricata suricatta. Taxonomy (NCBI): domain Eukaryota; kingdom Metazoa; phylum Chordata; class Mammalia; order Carnivora; family Herpestidae; genus Suricata; species Suricata suricatta. The sequence goes on along the minus strand of NC_043711.1, from coordinate 75,268,297 downwards.
GAACAGAGCTTGACGTGGGACTCGAACCTATGACCCATGAGATTGCGACCTGAGCCGAAGTTGGATACTTAACAAACTGAGCCACCCAGATGCCCCCTGTTATTTCAAATTTTTGACTTGATATATATTCCAGTTTGTTGTGTCTGCTGATTTCCTCTGATGGTGGATCATCTCCTTGTGTGGTGAGTAATTTTTGGATATGAATTTATCTTTGTCAAGACTTAAAATTGTTTTCGATGTATGTTTGTAGGTGCTCTGTGCAGCCTACATAGGAGTTTTGCTTTGCTCCTGCCAAAGGTCCTTAGGATTTTTAGATTATCCAGTCAGCTTTGAATTCTGGCATCACTTGAAATGGCATAAATTCTAGAATTTCTTAGGATCAACATTTTAATTTCTTCTGGAAAATTTTATTTTGTTTTATTCAGACTTTTGAGAATGGGCAAGCTTCCTTGATCGTTTAGCAGGTCAAAGAGCTGATTTTCTCTGGGTCTCCTTTTACAAAAGGAGCAGCCTCTCCACTGTTTCCTTTCATGCAAATATTTCAGAAGTACCTGCCCTATCTGTGACCAAGATCTTTACCTTTGTCTTCCCACAGGTGATAAAATCCTACCTTTCTCCTGTGAGTGTGTATTAAAGGTTTTTGAGATTGGCCTGCTGTCAACATATGCACATATTTTTTTTTCAATAGTTTATTGTCAAATTGGTTTCCATACAGCACCCAGTGCTCTTCCCCACAAGTGCCCTCCTCCATTACCAACACTGCTGTTCCCCCTCCCCCTCCCCCTTCAACCCTCAGTTCTTTTTCAGTATTCAATAGTCTCTCAAGTTTTGCGTCCCTCTCTCTCCCCAACTCTCTTTCCCCCTTCTCCTCCCCATGGTCCTCCATTAGGTTTCTTCTGTTAGACCTATTAGTGCAAACATATGTTATCTGTCTTTCTCTACCTGACTTATTTCACTTAGCATGACACCCTCGAGGTCCATCCACTTTGCTACAAATGGCCAGATTTCATTCTTTCTCATTGCCATGTAATACTCCATTGTATGTATGTATGTGTATATATATATACACATAGAACTCCCCTCCTCATGCCAGGCTCTGTGCTGACTGCTAGTTCAGAGCCTGGAGCCTGCTTCGGATTCTGTGTCTTCCTCTCTCTCTCTGACCCTCCCTTGATTGCGCTGTCTCTCTCTCTCTCTCTCTCAAAAATAAATAAAAACCATTAAAAAAAATAAAAAAAGAATATGTGGTGTGTGTGTGTGTATATACATATACACTTAACTGACTGAGCCACCCAGGCGCCCCTCTTTTTTATTTATTTATTTATTTATTTATTTATTTATTTTTATTTTTTACCGCATCTTCTTGATCCATTCATCAGGTACAGACATTTAGGCTCTTTCCATAATTTGGCTATTGTTGACAGTGCTGCAATGAACATTGGGGTACATGTGCCCCTATGTGTTAGCACTTCTGTATCCCTTGGATAAATCCCTAACAGTGCTATTGCTGGGTCATAGGGGAGTTCTATTGAAAGTTTTTTGAGGATACTCCATACTCTTTTCCAGAGCGGCTACACCAGTTTACATTCCCACCAAGTGTAGGAGGGTGCCCATTTCTTCACATCCTCCCCAGCATCTATAGTTTCTTGATTTGTTCATTTTAGCCACTCTGACTGGCATGAAGTGGTATCTCAGTGTGGTTTTGATTTGTATTTCCCAGATGATGAGTGATGCTGAGCATCATTTCATGTGCCTGTAGGCCATCTGGATGTCCTCTTTGGAGAAGTGTCCGTTTATGTCCTCTGCCCATTTCTTCACTGGATTTTTCATTTTTTGGGTGTGGAGTTTGGTGAGTTCCTTGTAGATTTTGGGTACTAGCCCTTTATCTGATATGTCATTTGCCACTATCTTTTCCCATTCTGTTGGTTGCCTATTAGTTTTCTTGATTGTTTCCTTTGCAGTGCAGAAGCTTTTTATCTTGATGAGGTCCCAAGATTTCATTTTTGCTTTCATTTCCCTTGCCTTTGGGGATGTGTCAAGTAGGAAATTGCTGCAGTTGAGGTCAAGGAGGTTGTTTCCTAATTTCTCCTCGAGGATTTTGATGGTTTCCTGCCTCACATTCAGGTCCTTCAGCCATTTTGAGTTTATTTTTGTGTATGGTGTAAGAAAGTGGTCTAGTTTCATTCTTCTGCATGTTGCTGTCCAGTTCTCCCAGCACCACCTGCTAAAGAGGCAGTCTTTTTTCCATTGGATACTCTTTCCTGCTTTGTCAAAGATTAATTGGCCGTACATTTGTGGGCCCAGTTCTGGGTTCTCTATTCTATTCCATTGGCTTTGTGTCTGTTTTTGTGCCAATACCATACTGTCTTGATGCCAGCTTTCTTCTTTACCTCTTGAATTTGCCGATACTTTTTTCTTTCTCTTTTTTTTTGTATTTTTTCACATGTTTCTGTGTTTATATTTGGAGAAGATGTGCATTAGTTTCATCTGCATTTAGTTTAGTTGCTACAACTGGAAATAATAAAACAATACACTAAATGAAAATGTGTTCTGTCCTGTTATTTTAATGAACTTGACAGAAAGTATATAAAATGTCAGAGATGATAGGTTTAATGATTATTGCCGATGTCTATTCTATTGATGGACCTGCCATATTTGGATATGTAAAAAAGATCAATGTAATTACTAAGTTAATTTCATAAATTTTTTCTTACATTCATTCAGCAAAATCACTATATTTTAAAATCAGTATTTCACATATTGATATTAGCTTGATGGCTTTAATTTAATTTTAATTAAATTTAATTAATTTAATTTAATTTAAAAAATAAAATATAATCAGTATGCAGAATTTAACATTTCACCAAAATGTAAATTAAAGTAAATGTAAAAATTGCAAAATTAAAGTTGTATTCGTTTTCAAAAATTATTTTTCTTATAAAATATTTTATAAATTACTTATTGAAATTAGTAGCCCAAGTATAAATTATAGCTAAATTATATAAAATATAAATTATATCATCTTTTTTAATTTGTAAAAATGTATTTAAAGGTTCATTTAAAGTTTTTATAAAAATAAAACAATTTTAAGTTTACTCTTCAATGACTATTTAGTTACCAATGCAAAGGATCTACATCAAACTTCATATTTCATCTAGACCTGTGTATATACAAGTTACAGGGTAATATAAATTAATGTTACAAAATGCTCCTCACTGCCTATACACTGTTGAAAATACTGTATTTAATTCATGAATGCCATTGGAACATAAGTTGTTTCTGGAGAAGCAAAACAAAAACAAAAATACTTAGGCATTATGGGAAATGATCTCTATTATACCAGGACCGGTTGAATGCATTTCTTTCAGTGGAAGAGTGTGACAAGGTGATTAGTTTTATTGCTCAGCCAAGGATCTCTGCACTCAAATCTTCTAGCCATTCCCTCACTCTGATATACCTGTCTAGCATTTGGATATAGCATTTGCCTTTATTTTGAGCACATAGGTGAGAATATATAGAAAGTCATTTCCTGGGGTCTGAACATTGTTAATCATGAGAATGGATGTTTGGAGTTCTGCTGGGAGTATTCTGCCATCATTGAGCATCAGATTCTGAGTGAAGGAGGTAGCCATGTGTTCTTTGATAAATTCATTCCCTTTTGTGATATGGGGAGCCTTCTAGAGCCAGGACAGAGAGGATTCTACCTTGCCTGAATCTGAGCAAATCACTTTTTGTTATCACCCTTAATTTATTTTACATTCCCTGGTTTTGAAGAAAAAACATTACCTATCACTCAGTATTTCCTCTTCTAGGTCAAATAGTCTAACTTCACTTAATCCTTTGTGTTGGCCATTTTTGGTGATTTTCTTGTAGTTAACACATATGGCTTTGCCTGATCACCATCCATTTCCTTTGGTTATAGAACTTTTTCTTGCTAAACTTCCTCCTGACTCTTGGTCACCTTCCTCATTATGTCAGGCTCACTACATCCCCAGCTCTAAGGGTACACATATGACTACACGTCTTTAATCATAGTGGTTTTCTAGAACTTCTGGGAAGGTAGTATTACTTCTTTTTAAGATTATGAGTGCTAAGGCCATTGTGAGGTAGCAGTCCTAGCTGGTGGCCAACATTGCATTGTTTGAAAGGAATCAACATGAAGGAAAGCACAGTCAAGACATCCCCCTCTCCAAAGCATAGCCACATACAGACACAGAGATAAAACTTTGAACTGATGACATTATTTGATTTTTTTGTATGAAGCCAGGTCTACCCCTGTGTGTTTTAGTTATATGAGTTGATAAATCTTCTTTTGATTAAGGTAGTTTCAATTAGATTTTTATCACTTGCTACTAAAACAATTCTATTACCTCCTAAATATTTGACTACCTTGATTTTTCTTAGGCAGATGATAGAATTTACTCCACAAGTGAATTGCTTCATGTTTTCATAGGTAAGATTTTATTGATCTAGAATCAACCTCTGTTCCCACTACCTCCAATAACAGCACTGTTTTGCTGACTCATTTTCACAGTTATGGCCTCTACCATGTGTTGTAGTACTTAGGTAAATCAGATAGTTCTTTGCCTTAAATAGGTGTAATTTGTTGTGAACATGATTACTGAGAATTAAAATGAATTAGAGAAGAACTATTTGGTTTTTTAATTCTGTCTTTTTGTTTTTGTTTTGGTGTGTGTGTGTGTGTGTGTGTGTGTGTGTGTGTGTGTGTGTACGTTTATTTTATTTATTTAGAGGGAAAGAGAGATAGAGTGTGAACAGGGGAGGAGCAGAGAGAGAGGGAAGGAGAGAATCCCAAGCAGGCTCTGTGCTGTCAGCATCGGGCTCCATCTCATGAATCATGACCTGATCTGAAAGCAAGAGTCACTGCTTAACCATCTAAGCTACCCAGGTTCCCCAGAATTATTTGGAATTAAAGTTTCCTTTAGGTGGCAACACATAGAATGATCATAAATAAATCAGATTATCCAGCCTCTCAGAGAGGGATATACTGGCATAAGAATCTTCAGATTTATATAAATCTTTATATAAATATATAAGAAAATATAAAAGTTCTTTTTCAGTAGATTGTGGTGGAGACCAAATCTATACATTAAAAACACACTCTAAGGTAAAATAATTTATGGTAGAAAAAACCTAAGAGCAATGGTTGCCTATCAGGTAGGGTGGGGATTGACTGAGAAGGAATCTTTTGGGTTATGGGAATGTTCTATATTTTGAGAGTCATTTGGGCATAGGTATAGGCATTTATTAAAACTCATTGACTAATATACTTAAAATTTGTGTGTTTCATTATATTTCGGTTTATCTCAAAAGAAAAACAACCGAAGTAATGTTGAACTCTAATTAATGGTATGCATACTGAAATGTGTATGTGTAAACTGTGCTGATACCTGCAATTTATTTTTATAAGAGGAAATCAAATGAATTAAATATATTAGAATTAAATGGACTGTGCTGATGATCCAAAATAATGTTGATCAAACACTAGTACAATGCCTGGTACACAGGGATTACGTTTTTAGAATGGCAGCTACTACCATCTGCATAAGAAGCAAGCAAAGAAAGCGAAGAAAGTGCGTCTTCAGGGTTTTTAGGGATGGTGCTTTTCTGACAAATTCTTTGGTGGTTCTGAGACTAAATTGTCTTTTTTCTTAGGTCACTCCATTTCTGAAAGTCAGCAGTTAATGTGATTCCCTTGAATTTTCTGGTTTATATTCTCCTTCCCTTTAAACAGTTCTTCCTTTAAAGATGGCATGACCACACTCTACATGACTAACATCTTTACTATCAGTTTCCATTTTTGTGTTTTTGCTATTTTGGCAACCACCGGTGTGATGTATTATCCCCAGCGGCCACTCCCTCAGAGCACTACATTTTATCTAATCTATGTTTACCTAAATATTATTTAAGTCTTGGGATTCTTCTGACTTCTACTCCCTCTCCCTTGCTGGTCTTTATTGTTTTTAGACACACCATTTAGCACTTTGTTATTTCCTGTTTATATCATTCAAGTTAGACGGTAAACAACTTGAAAGTTGGGGCCACATCTTAGAGAAACTTCATAGTGCATACCAATCTAATCTATGCTATTACTTGTCACAGATTTCTCTCTTCTGAGACAATTTCTGAGGTTCCTAAGGATATACATTATTAGCTCATATAAGTGTCAAAAATAAGTAAATGACTATGAATATTCTCCCCCCCCCTTATTGAATTCTCTTACTTTCCCCCCTCTGTTTGTTCTGTGCTAAGTGAAATATATTTTTTGGTAGCGTGTAAACAATAAATTCAAATGAAGCAACCCTTTTATGCTATGAACCATGTTTGCTTTCAAGCCAGAAAAATATGGAAACTTGCCTGCATTAATGGAAAAGCACCACTAGTTTTTATTTTTAAAGTTTCTATTTTAAAATTTATTAAGATTCTCAGGCAACATTAAACTGCATAACAAAGATGGCCTTTTCTGATTTTATTGTGGTCTTTTCTGTTATACCTCTTAGAGGATGGACACATTTCTATATTTTTTCACTAATGAAAGACAATAGAATTATTTAAGTACCAACAGGTATTTATTTATTTATTTTATTGTCAAATTGGTTTCCATACAACACCCAGTGCTCTTCCCCAATAAGTATTTATTGAGATGCATATATGTCTAGCTCACTCTTTTCTTTTTAGACATAGTTGAGATTTGAAGAGAAACAAAGCTCTAGACTTATAGCCAAACAATTAACATAAGAGCAAAATATATCAGTTTTTCCTTAAAAGACAGAATTTCTCCCGTATTCCCCAAAGTGTGTTATTAATCCTCTTGGCATGTTCCATAGCAAAATGAAAGTACTTATGAATGTGGCTACTTCTTTTAACAAGTTCCAATAACTGCTTCCTAAACTTGTGTTTTTATATCAATTACATACAGTAAGCACTGAAATCAGCCAGAGAACTGCAGAGGCCAAAGTGAGATATTCATGGTAAATAGGCACTGATGCCTGCCAAAAGTAAAATGTGGATATAATTTTATAACACCATTTCATAATTAAAGTCATAAGTGAGGTTTCCTGCTATTGTTTAAAAATGTGTCATGATAAATTTAAATCAAAGATATGGGCAAAGAAAGGTCTGCAGAGTAACAGAGGAAGGCAGCTGAGATGGTACAGCAACATGGCCCAGTGCAGAAAAGAACACATGCAAACAATTTTAGTGAAATAATTACATTTATTGTAGATGGAGTTCTGTTTTAGAAACTATAACCACTTAGAAATGGTTTTCATTCTTGTCAGATTGAGGTTAACTTGTTGGTACTGTCTATAGAGAGATTTTTTATATCAGCATGGAAATTTAATACATTGATTTAGTGATAAGACCATGTCTTCTGACCAAATATCCACCAAAGTCCCTTAAAACTGAAGAATATGACTCCAGTATGTGGAGTCCATAGTAGTTAATGTTGTCAGATTTAGCAAATAAAAATACAGGACACCTAGTTATTGAAGTTTTGATAAACAACAAATATATTTTTAGTATAAGTATGTCCTGTGAAATATTTGGGATATACTTATACTAAAAAGTATTTGTTGCTTATCTGAAATTTAAATTTAACCAGATGTCCTGATTTCATCTGGCAAGTTTAATATTTGCAAAAATATGAATTTTGGAATCGATTTTTGTAGTTTTAAACTAAATATTTGAAGGAGAGTAAATTTAAGTGATCGGAGCAGAGAATAAGGTAAATTTATTTTTGTACTGTTAGTTCATTAAATTTCTAATGTTCACACTTACATGGATGAATGATGATTTCTGTTCAATGATGGGGAAGACTTTTTTTTTGCTTTGCTAGTGAACACAACCCATTTAAAAGAGCTGCTCCCTTAAAGAGGTACATGGACTAATACATGGATAGATTTAATCATTAGGACATTCCTGGCTTTAGAAAGTCATGTTCATCTAACGCAAAGGCAGTTTCTAATGTATCAATTCATTCATCTTGTCTAATACAAGCCATGTGTTTCATATGGGAGTTGAAACAGCATTAATCAGAATCTCTCCCTTGAACCAATCCAAGGGATGCAAAGATCTTGGTTACATCTCAAATGTCAAGATACAGGGAAATGGGTAATAACATTCAAAGCATATCACTTGTAATTCAGACCGTTGTTAGAATTGCTGTGAAATATGTAGGGGGTGGGCAAGCAATGTACCATAAAGCAATGTCTATTCAGTGGGAATTGTGGCTGGAAGGGGCTGGAAGGCTGTATCTGCTTTTCCTCAGCAGACAAAACGCCCATTGAATCCATGAGAGGGCAGGAATTGGTATTCAAACTTATGTATAGCTTGATTGTCCTTTAAGAGTAAGAGAAGATGTAGTCATCTATGAGTTGATTTCCTTGTTACAGATCAGTGGTTCTCAATCTTGGCTGCATATAGGAACCACCTGGGAGCTTTTAAAATTCCCAATGTCCAGGCCACACCTTTGGCCAATTAAATTACAGTCTTTTGGGCTACGACCCAAGGCATCAGTTGTTACTAGGACTTCCAAGGCGACGTCAATGTGTAGCCAAGTTTGAGAACCACGTACCATCACAGGAGATTCTGGTATTATATGCATAGAAAAACACCTACTGACTTGTTCACATTCATGACATTTGATCTCATACCGATGTATCGTGTTATATTTAGCAGCTGCTCTATATTTACAGAATTTTGCCATCATATCATTATGATTATCATCTTTTATGCTTTTAGAGGAGAAACAATGGTGAACAATTAAAGAAAATAAACAATTTTAATGGGAAATGGATGGAATGCACCAGGAGCTGGGTTAGAGAAGGTCTCTTCTGAGGAAGATATTTAAATGAAACTAGGAAACAGTGGTTTCTGAAGTATGGTCCCAGAACTAGCAGCCTCAATGTCACCTGGAAACTTGCTCAAAATGCAGATTCTTAAGCCCCACTCCCACCACTCTTGAATCAGAGACTCTGGGAATGACAGCAATAGATAACTGAATTGACCTTAGTTTTACTTTTCTATTTATTAGTTAAAATATTTGTACATTTATGTGGATTCCTGTAGAATCAAGCATCAATACATTTATAACCTATAACCCAAGCAAGACAGGATCTTTAACAAATGCATACTTAATGTTATACTTTTAACAAATTTTAAAGTAACAAATGTATACTTTAATAAATACACCTCTTTTGTTCTCTGGCAATAATTTTGAGATTTTTATTATATCTTAAATTGTGTCTCAACTATTTAAGAAATCTTTTATTAATAATGGCTTTGTGTCCTATGCATATTACCAATAATTATTTAGGTTCAATTGTAAGTTTTGTGGTTTTTGTTGTGTATCTTGCTACTATTACAAGTGTTCCATGTCTTTTCTTTTGGATTCATTTCTTCATTTCACTGGGATAATTTTTCAGAGAGGATATATGAATACTGAAAATTTTGATTATCTGCCTACTTGAAGCCATAATTTCATCTTCATAGATAAATGGTGTTTTGGCTGGGAATAGAAATCTCAATGTTAAATAATTTTCTCTTAGAAATTTGAAAATATGTTCCATTTTCTACTAATACACCTTGTTGATGAGAAATCAGATGCCAATTCAATATTTGTTCTTTCGTTTATAAAGTACTTTTTTATTTTTGGGATTTTTAGTTTGTCTTTTAATATAAATATCTTGTTGGTTAGGACTTTTACATGTCACTTAAAGTTATTTCTGCTTATCCTTCGATGGGCTATTTTATCCCAATGACTCAAGTCTTTTAGCTCTGCAGTTTTTCTTCTATTACTTCTTTGATTATCCCTCTGTGCCCCATTCTTTTTCTTCACTCTTTTTTGAATTCTTATCAGATGAATATTGGATCTTGGAACTCTCTTCCATATTTCTTAAATTGTATTTTTACATTTGTATCTAATTTCTTTCTTTCCTCTTCTTCCTTCCTTCCTTCCTTCCTTCCTTCCTTCCTTCCTTCCTTCCTTCCTTCCTTCTGTCTCTTTCTGTCTGTCTCTCTTTTTGTGCTGTAGTCTAAGAGATTTATCATGTAGCACACTATTTTGGCTATTTTTAGCCATATCCGTTCTATTATTCAGCCCTTTTGTTTTAAAGTATTATTTTGGAAATCATGTTTTTAATGTTAAAGAGCTCCTTTTTGTTTTCCAAATGCCTCTTTCTTAGTAGCCTCTCCTTATTATGGGTCTACTACCTTCTCATGGTTAGAACTTAAAAAAAATCTCATCTGTGTCTTCTATTATTGATTTCTGTTTATATCATTTGTACTTTAGTATCTTCAATTATCTGGTGATGGTGACTGCTCATAAAAGGAGGACTAGATTGGTTACTATAGGTATCATGCATGGGTACCATCTGGAGATCTCTTTCCACAATAGATACATTTCTTTTTAACTTGCATTGACAGAAAGCGTGGAAGAGAGACAAATCTGGATGAACCTGTGGTCTCATTTCCTTTTGATAATTTAGGAAAGAGGTGACTCAGAATATCTGAGTTAGCTCAACAGGTTGACAGCAGGAACTTAGCTCCTAACACAACCTCTCCCAGTTTCTTCCAACAGGGCTTCTTCCTTGGCCAGAAGATTCCATGTAATGTAGTCTCAAAGCTGTTTCCTTTTCCTGACCCTTTAAACATGTAGAACATTGTGGGGTCAAAGTCCAATCTATTGGAAGGTTGGCCATGTAAATACTTTATATATACCTTGCCTAGGCTATGGGTTAATGAGAGGTTTGGAGATTATGTACACTCTACTACTTGTCTACTTATAATTTTTTTCACTTGATAAAATAGTATCACTCTATACAGTCTTTGCTATCTGTACTACATGGTACTATGTTATGGATCTATGACCCATTTATATGACAAGGCTTGGAGAACCCTAAGATATCCCAAGCTAAACTGACTTCACTCTAGTCTTGCAATGGTGTTTTAGTTTCTCTACGTTGCTGCCCTTTGCTTTACTCTTCATGTTTATTATGGAGTTATGGAATTCTCTCTTTGGGCCTAGTGTCTGCACTTTAGAAGACATTTATTGTGACTACCCTAGAGCCAAAGCAACAGCCAACAGCTCTGTACACAGGAGTCAGTACATGTATGCATTGGTGTTTTTCATATCAATTATTGAAGGAGGGAGGGAAGGGGGAGGAGGAGGAGGAGGAGAGAGAAAGAGAGAGAGAGAGAGAAGGAAAGAGAAAGAGCGAGAGATGGGTGCACTTGCAGTATTACAGTAATGAACCTCCCAGTCTATCCACTAGTGAAGAATGTAAGATTTAAAATGTGGAGGCAGAGATGAGAGGAAAGAGAGAGATCAAGTTATGGAGCCAAGAAAGCCTTGATGGGGTCTGTGGCCCCAGGGCAAGGTTCCATGACTCGAGAAGGGGTTGAGTCAGGGAAGTTGCACCTGGTACGGGAGGGCGAGGTATGGGTGAAAGAGTTCCGGGTTTGGTCTTGGGAGGGCAGATTACCAAGTAAGGGCATTTTAGGGCTGTCACAGGCTGGGGGGAAAACTGGAGCTTCATGAATGGCTGTTTTCAAATGGCATGGGACATTCCAGGTCTGCAGTGTGGGGATTGTCGGTGCATGGAGTTCTTCTCTGACCCACAGCAAAATGGCTGCTCGGTCACCATCTTAAGGTTACTCTTACAAAGAGCAAGGTAGGGCAGGTATTGTGAATCTGTTGTTCCTTCAGTGTGCTTCAGTTCCCACATACCACTCGGGTGGAGCATCTGTCAGGCTGCGTGTGAGACTAATGTTTAAAGATATGTATTATTTTCTATACAATGTGTACAGTTAATGCAAATCACAAATTTTATCTAGTGCTCAAATGAAAAAATTATAATCTGTTTCAGTGCTGGAGGAAAAACTATTAGCTTTATCAAGAGGCAATCTATGTATATGGTCTTCTTGGTGATTGAAGGTTATTTTCAAGGACAATAATGAGCTTAGGCAGGCTGCCTTACATAATGACCTTAAAAGCAACCTCCTTGAAGCCCTGACCAACCCACATTGGCTGGTTATTTAGGGTTCTGCAGGATTGCTCCATTACCTCTTCCCATTCCTGGTGGATAAATTCATGGAGATTCTTGGGGCTTTTTAGGGAAGAAGTTATTTTACATATATACATACCTCTGCAGGTTGTATTTTAAGTGGGAGTTTGTTCTGTCTTCTAAATTACACTAATTCTGTCTGCTTATATTTAAAAAAATCTTGTTTTGGGGCCCTGGTGGCTCAGTCAGTTAAATGTCCAACTCTTGATAATGGTTCAGGTCATGATCTTGCAGGTTGTGAGATTGAGCTTCCCCACTCCCATCCCCCACTGAACTGAGCATGAAGCCTGCGTGGAATTCTCTCTTTCCCTCTCTCTATGCCCCTCCCCCACTCCTGCATGCTCTCTCCCTTGCCCTCTCAAAGTAAATAAATAAACATTAAAAATATTGTTTTTGAAATTATCCATTAGTACATTATTGCAAAAGTTTCAAACCATAGAAAAATTATAAGAAAGGCCATCTTTGATGTTCAATCTAGAGTGTACCTGAATCTTCATCTTTCCCATCACTGTATTAAATGTGTATTCAAATATATATTTCAGATTCTAACCTTTTTTTTATCATACGTGCAAGGATGTGTAGTTTTTTTTATGTGTGTCGATTATCTAGTGATCTGTTCACTCTGTTTACAAACCACCCCAAACTCTGTGGCTTAAAAACAACATGTATATTATTGTATCTCATGATTCTGTGACTTAACTGGGAGCTACCTAGCTGGGCTGTTCTTCTACTGACTTTGCTTGGACTTTGTAAATGAAAATGTCCATAATTTCTCTATTTTACATGCTATTCCAGAATCTTGCTACACTCTGATCAAACGATGAAGTCTATGTCCCCTCCTCTTAAGCTAGGCATACCATTATGAACTGCTTAACTAAAGGAGTATAGCAGAAGAGATGCCATGTGACTTCAAGGCTAGTTTGTTGAAGGTAATACAGCTTTCCATGGCTCTCTCTTAAAACACTTGCCCTTGGAACCCAGCCACCATTCCCTGAAGAAGCCCAGGCCATATGGAGCCTTGATCTTGGCTGAAACTCCAGCTGACAGGCAGCACCAACTTACCTGCCACAGTTGAATCAGCTTGAATGTGAATCCTCTAGCCCCCAGTCAAATTTACTCCAGTGGATGCCATTTGAAGCATCATGTGGAAATACCAACCTCTGTTCAAATTGAAGTTGTATGAGTAAAATAAATGTTATTGTTTTGAGCCTCTAAGTTTTGGAGTAGTCTGCTATGCAGTAGCAGGATAATTGGAATAGGCTCTCTTAGGCAGCTGCAGTTAGATGGTGGTGTGAAGCTGGATATGTGTTACTGTGGTACTCATTAATGTAGCCTCTCTTTCCAGAATGAGAGTCCGCATTCCTTACATGGCAGCTCAGGGCTTCAAAAGGGAAAAGGTGGAAACTTCTAGGCCTTTTTAATGCCTGAGCATGGATGTCCCAGAATGTCACTTCATCCACATTCAATTAGTCTAAGCAGTCACAAGCTCAGCTCAAATTCTAGGGGAGGAGACATAAGCTCCATCTTCTGAGGGGAGGAAGGAGGAATACTATGTGCATACAAGAGGGGAAGGAACTAACAGTGGAAACCAGCTGCCACATTGTCCCTCATTAGAAGATTAGGTCCACAAGGGCCCCAACCTTGCCATTCTTGTTTGCCATTGGATCTTCAGCTCCTACTGGGCTATCTGTGAGAAAATTTGTTGCAAAAGTGAATGGGTATAAAGTGTAAAAATGAAAGTGTGTGACTTTTGTAGGAGACTATTTCCTTTGACCAGAATATATTTGACTTTCTCCTCTTTCCTTGTGCTGACTAATTCCCACTCCTCCTCAAATCTCACTTTAAGTGCCATTTCCTTTATGGCCCCAGGCAGAGCTAATTACTCTCTCCTCTTGGCTTCCTTAGTCTATTGCTCATGTCTCATTGTTGTGTTGGGCATTTCTTGGTTTCCTTTTGGGAGGATCTTAAAGGGTAAAAATCATATCTTAGTCATATCTTTGAATGACTTCCAGTGTCTGGCAGGTAGTATGTTCAGAAATAGAGCCATGGCTTAGATCAGAAGAACACTCAAAAATGGAATCAATTACTTCTAATTCTGGACTCCACCACTCAACAGAGGAATAAAAAATTTGAAGTACGTTTTTAAGGAGGGGTTGTGACTAAAGGCATTGGTCTGGGGGTGGGGTGGGTAAAGAAAGAGATCCTTGAGTCAAGAAAAGAAAAGTCATTTTCCAAATAAAAATAATGAATTACTGAAATGGTAAAAATAATGATATGAACTTGCAATAGTAGGAATGTCTAACTTTCTAGACTTCATGGGGATAATAATAGTAAAAGGGGATAGTAATAGTCATTATAATAATTTAAAGTTGGTGTGAGGAGTAAATGAAATAAGATATGCACAGTGCTTGAATTAGTGCCTGGGACAGAGTACATATTTAGTAAGTGGTAACTATAATAATAAAATCTCCAACAATATCTGCCATTTATTGACTGATCACTTTGTGCCAGGAGCTGTCCTTAGAGATAATATGGGTGCCAAATAATGGATGCTTCTCCACTAAAGTAATTCGTTATGAAGAAAGAAAGGGTGACTTTCCAGGAACAGCAACAAGATTTTTGCAGTTCAAGGAACTCTTTCCTGCTGTTTTTCAGTGGCATTTTCAGTGGCCAGAACCTCTCCAATGCAGGAGGGAAGAGCATTTGCTGATTCTACAACTTGATGAACAGGTGGAAAGCTTTGTATGTACTCAGCAGTCACTTCTCAAAGCAGAAAATGCTACATCTGAAATGAAATCCCCAGTCCTAGGGTTTTTAGCTGTTGGGATTTTAGAGCTTATTTTTAGCTAGCATTTCCTCTCCATTCAGTTACAGAGTTCAAAAAAGGCTGTTGTATTAAAATTAGCCTTCCTATGAGAGTTATTCTGAATAGAGAGATGGTGCAGACCACCCCCACTGACTGCCATGAGATGCTGATGAAGGATCTGGCAGATGAGTCATGGGACAGTGTCCCACAAGTACATAGCTCAACCCTCAAGGTGTCTTGGAGAATCCATCATCAGCCGAAATGGCTTGGTTTGCTATCTTAGATGGCCTATTCAATGGAACATGGTCCAGACAGACCTCTTTGCTTAGCTGCTAGCTAATTAGTTTACCTCGAAAATGCAAAATAATGCTTACTGTTCTCACTATTTTTACTTCTTCCTTCTTTTCCACTGTTTTTTAAAAAAATTAGCCTTATTTTTTTTACCTTTGTTCATCGACAACAGTTTAATGGCCATCTCACTTATATATTCCAAATAATAGTGAAATATTTGGAATGCAGATAATTAACTACATATCTCTGAGTCGTTCTTTGATACATGACATCATGGAGATTGACTCTCATCTTATATGCAGTCCCTGACAATATTAGTAAAGTTCTGTTTTGATTGTTTTGGAGCCTTTATAATACAGGTTTATAATATAGAAATGAAGGCAAATGCCTTGTTGAAATAGAAGACTCATTATACAAGTAGTCCTTGAACACTGATTGATCTGGATGCCACAGATCTTTTGTATTGGAGATGTGTTGGCTGAAGATACAATCAAGTACTTTAACCAGAACTGTTCAGTTAATAGCCATATGTAAGTAAAAGAAAGTTAATTATTATTCTGAGATCTCTAGGGCAGTGGTTCTCAACTGGGAGCAGTTTTGCCCTCCAGGGATACTTGGCAATGTCTAGAGGTGGCTTCAGTTGTCACAGGTGGTAGGGCAGGGTGGATGGAAGGGCTCCTGGCATCTAGTGGGTAGAGGCTAGGAATGCTGCTAAACATCCTACAATACACAGCTCCTTACAGCAAATAATTATCTGGGTCAAAATATCAATAAAAAAACTCCTGCTTGAGTGCTATAAATCCCATTGACAATTACTCTGGATTATACCAATTGGTTTAAATGCATCATTTATCTCCCTACCCTATACCTTTGCCATATTATAGCCTTCTGTATTTTTCTAAGCTAGTATCAAACACAAAGTTGGCATATGTTTTGGACACTCCTTAGATAAATATGTGACTCTTGGTGCACATTTGCTCGATTAATGAAGGGGCTAAGTCTACCAGCTAATTGCAGTGTTCATGCTTCTTAAACATCATGAACTTAATGTTTTCCTGCCTTAGCCTTTGACAGTTTTTTTTCTTCTTCACTGGTGCTCAGACTTACAATTACCAAGAAAGAAATTCAGCAGAGATATGGAAAGATAGTAATAAACCTACAGGAAACAGAGAGGTAATTAACTACTATCTCTCTACTTCAGTACTGAGATTACCAGGCTCTCTGGATAACAGTGAGTTTATAAGGGTATACGTGTTTCCTGGTAACATTTATACATAGAACAGACTTACTTAAAAAAAAATCACATGAATTAATTAACCTTCACAATGTTCTGTAGAAGATCTTTTATTAATCTTTGTAGTTAGAAGCACTTATTGAGTGCCTTTTGTATACCAAGAACCAGTTATTTCCACAAATTTTGGTAATAACCCCAAGAGACTTATACAATTAGCTAGTGAGTTGTTCTGAAAGTGTTGGCTTATTCATGACTAGAGAGTTCCATCTCTTTTGTGACCATGGCCAGATTTTATGAAGTATAGCCTCTTATTTATTTATAATGGACTTTGAGATCCTTGGACGAGATGTATTACATATGTGTGAAGGATTAGAGGGCAGTTTTTAATAACAACAGGAATAATACTGCTTTGTACTGCTAAACTGTAGATCTTTTCTTCTAAAGATTTAAAGCCCATTATAGATATAATTTGATTGTTGCTCTGTTGCAACAGTGTTTTTCCTTCTCTCCCTGTCCAGTCAGATTTTTTTCTTTATTAAAGATGGCACGAATACTTTCTCATGTTATGACCTCTTTGATAAACAGCTCAGGATGTTATAAAAGCAAAGCAGGAGATGTCTCAAGTAATTAGTGGCAGAAGGCTTGCTGATGCTCGGGTGTTAATGTTGCCAGAAAGCTCAGCTATTTGTGGGTTGCTCAGTATGTTTTTGTACAGATGTGTGTGAGGTTGAGTTTCAGCCATATGCCTGTGAACGCATCAGGAAACATTTTGTCATGCTACTTCCTTGGGTGATCATTTATGACCAAAAGAAAAAAAAGTCATATTTCTATCTTGTGAAATTGAGCTCGAATTCTGGGTAGTTGAGCAGCAATCAGTATATGCCTGGATCACAGTTGCATGGGATGGTTTGTATTATATACCAATGGCAACTATGGTTCTAAATATGGAAATTAAATACTTTAGGTTCAGGCTGATTCTTATCCATGGGTAGGAAACGTCTGATCTTTTATAAGATAAGTTTAAAAGTGTGTGGAGTTTTCTCAAGGGCTGCAAATTCTATTCACATTCCTATGTATTTCCTTGGGGATGGTCCCTTGAGGCTTTTTGGCAGCTACCTTCTTTAGAATGGGGAGACTGGGATCCATAGGAATGCCAAAAAAAAAAAAAAAAATCAAAATGTCCTCAGAAGATTACCAGAGTGTGGTTGATCTAGAGGCCAAATCTGACAGTTCCAAGCCTCAAAAGATGAGTATCAAACAGTACTTGGCTTCCTTCCCTCTAGGCATGAGTCATTCACATTTACCCAGAATCAGTTCGTAATTTGGAAGCTTCTTATGTTACTGACAGTCTCAGATCCTGCACCAAATTTCTTGTCCACTCTCCTAATCATAAGTAGTTATATATAGTATTGCGGTTGCAGTCTTGATGCTTCTATTATCAGCCCATCATTCTGGATATATTTCTCAGAGCCTCTGTAGTCGTGGAACAATACTCTAATGCATACAAGATGACCATATGGAACTTACCTAGTAAGCTACAGGGCTTCCTTAATGTGGCCCAATTAGTGTATATTACAGCTCACTTTAAAATTTGTTAAGGGGTGAAATTGACATAATACCTCAGAAATGATTTACTATTTACTATTGCCTTTCTAGATAACCTGAGTCTATGACCTACTAGTAATTTAGCAAATTGTGCTGTGCCATCCTTGCTCTCCCCACCCACCTAAGAGGCCCCTTTGGTGGACACTTTCCATAATGTCAATAGCTTCTTATCTCAAGCACTTCTGACTCTGTGCCTGAGGACTTGCTCATCCTGGCTTGGGGGACGGCCCTAGTGCTAAGGAATCAGCAGTCTCAGGACTGACCCTCAACTATTGAGGGATGAAGAGTTGGTAGATTTGAACTCAAGTTTGCTCACCTGCTGGGTCTGTTCTGAGGTGTATTCTACATAGTATCTGAGAAGGTACCTGGTGGGATTAGACTGTAGTGCCCACAGTGATGCACTGCACATAACACAACCTTTCCTCTTTCCTTCTCTCACCTGCCCAGCCTGTCCCTTGTGATTTCTGCTATCACTTTCCAAATAAGCTCTCTGCACCAAATTCTTATTTTAGGATTTTTTGTTGGGGTAACCCAACCCGGGAGCCCTCCTCGTCCCCTCACTTTACATTCTATGGGTTACTAAGTGCTTTGGTTCTGTTTCCTAAATAACCTTCATTTATCTCTTTACATCTAGAGCTTAGTTCAAATCCCTAGTATCACAATGGCATTGTAACAGATCTCTCCATTTAATCAATTCCCCCCCTAACCAGTCTTCCACAACACTGCCAGAGACATTTTCCCAAAAGACAGCTATGATCCTGTTCCTTTCCAGCTTCAAACCTTCCATGGCTTAGGCCTCTCATCATCCAGCCCTTGCTTACCCACCCTACACCCTACCTGAGCACCATACTGTTGCACATGTTCCATGGCTACAAGGTGGGGATTACATTCCACTTTTGCCCACCTGTGAACTTATCAACTTTAAAGACAAAATAAACCTTACCTTCTCTCTCCTTCACTCTCCAACCCAGTGGTGACTTCTTTAGTCCTATCCCTTTACCTCAGACACCTACCTCTTCAGGAGTGCCTTTATCTCTATTTATTGTTGTGTAAATATATTGGTGTTTATTGCTCAAGCTCAACTGTGAGTTCCTTGAGAGCAGTAACCTCATATGATTCCCAGCTCCTGGCTCAGCACCAGGCACAAAATCAATATTTGATCCTGACAAGGACCAGTTGGCCATTCACTTTGTCCTTTAGAAGTTTGCTCTGGAAAGCATGGTGGGGCTGAGGTTTGGGAGGAGGCTCTGTGCTTCGCTAACCTATAAGAGCTGCATAACAAAGAGAGACAAATTGGTGCTGAGGTTACCCCATCCAGAGGTTTGGTGGGAGAATGTGATTAAAATAAATATTTTATATAAAAAAAAACGTGACTGTTGCTTTATTGTTAGACCTACTTATCCTGCTATGTTTAATTTCTTTTGAATGGATATATGTCTAAGTCCTTGCTGAACATGTAGGAGGGAACAGAGGCAAATTTTCAGGAAATTCTGGTTCTTTGGGATTTATTTTGCCCCCTTTCCAGATTTGTTTCATTAAGACCCAGAGTCATTGAAGTCAAGTGAAAGAAAAATTATCAAGTAAAATAAAGCAATATTCAATTCTGTCTCATCTTCGCTTGAAAGGTACCTGGATTTCTATTGGTTAGTTGTACCTCTATGGGGAACATTACATGAATCAGTCAAAATGTCCAGCTCTATTCCTTCTAAGGGTGGACTTGTGGGGAGGACAGTGTTTTTCTGGTGCTTTAGCATGGGCTTTCACTCCCTTCCCAAGGGAAATATCTCCATTCTGGAAGCTAGATTCCCATCTACTATCCCAGGGAGGGGTTGGGGCAGGCAAATTTACCATAGTTTATACATTGTCTAGAAGGGCGTGTTGATTCTAGTTCTTTGAAGCTGCACTCTATAGCTTCAGCTGCATCCCCTGCAACTTCCTAGTGTCAGGGTAATATGGTGAAATGAGAACGCATGGCACTTTATGGGTGTCTCCATGGAGAGTCTGTGGTGTCTATGTGCTGAAAAAGGGCAGAGACATCAAGCAGGATTGAGGTTAGTTGTGGTCACCACAGCCACCTCCTAGCTGCGTTGGTACATATAGCCACACTTGTGGTGATGGCTAGGATATGCCTCCCTGGCAGGATGGGAAGCTAGGTGTTCCCAGCTTTGCAAGGGGCTGGAAACTTCTTTTTAATTGGGTAGAGCCCTGAGGCATGTGTGATGGGATATAGGCGTACCCTGTAATACAAATAAAGCCACAGGTGTGGGTCTACCCCGAGGAATGGAGACAGGAGACACTGGCCAAGACCAGGCAGAGAGGAGACTGGGAAGCGACTGCCTGTGAGCAGAGCATAGGGGTCCAGTTCCCACGCACAGTGAGTGACCTGTCTCCTTGCCTACATTCCCAGCAGAGCAGCCCTCACTGACCCAGCCCAGGGTTTCGCTTTCTGGTATTGGTTTCCTCACTCTTTCCATGGGATGCCTGATGTGCCCTGTCCTTTTGTATTCTTTCTTAGCCTGCCCAGGCCTATCTGAGCTTGGAAGGTAGTGAGTCCTGAATCCAGGCTGAAACTCTGCCCTCAACCTCTACCTTCCATCTCTGCTGTCAGATAGTCTATTTTTTAAAAATTAAAAGCAAGGGTTTGGGGTACCTGGGTGGCTCAGTCTGTTGAGCATTCAGCTCTTAATTTCGGCTCAAGTCATGATCCTAGAGTTGTGGAATTGAGCCCAGTGTCATGCTCAGTGTGGAGCCTGCTTAAGATTCTCTCCCTCTCTCCCTTTGCCCTTTTCCTCGCCTCATAGTCTTTCTTAAATAAATAAATAAATAAAAACCCAAACAAATAAATAATAAAAGCAAGAATTCAAAACAAATTATTCCATCAATGATTACTACTCCTGGTTATTTTCATCCATTTTGAAAAGTATCAAAGAGTAATATTTCTATTTTAGCAAAAACAACTGTAATAGTTTACATTTAAAAAATGTTTTCTGGGGCATCTGGGTGGCTCAATTGGTTAAGCATCTGACTCTTGATTTCAGCTCAGGTCATGATTGATCTCACACTTCCTAAGTTAAAGCCTCGCATGGGTCTCTTTGCTGACAGTGTGGAGCCTGCTTGGGATTTTTTTTTCCCTCTCTCTCTCTGCCTGTACCCCTTACCCCCTCAAAAATAAACAAACATTTAAAACAAAAAAATAAAAATGTTTTCCACGTAACTCGGTTCTGTGTCAAGTATTTGTTTCCATAATGTAGTTTAATCTTCAGGACAGTCCTTTAAGGATGGTATTACTGTGAACTCTGTTTTATACACAAGGAAACAGAGGAACAGAGAAATTAAGACACATGCCTACAGTCACCCAGTAAGTGGAAAAGCTGGGCTGGCAACTCCCCTGAAGTGTTGTAAATACTTCCCGTCACTCACTCCTTGCTCAATACACGCAAACACTATGAACCCAGGCTATACGTAGCATCTGGGAGACACTCCTGGTGGATGCAGTGGTGCTGCTGAGGCATACTCTACTTGTTAGACTGGACAGTGGACGCAGGTGTCTGTATTTTTATTGGCCTCCTCCCTTCCCAGGGGCACTCATCCCTCTTTCCGAGGTCTTCTTATGCTTATTCCCTCCCATCATAGATTTCTAGGCAAATTGTTTTCATACCCCTCTGTTGCCCCAGAGTTGACTTTTTCTCCCTCACTTCTATCCCACAGATACCAATACATATAACAATTCCTTAGTTGTTTGTTCCGTGGGAGAGAATGCATTAGTTTATTCAGGAAATCCCAGAGAAGCCATTACTGTCTTCTAAATCTGCACTGCCTGATCTAGAAGCCACCAGCCCTATGTGGCTATTGAGCACATGAAATGGGGCAAGTCGCAACTGAGATGTGCCGTGAGTGTAAACTGCATGCCACATTTCAGAGTCAGTACAGGTGGGAAAAAAAAGAATGTTAAAATTGCCTGTTAGTAACTTGTAAAATATTGACTACAGGTTGAAATGATAACGTAGATAAAATACATTATTAAAATTAATTTTATCTGTTTCCTTTTAATTTTTCTAATGAAGTTACTAGAAAAGTTAAAATGGCAGGTATGGCTCACGTTACATTTCAGTTGGACAGCACCGCTTTAAATCCTGTGCTCACTGTTTGGGGCAAAGACAAGAGAGAGGCACAGGGCTGCCCTGACTGAATTCCCAAGCTTGTGCAGTGTTGGCCTCTTTGGGTTCTGGTGCTCACAGACCCTATGGGTGTCCCTGTAGATCACATTTGCATTATAATGGAAGGCAGATGCTTTAATCTGGTGTTGGGAGTACAAACACCAGTGGCCTGCTGGAATGATCAGTGTCAGCTGTCAGACACTGGATTATAGACTCTGTGCCTCTCTGCAGTTCCCTGGCCCAGCACCTAGAGCAGAGCCATGAGCACTCAGTAGCTGTTCAGTGATTACACGTATTTAGGTCCAAGAGGTTTCTGCCTACTGTCCCTTATCAAATGGTCAGTTGCTTCCTCTGCTTGTTGCGGATGAATTTCTCCCTCCCTGTTGCCGTGACTAACCCGTCACTGGCCCTACTGGGCCTCCCTCTTTAATGGGATGTGGCCCTAAGCCCAGCACTCTCCAAGCACCTCTTCCGTGTCCTGAGTCCTTTTTCTTTTTTTTTTTAATGTTTCTTTTTGAGAGAGAGAGACAGAGACACAGAGCATGAGTGGGCTGGGGGCGGGGGGAAGGGGCAGAGACAGAGAGGGAGACACAGAATCTGGAGCAGGCTCCAGGCTCTGAGCTGTCAGCACAGAGCCCAAGGCGGGGCTTAAACTCAGAAACAGTGAGATCATGACTTGAGCTGAAGTCAGATGCTCAACTGACTGAGCCACCCAGTCCCCCACTCCATGTCCTGAGTCTTAACTAGAGCCTCCACCACCTCTCACTTAGATCCCACCTGGTCCTTCCACCTCCACACTAGCCCGGGGACTCTCACATTCTAGTATGAATTAGAGTCACCTGGTAGAACCATTCATGTACACACTGGTGGGCCCCACCCCCAGAGCTTCTGACTTACTAGGCCTGAGTTGGAGCCTGAGTATGTGCATTTCTAACTTCCAGGTTAGGTAGATGCTGCTGGTCCAGGGCCACATTCTGAGGAGGATCACTGACCTAGCCTGATGATCTTAAAACACAAATCTGATCATGATACTCTTTTCTTAAAACCCACCAGCAGCTGTTCAGAGCCTTCTGGATAAAGTCTGAATTTCTTAGGGCCGCATCCCAGAGCCTTCATGGTCTGTTTCTTATGTACCACCCCAGCTCCATCCATGAGGACTTGGTTTCCCCCACGGTCCCTAGAGTTCTCTCGATGGACCAGGTTCCACCTCACCTCTGGGGGTTCTGACTATTGTACACTTTCCTTCTATACTTCTAGGGTGCCTTTTCCAGGCTCCTGTGATTACCAGCTTCCTGCTGGGTTAGGCACATGGGAGGTACTAGTAGGAGATGGGAAGACATGAGCGGAGAAACCAGCTCTATTTCTACTTCCTATGCTTTGAGCAACACCTCCAGCAGTAGCTGTGTCTTCCCCATGGCTTTAGCTTCTGGCATACAGGTCTCCTATGTGTTCAGCTTCTTCCAGATTACTGTGGTTGTATGGCTCTGGAAACACAACTTCTTCTTAAGGTCCCTGCTGTCTTACGGGGTAGAAGTGGCTTCCTGCTGCCCTGAGTACCTAGGTGCTCCTCCACTCCTGTTTGGTTTCTTAGCTCTTCTGTTATCAGTATCCTGAAATATTTTGCCATAGTAAATGCATAAAGGTTATCCCACTAATTACCAGTAGAACTTTCTGCCACGATGGTAATGTTCTTTCTACATCTGCTCTAATGTGGCAGCCACTAGCCACAGGTGGTCATTGAGCACTTGAGATATGCCTAGTGCAACTGAAGAACTAAAGTTTTAATTTAAGTTAAAGTAGCCACATCTGACCCGTGGCTACTAGTGCACTATACTAGACAGTATAGGGTCAGACCCTGCTTTATATACAGCCATTGAAATTTAGGAATAGATTTTGTCATTGGCATTGAAAAGAGAAGGGGTGCTCTGTGCTGTAGAGTATGGTCTTGATATTTGCACTTAAGCTTGCTCTATCTATCTATCATCTATCTATCATCTATCTATCATCTATCTATCTATCTATCTATCTATCTATCTATCTATCTATCTATCTATCTATCTAGTATCTGTTTATCTATATCTATCACCATGAGCATCTATCAGTTTTATAACAAAAGCAGCAAAGCAAAAAATCTGAGAGAAAGGATATCACATTTATATAAAATGCATTATATCCCTTCATGATTTATCATTTGGATTCTACTAAGCAAGATTTATGAATTCCATGCTATGCACGATGATATAATATGATGTTTTAAGAGTACCTAGGATTTGTTTTAATCAAACAAATGGTATGATAAGATACACAGAAACTGAAATGACCACCATAAAGGAGAAAGGATCCCTTCTGCTCTGGGCTGGCTTGCATCTGGCTTGTTTCTTCTTTCTCTTGTTTGTCAGACCTATGCCAAATAAGAGTAGATAGGCTCTAACTGAGGGCCTAAGTTGTTTGCTCCTCTTTTAACCCTCCTGAAGCATCTCTTATGGGCTGGCAGTCACCACTGTAAGGACAGATCGTTTCTAAGGGTGCTTCTCATCAGAAGTCAAGTGACCACTCAGTGCAGGAGTTCATCCACTGTGGCTGACCTTACTATCCTAAGCTGTTGCTTCTTCTCTCTATGCCAAGATTGGACATTTCTGCCACAGGCCAAGTGTATTGTCCTCAGAACCTGGTTCTTTAACACATGCGGTCCATATTGTAGCCCAGGAGAATCTTACTGCAAATAAACTGTGCCCCAAACAGGAACTGTTTATGTCATTCAGGACTTTACTGATTCTTGAGCCAACCTCAGAAGCAGCAATGCCATGTCTGCATCCTGGGGTCTCCAGTGTCTTGGAACAATACGTTTACCTCCAGCTTTTCAGGATCCTGGAAATTCCATATTTTTTTTTCTCTTCTCTGAACTATGTACTGAATTCTTGAGGTTGTTGCTTCCAGATTAATATGGCTACTCTTTTATAGATCACCCATTTTTGCATTGTTTAGTGCTAAGAATGACACAAAACAAGCCTATAGACATAGCAGCAATTCTGGTGGCCGTGTAACTTGGATAAGTTAACTTCTCTGTGTCTACTTCTTCAATTGTAAAATGGAGATAAGAATAAATCACAGCTTATGAGGTAGCTATGAAGGTGAAATGACCTTTTGTCAAGTCATTACATTTATAATGCAAGACAAATGTGTGATACCTAATATGTAGGACTTGTTTAAAGGGAATGATTAAAGAGTAAGTTTAGGATAGGCTATGTAGGGGCGCCTGGGTGGCTCAGTCAGTTAAGCATCTGACTCTTGGTTTTGCCTCAGGTCATGATCTCGCAGGTTTGTGAGTCTGAGCCC
This sequence comes from Suricata suricatta, assembly GCF_006229205.1. NCBI lineage: Eukaryota > Metazoa > Chordata > Mammalia > Carnivora > Herpestidae > Suricata > Suricata suricatta. The sequence goes on along the minus strand of NC_043711.1, from coordinate 75,242,782 downwards.
CATTATGGGCTGTGCACTGGCAGCATGGAGCCTGCTTGGGATTCTCTGTCTCTCCATTTCCCTCTCTTCCCCTCCCCCACTCTTTGTCTCTCTCAGAATGAATACATAAACTTAAAAATGTTTAAACATTGTAGGCTATATAAAAACTTCATGTGAGATTGTGAAAATTTCCTTATTGGCAAATAAATCCCTTAAGTGGAGTCTTTCCCCTAGAGACCTTTATCAGATTTCATGTTTTTTTTTTCCCATAATATTTTATTGTCATCAGATTTCATGTTAAATTGCATATATCTTTGAATCTGTAATTCTGCTGTGTACTGAATCTGATGTTCTCATGATTTCTAAAGGAAGGCCCTTTGATAATCTGTTTAGTGTAGGTAAATCAAACACAGATAGCTGTCAATCCCATACTGGGATCAAGTACATGAGGACAATATTCAGTGGACTACAAGCCCTAAACATGGGGGGGCATTAGAATGGAATACCTACTCTGTGCCAACTTTCCAGACTCTGCTTTCCTGACTCCTGGGTGTCTTCAAACTGCCTGCTGAATTTGAGCCTAATCTCCCTCCCTTACTCAGTTAGCAGATTTATCACCTAACTCTCCCCCTGCTGACCCAGTGGGAATGGGTTTATTGATTTCTAACTGCACAATGGGAAAGGAAAGTCATTTGGACTTTCTAAGCTAATTATAAACCCTTCTAATGTGGAATGTACAAGAAGTTGCTTAGCAGACTTATTCATGATTGCCAAATCCTGGAAACAACCCAAATGCCCATCAGTAGGAGAATGGATAGACAAATTGTGGTGTATTTATCCAATGGGATATTATTCAGCAATAAAACAGGACAAACTGACATACAGAGCAATATGGGTGGAAATTAAGGAAAAGATTTTGTTGAACAGAAACAGCTAGACAGGAGTATGTACAGTATGATTCCATTTATATGAAAACTTACTACAGTGACAAATCAGGACAGAAGTTGCCTCTGTTGGAGGATGGTTTAAAGGCAGGGGGCACTGGGGAGCCTTCTGGAGTGCAAGAAAAGTGCTATGTCTTGTTCTGGATAGTGTTTGTATGGATTAAATGGTTAAATTCATTGAACTGTAGTGTTGAGGTTTGCATGTGCTACTGTATGTAAATCATGCTTCAATAAAGTACTATTAGCATATTAACCTTTATAATGGAGAAACTCATTATGAGAGAAAGGAAAAAGGATATGTAAAATACTTATCAAACGAGAAGCCTTTAATAGCAAGAATTCCTATATAATATGTCTTGTTACCCAGGATTTATTTCAGAGGCTAATTAGCTAAGGACCTTTTGTTCTTTTCCTTGTTTGCCTTTGGGCCTCCTGATTTCATTGCTTACACAGAGCACCGGAGGAGAAGGCAAAAGTACCGAATTTGTAACAGGAAGGCAATGTAGCATTCAGAAGAAGATAAATTGCTGTGCCATTTCAGGTGATCACAGGGCAAGGGGACTAAGGAACCCACTTGGGAAGTCCACAGAATCTCAGAGCTCTGTGAGAAGTTGGATGGGTCATGGACTTCCTTTGAAAGGTGGGATATGCTGGCACCTATTTGGAATCTGAAAAGCAACCCCTAAAGAGACAGCCAAGTCATATATTCCAATTACAGATATTCAAAACACTCTATGCTTTTTCTTCACTGTATTTATCACAACTGCAATTAAATTATAATTATTTCTGCACTTTCTTAATTTTATCCCCTCCATAAAAGCTATTAGGAGGCTCACAATGCTACAAAAGCACGTCTGTGTCTCCAATGCCTGGCACCCAGTAGGTACTCAAAAAATAGTGATGAATGACTGAGTGAATTAGTTTAGGAAAATCGAAGGGAGGTGCTCATAGAGGTGACATCTTATATCAATTATTTTATTACCTGGAATACCTTCTCTGCTGCCCATACCAACCCTAGTCTGTTCTTTAGTGCTCAGCTCACTTCCTACCTCTGCTACGTATCTTTTCTCTAACTCCTTGTGCACAATGTGATATAAGACTAATGAATATATAAAGCCTACAAAATTTGCTTTTTCAACTGTTTCTATGTATTTATCTGCAATCAAACTCATTATGGAAAGGGTATGGTTGGAATTTTTTGATGATCAAGTTCATGTTTTACTTCTGGTTTCTAGGATGCTTCCTGTGCCATTTCCGTTATTTGAAAAGCACTTCTCCCAACAGCCATTGACTACAAAAGTCTTTTAAAGACCTGTCCATGAGTCATTCCTTTGTTTTTTGACTCAGTTGGAAATCATCCTTTTCCCTCTGAGTTCTACCACTCTAGGATGATTACTTTGGTCTCCTTGTGTGGGAGTCATTTCTGCATATATTATTGTTCTTCTCCAGACCTATTGACTTCTTTACAATAAGATGACACATTGAACTTCTTACTGCTCTTTATACTGTATGTGCACAGTAAATGTCTTTTGTATTGTTAGCATAAATGTATAGATGTCAGGCAATCAATCAAGATTATAGGTTGACTTACAATAATAAGGTTGGAAATTAGACAGGAGGGAAGATGAATTCTTTAGTTTTTTGAAGTGTCTAAAGGTCAGTATTTAATACTTGAAGAAGAGATATGGCAATGGAAGAAGTATATCTGAGAATTGTCTTAATGCCAGTTAATTGGGATAAAGAGCACCCCTGTGTGAGATGGAGTATGGTTTCTCCATGCATTTTCTTTTTTTTTTCATATTTAGTTGGGGTAATATATGCCAAACTTGAGTGATAGAGACCTTCCTCTGTAACTGCACCAGCTCTACATTTTAGGGCAATTCTTCCCAGAATCGAGTCATGTGGTCTGTGGTCAGCGAGGCCCAGCTTGTCTTACTGGATTTGGCACAGATGTTGATGACCACTCCTTCAACTTTGAAACAAGGGCTTATAGTGCCAGCAATTCATATTAAATGAAGCCTGTTTCCTCTATAATGTGAGAGCACTTTCCTGATCACTCTTTAATCGAAACAGATGTTTTTGAAGCAGCTTAGAACAGGATATGGAAAATTTGGCCAACAATCAAATATGGGTTCAAAGGGAGATCTTTGATGGCCCCCTTTGAGCCGGGGGCACCATCTAAAAATAGCACAGTGATATGGTACTTTTTAAATGCAACTGACTGCTAGAGATTTCTGCTGAATACTATAAAGCACCCATCTGATTTCATGAAGATACTTCATATGTGAGGTGCCAGGAGGAGTGTGGTGTGAGCTTCTTTCCTGTGGAAGTGAGTTATGTCAATGCTGTGCTGTGCATAAATTCCTCATAAGTTAGGAAGCAGAGCTACTTCCTTCAGTGTATCATTCTAGAGACACAGAGAACAATGAGCCTTACCCCAAACCTGGCTTGTATTAGGGAAACTTAATCCAATGCTACAAATACTAATTAAAGTAGTGCCTACTACTATGCTTGATCCAAAGATATACAAATAATGCAGAGTGGTGAAGCAGAGAAGGTATAAGTAGAATTGTAGAATTAGAAGGAATTTTTAGGGCTTAGCTATTACAAATCCTACATTCTAATGATGGTGAAGTGGAAAGGGAGAGAAGAGAAAATGAATGTTTATTGTGTGATGATTATGTGTCAGGCATGTATATTGTATTATTTACTCCTCCCAAAAGCTCTTTGTGGGAAAAGATGGGAAGGAATCTGTGAATATATTTAAATTGAGTACAAAAGAAACATTGTGCCTTTAAGTAATTTGAATTATCACAAAATTCCTGTAAGATAGATGACATATTTTTCATTTTAGAGAAGAGGAAAGTAGAACTCAAAGACATTAAATGCCATTAGATGCAAATGGTTGAGTTGGGATTTGAACTGGTCTGTCTACAATCAAAGTCCTTGCTCCTTCCAATCCTCATATTTCAGATAAGGACACAAAGGAATAGATGGATGACATGCTTTAGCCAGTTGTCTCTCTCCTATTACATTCTGAATGTGCCCATTACTGGGGACTAGGAGGAAGCAAGCACCAGCTGACCAAAAAGCTCTGGTCCTAGTTAATTCTTCTTCCCAGATTTCATGCCCTCAGTGGGTAGTTTTAATCCCTAATTTTCTGTGGGAACAAATTTCAGAGACCAACAAACATCATTTTTTCTTAAAGTGTTTCCAAAATTCCCAATGAGACTACTTGGAATATTCTTCTGTTTGCTTAACCCTTTATTGATTTATGAAATTTTAATACATTTTTTCCCTAATGAGTTTATGTTATCAAAAATCTGTTTTCTGCCTCCCACTCTGTGTCCCATATCTCTTTTCTCTCTTGGGTCCACTTTGGGTCCCTCAGCTTGGAGTTGGAATAGTTTTCTCACTCTGTCTTCAGAGCTGTTGGAAAAGAGGCAATTATTATTCTCTGAAAAACACCTATTGAATATTTGGGTATAGATGTGGAATCCTCTTGCAGCTTTTATTAATACAAACCAAACTTTTCCCTTAGAGCTGTTTTTTTTTTTTTTTTTTAGAATGGATAAATCAGATAAGTTCAGACATTTTCTTATGGGTGGGCATAGGGCATGTGGAGAAGACAAGAGACATGGAGATTCCTCCACCATGTATTTGAATAAGATGGAACCCAAGTATGCCTAGACAGAACCTACACTTTGATGGTGCTAAAAGCTGAAAGACTTCATAGCCCTGAATTTCAGATGGTCCTGTGCTTGGCCCAAGGGAGAAGGAAATTAGTCCAATGACAGCTATTAGGGAGTCAATACACCTGTTCGCAATGATCAAGCATGTTAATATGGATTCTTACCTCTAATGACAAGGCACTATAGTCAGTGAGATTAGCACTGGCCCAAGACTCAGCATAATCTGGTACCTGATTGCACAGCCCAGGGAGATCATCTTTACCTCTCTGATCTCTTCTTTTTCTTGGGTGACATGAAGTAGAAGAGCAATCTCTAAGAACTCACCCAGATCTAACAATCTATATATTGGAAGAATTTCTAGGAGGGGCACAGTCTATGCTATTCCATATCTCGGATAAGCACAAAAGAAGTGAGTTATTTCATGCATTGGTGGGGGAAATGACTGATATTGGAAAACCCACCATGAGAAGACAACATGGTGTCCTGAACCAAGAATCAGGTGGCCTGAGATTGAATCCTGGCTATGCCATGAACTTAGCTAGAAAACATTGCATGAATAATTAAAACATTTATATCTAAATTCCTTATTACTTATGAGACAATTCAAATTCAGTGATCCTCTGAATGCCTATTGTTGGTGCCTTCTACATGCTAGTCACTGAGCTAAGGGTAGAAAAGGTGAACAGGATATGATTTCTGACTCTGGAAGCTCACAGTTTGTTTGGAGAGCAATAAATAAACCATTCTGGTACTTATGTAAAGTGCTCTAATAGAAGTATGTTCATATGCTGCCCGAATCAGGAGTTAGGAATTTGTATGATGTAGAAGAAAGAACAGGGAAGACTGTAGAGGTCACATTTGGTAGTACTCTCAAGGTAAGAGGATGAAGGAAAGGACATTTTAGGCAGAGGAATGAACAAAGATACGACAAGAAGAGGGAAGAACAAGGAATTCTGGGGCAATGATTCTTGGGTAGTAATACAGGGTGCATGAAGGAGATAAGGGGAAACAGAGAGGCTGAATGGAGGTTGTACTACCCTTTAATGGACATTTTTACCTTGCTAAAAAATTTGAACTATTTTATGCATGCAATGAGGATTCACTGAAAGATCTTAGGGGTATAGCATGATATTATTTGTGTATTCTGGAGGACAAAATAGAGGCAAGGGAGAAAAAAATGAGTAGAACAATTAGAAATTCTTTCAAATATTCAAAGAAGAAGAGATGAGAGCCTGAAAAAAGGCCTTAGCAGATGAAATGAAGGAGCGGGCTTTGGATTGGGAATTGTGTTGTAAGTGGAATCAGAATTAGCTACATAATTTATGGGGCCCAGTTCAAAATAAAATTAAGGAACCTTTTCTTAAAACAACCGACAAATTTAAGATGGCAACAACAGAGCTTAAAACTATACTTAGGGCCCCTGTAAGCATGGGAAGCTGACCTTGAGCAGGGTACTATTTTATTTACTTCTAAGTTTGTTGTAATCTTAGAATTTATAAGATTATACATGCTGAGGGGGTCCATTTTGCAGGTAATTTCATTCTGTCTGTTCTGTCACTTGGCTAGATTTTTTTCTTGTGTAATATTTTGTTGAGTTATCATTCTAGGCGATAAGTCCAAACAAATGTCAGGCTTCCTGGAATCTTCAATAGGTTTTCTGGATGAAAGATGTTCTCTAAGTCACAAAACAGAGCTGCAATTTCTTACAGAGACAGTTAAGAAAAGAGAGAACCAGATAATGGAATAACTAAAGTTATTTAATCTGGAGACACAAGTAGAGAAGGACTTTATTATGGTATTTATATCAGTCAGCTATGCCATAGTAATACTGCATGATAATCCAAACCATCTGCAAACTCAGTGATACATAACACAACAGTGTTTATTCTTATGGTCAGGGGTCCACAGAGGAATTGTGCTTTAGTTGTCTAAAGTAGGCTCAGGAGAGTGACTCTGCTATGGTCTGAGGATTCTGCTATGACTGTCTGGTCTTAGGTTCAGGCTGTGAGTTGGGTTCAGGTCTGCTCTAGATATATATTTTTTGTGGGGATTCAGGCTAAAGAGAAAGTATCCAAGGCATGCTCTTTTTTCTTTTTTTTAATTCAGTATCCCTTAAAACTTTGTTCTGATCATCTTTTTTATAATGTTTATTTATTTTTGAGAGAGAGGGAGACAATGTGTGCAAGTGATCATGAGCAGGGGAGGGACAGAGAGAGAAGGAAACAGAGAATCCCAAATAGGCTCTGTGCTATCGGTGCAGAGCCCTGCACGGGATTTGAACTCAATGAACTGTGAGATAATGACCTGAGCCAAAATCAAGAGTCTGATACTTAACTAACTGAGCCATCCAGGTGCCCCTACTCTGATTATCTTTTAATTGCAAATGGAGTAAAATTTGCTTGGCCATTTATCAGAAATTATGCCTATCCTTGGATGCCCTTGATAGATATGCTAATTTTAAGTGGACTATTATCACATGGAGTCCCCAGATATTTCAAAAGAGAGTATGTATGTATTTTGTCGTATTCAACTAAAAATCCAATATATCCACCCTAGGACCAAATAGAATGGTACCACATCTTTGTATTGTGTTGTTTTGCTTTTATGCCTTTATTTTGTTGTTGTTTCACGATGAGGCACAGTTATCCATCTCTCTTTACTTTAAGATTTTATTGTTTTCCAGAGGAGTTTTGGGACTTTGGCTTAGCCCTCCTGACACAATGGTGAGTAGATAATATTACTAAATAAGGGAAATGCCCGTTGCCTTTAGTTCTTTTTATTTACAAATTTAACCTTATCCAAGATTAGCTATTTTGGGGTGGCAACCTCAGAAGTACCCCGGGTAAAATCTGAAACTGACCTCATACATGGAGGGCAAGGAGAGACATAAGAAAGAGGCAGATCAGTTCAGATGCTACCTGGCAGATTTAAAAAGAAAGGAAGCTTACAGATGAGACTTATCCCCACTCAGCTGCAAGAGGAGTGGATCTCTGCCCAGGGCATGCTGTTGTCACAGCAAGTAGGAGGCCAAGCCAAACTGTTGAAGCATACATAAGGCTTCTATATGTATCCTATCTGTTGACATCCCATTGGCCAATGCAACTTATATGACCAAGCCCAACATCAGTGGAGCAGAGAGGTTAACTTCACCCACAAAAAAAGGACAAAGAGTAAATAGTTGCTGAATAAACGGAGCTCTCACAGGATTCAGGAAATAGCATTTTCTTACACCAGATATTAGGGCAGTTGCTGGATAGTTAGGCTAAGGATAATGCTGAAAGGGAGGGGATGTAAAGGGCCTTCGTTAGCTATACAGTCCTTTCAGACAGGCAGCATTGCTATTTGGTAGATGGTGGAGAATTCTGCAGATCTTAAAGGGAGGTTCACTCTGCATCTGAGGAGACTGTTAGGTGATGATCTACTGGGAGGAAGGGGCAGGTTGGAGGTGAGCCACGTGATCTGCTCAGATTCTTTCAAGTCACAAAACTATATGGATTGAAACATGGCCTCGGGTGGTAATCTCAGGATGAGTGGTTCCTTCAGTTCTCCGGGAGAAGAAACTGTCTCCTGGCCTCTCTGTGAGATTACCTCTAAGGAGACTTGAATTTTACTATCTTTTTTTCCTCATTAATCTAAAGTAAAGATCCACACTGTACTTTATTTTATATTTGTTGGTTTTTATTTTCCCCAATCAAATAATTCAGTGTTAATGTACGGTTTTATTTTTGTTTTCATTTAGTAGTTTATAGTTGTGGAAGAATTTACTTAAAGGTTTGAAGGGTTTGGGGAGAATATATTTTTCTTTAGATTTAATACCCACAAACTTTTCAGAATTCTCATTCATATCAAGAAGCAGCTTAGGTCTTTGTGAACAGGCTCCTGGTTTGCAACTAAAATTGCAAAATGGTTATATTGAAATAAGGTAGGTGAAAAATGATGTGCCAACTAATAAATGTAGAAAGAATGACAGAATTAGAGACTGACTGTTTTTCAACCATCATTAGTAATAATTAATTCAGGGAAAATGTACACTAAAACTAGTAAGTGTGATGTGATGAGGATCAAGATATATTTAGAGTCTCAAAATATGTCCCTACAAATTATTAATTATTATGGCGATAAAAAATTGATGAGTGCCTTTTCATACTGTGATCAAAGTTAGCACCGCTAACATCACATCTCTCAATGTGATACGAGGCAAACACAATATCATTTCTGGGTTAGGAGAAGGTGAAAGTTGCATGGCCCCAAATGGGGAACACTGTACAAGAGCTGACTTGCACTCTTTAAAAGTCTCAAGGTCATGACAGATTAAAAAAAGGCTGAAAAACTACTGGAAAATAAAGGAGACTAAAAATACAGAACAAAAAAGCAAAATGTGTGAGACAGGACTGGACCCTAGGCTGGAATAAAAAATACAGCTATAAACACATTACTGGGATCATTGGTGAAATTTGAGTATGGGCTGTGGATTAGATAGTAGAATGATACCAAGATTAAGTCTCCTAGATTTGATAATTATACTGTGGTTATGTAAGAGAATGTCCTTCTTTTAGGAGGTACACATTAACTTATTTAGGAGTAAAAAACATGATGTATGCAATTTTTTCTCAAACAGGTAGGAAAAACGGGTAGAGAAAGTGATAAAACTAATGTGTCATGATTTGCACAGTTTACCCCATTTGGATCTGGGTAAAGGGTCCATGGGAGGTACTGGTATGATTCTGGAAATTTCTCTGGAGGGTTATAATGATATCAAATTAAAAGTTGTCCAAACAAAACTCTACCCCAAAATGTAAAGCTGTAAAATACAAATGTTAAGGGTGGTATAATTATAAGATACTGTGTTAACATGAAACCAAAGCTGGATACACTTTTAAGCAGCTAAATGCATTTAGTGAAAGCAGAAAAAAAAAAAAAAAAGAAAACAAGAAAACAAAAACCTCTCTAGATTTAGCAATAAAAACGTTGTCTGCCTAGACATGGCTGACATAATCATCTGTGTTCTCCACAGTTTCATGTCCTCGTTCAGCTACTCTTCACTGTTTCAAATGAAAAATGGGAAACATGTATTTCTTTTTAGCTGTGGTGGAGAGAAACTAGATTTTACCTGAAAAGTATCTGAGACTCACAGGAAGAATAAAAGGGCAGAGAAGAAAAAAAAATATTTCCTTGTTAGCACTTCTTAATCACATACTGAGAGAAAAATAACATACTCTATTACAGTTGAGGGTCTAGAAATTAGACAAGAAAGTCTGCTGTAATTCAGGGGCGTTGATTTGGAGGGTTTGGTAGCAGTGGAAAGAGTCAAAACAAAAGAATTAATTCTATCGGAAATTGTTTCTTGGATCACATCTTGTGTGAATGAGCCACGAACAAAGACGGGAGAGGAGAGTTGGATCATTTTGAAAGGAACATTCATTTAAAGACTTGGATTCTCTTGCCTCTCCCCAGCCTTCAGCTCCTGTGTCACCATTTCCTTCAAATCCAGGCAAAACAAGATGCCCTGATACCATCAGGCCTCTTGTTTGTGAATATTTTGTCTATAGCTTAAAGTCCATTCTTTCCCCAAAGTTGTACGTTCTCTGAGGATTTCTCCCATCTGTCTCACTTTTCAGCAGATGTTGGCAACGATGTTGATAGATATTTCAAAACACTCAAACAATTCATTCCTTGCCTGCTTTTATTTCCCACTCCTTCACTTGTAATGCATAATGTATGGGCTATATATATTTGTTTTGCCAGTGGTGGAAACCTACTAGCTAACTTTTACCAAGAGCAGTTAAATATATAAGCTTTGTATTGAAAATAGAGCTGTTTCACTGGACCTCTGTCTTTAATTTTTAGTGCCGAAACCCTGGTTGTCATCTGTGAGGAAGCAGTAGGTGGAGCTACAGGCTTTTTATCACAGAAGAATTTTTTCAGTAGCTGCCCATTGCCGGAATAACCTGAACAAGCACATATTTCCAAAAATAACAGAGGCATTTCCAAGTATTCCAGAAATATATGCAAGACTGTTTAGTCATTCATAATCACCGCTTTGCAAGTACTAGAGAGATTCTGTAGAAAATACTTCAGAAGCAGAAAAAAGATTCATAGAATTCCTTGTATTTTTAGAAGAGAGATTCTTTAAAAAATGGAATTCAAGAGGGAGGGGCCAGTACTCGCTCTGCTCAGTCATGTACCACTGTTTTTTTCCAGGTGGTGAAAGGGCTCAGAGGGGTAACTGGGGGTGGAAAAAAGTCTTTTCCATTTGCGTCAGAACTCTGAGGAGCCCTTCATTTCCCCACTACATGAACTTTTTTCAGGCTCTAAACTGTGGTTTAGATTTTCTCTGAATTACGGAGGGTGGCCTAGGTTAAGTGATTCTGAGGAGGCCAGAAGGCACTTGTAAACAGGTCACTCTCAAGGGTCATTCCTCTTGCTGGGTACCCTGATGTTCTTGACCATTCCCTGAGGGAGGATAAGAAAAACAGCTTTTCATCACAATGGAAAAGGTAGATTCTCTGCATGTAAAAATCCGCAAGCTCTGAGAAATGCTCTGATGGTTTTATAAATATCCTATCATGTATACTATCAGTTCTCTTTCTCTTTCTCTTATTCTATATATATTCTCTCATATAAAATTTTGGAGAATATTACTCTGAGAATCTGATGAAAGTAATGGACCTTAACCCCAGAAAAAATACACAGAAAGAAATAAAATTTCATATGTAGTGTGTATATATTCACATTTAATATGTTTAATAAATACATATTTATAAATATAATATATAAATACACTTAGTAAATATATAAGGGAGCTAGATTTATTTTAAGGAATTGGCTCATGTGATTGTGGGGTCTGGCACGTTCAGGATTCATAGGGCAGACCAGCTGGCTGGAAACTCTGGCACAATTTCGATGTTACAGTCTTGAGGCAGAATTCCTTCTCAGGGAAACCTCAGTCTTCATTCTTAAGGTTTTCAACTGATTGAATGAGGCCCACTTACATTATGAAGAGTAATCTGCTTTATATAAAGTCTGTTGATTCTAAGAGTTAATCACATGTACAGAACACCCTCACGGCACTAGTGTTTGAACAATTGGTTACCATAACGTGGCCATGTTGATATATAAAATTAGCTATCATGGGTCTCAGCGCTATGTTCCTTTCTCAGAGGAGCCCCACAAGGAAATGATGGAAGATAAGTGCAAGTGCCCTGTTGCCCTGGATGTCATGCAGAAGGCCACAAGGTGACTGCAGTGGATGCACTGAGCCTCTAAGTCCAGCCTGCTTGCCCCTGTGTGCTCCTGGGGACAGTAAATTATGACACAAAAGCAGCGATGAGAACAAAAGAGAGACATTGCTAGGATTTGATAGATAAAAGATCGCAAACATCAGGCACTTCTGCCTTCAGCCTTTCCAGATGCTGCTGTTGATGATGGCTTGTACCTGGGAAAAGAGTAACCAAGGAGCTGTATGACGGTAGAGCAGACAGGGACTGCCAGCCCCATCTTTTACATTGTGTTCATCTCAGCAAATGCAGCAAACCTCTCATTTATAGATAAGAAAAAAAGGCTCTATATTCAGGAAGGTTCATTTGCTCATCAAATACTGAATGATCACCATATGCTGAGGAGTGCTGTGGTTGCTGGGAATATATATAAGCAAATAAAACACCTTTTTTTTTTTTGTAATGGATCTAACATTGTAATGGGGTGACAGAAAGCAAAGCAAGTAAATAGACAAATATAAAAGTGCAAGTTGTGGTAAGTGATGGGAAGGAAACTAGTAAGTGGGCTGAGATGGAATTTACGGGGGAGTTGGTGAAAAACCTACTTTAGGTATTTCACTAAGGCAGCCTTCTATGGGGTGGTGACACATAAACTGACAAGTTAATGAACCTAATGGACTTGGCTAAGCTCTCTATTGATAAGTAAGGGCTGGCCCTGGGATATGCCCAGTTATTTTTGACTGCAGTCTATTAATCATTATCCTAGCTTGAAGTTGTGAGTTGTGGCAGACAAAGAAGATCTGGTACTCCTTCTCAAAACTGAAGGAGAGGGGCACCTGGGTGGCTCAGTCAGTTGAGCGTCTGACGTTGGCTCAGGTCATGATCTCATGACTTGTGGGTTTGAGCCCCATGTTGGGCTTTGTGCTGACAGCTCAGAGCCTGGAGCCTGCTTTGGACTCTATGTCTCCCCCTCTCTCTCTGCTCCTCACTAGCTCATGCTCTGTCTCTCTCTGTCTCTCAAAAATAAGAAATAAGTGTTAAAATTTTTGAAAAAAAAAATGGAGGGGGAATTGTGAATGCATAAGCAAGGGCAGATATGCATAGGCAAATGAAAATGTTTCTGAATCCCAAGAAAGGCAACACTAGATCATCCTAAGCAACTCTAACCAGAGTATTTCGATCACTCCTTCCTCCCTGTGGCCTGAATTTTCCATGCTGTATCTGAAGCCTTCTTCCTTTTGCTTTGTCTCTGGTTCATATGGACAAATATGTTGGTTGATTGCTTGTCATGCTTCTCATTTGGATTAATATATCATATTTCTTTAATTAGCCTGTCCTCTTGGATCTTGTTCTCTGGCTATTTAATGATTTTCCAGGTATATAGGGTATGTGGGTTGTCCTTGGGACAACCCCAGAGGGCACCATTCACATGTAGACATTATAGACTGTTATAATCGCAGTGACAGCTTACTGGCAGGTGGTAGTAAAGAGTCTAGAGGGATCTAAGGAGCACTTTCTCTGCTTTATGGCAAGCAGCCCTAACAGCTAGAGGTGGCTACATTGCCTATATGTCTTACTCATCAATCTTCTCTCTTTCCAATCCAGACACTTAGGAAGGTAGAAAGTGAGCTCATGCATCTTTTTTTCTCCCCTTGGCACTATGAAAGTACAGGGACTTTCTTTCTTTCTTTTTTTTAATTTATTTTTGATACAGAGAGAGACAGAGCATGAGAGGGGGAGGGGCAGAGAGAGAAGGAGACACAGAACTGGAAGCAGGCTCCAGGCTCTGAGCTAGCTGTCAGCACAGAGCCTGATGTGGACTCGAACCCACGAACGTGAAATCTGACCTGAGCCGAAGTCGGAGGCTCAACTAACTGAGCCACACAGGCACCCAGGACTTTCTTATAGAAAATACTATATAAGGGCATTGTTCATTTTCCTTCTTTTTATTACTGACAACATTGGTTTTTCGTTTCATGTCCAGTAACCTCCTGAAATTATATGTGAAACATTGTTTATGGTGGTTTAATAGTTATTTGTGTTACCCATTCCAGGCAGTAGGATTACTTTTATTAATGATAATATAAGCAAGTAAAATTTAGAAACATTTCCCTCTTACCTGAGGGAAAGATTGGTACCTTAAACCAAAAGAGGGATGTTCAATGAGAGAGTCAGTCTGGAGAAGAGGAGATAATGGACAGATAATGTAGGTGCTTCTTAAAACCTCAACCTTTGTGTACAGTTGAGTGAGCCAGGCAGGGACTTTTCTGTTCTTTCTTTTATAAGTCACTGTCCTCAGTGGAAGGGGTTCATTCTATTTTATTCTGTAAAAGCCCAAGTTGAAATTTTTAACTGAGGATAGAAATTTAATCTGAAGGTGGGATTATAAAAGACTTTGATTCCTGGGATGGTGATTTGGTCAAATTGCAGCTGTACCACTTACTAGTTTTTTAACTTTGGTCAAGTTCTTTAACCTCTTCAAGGGTCAGTCTCTTCATTTGTAAAATGCAGATAATTTTAGTTTTTATCTTGTAAGGTTGTGAAGATTAAATGACATGACCCATATAAAGCAATTGATATATTACCTGGCACATAACTCATAGTAACTATTAATGTTTCATATTTCCATAATTATTGAAGTTCTTGAAACAGGTATTTATTAATTTTATAATCTTAAAAATTAAGTCTAACAAATCAAAGGTAAAGTCTAGATTGCTCAATTCAAGCTTGTTTTACATATTTTTCATTCTAGAAGAGAGTATCTAGCATCTTGAAGTATTTCTCATACTGAGGAGGGAATAATTCTTAACAGTTATTTAAAATATTAGGGGTCATAAGGTTAAAAAAAGAGTTAAATTGTTTTCTATAAGTTGAGTGTAGATAAGTTTTGTGGTTGGTATGTGACATTGGGAGAAAGATTTTTGTGAAGACTTTACACGAACTAATGGAATTTCAGGATATGAAACTCGAAGTATTTTGAGATAATCATAAATCATCTCTCCTGATTAGAGGAAAATGCTCATTGGGGGAAGTACTTGCAGATAAAGCTGGAAAGAGACGTTGAGCTGGAAGGCTTTGCTTGCTTAGGTGAGAGGTGTGGGCTCATATTCAGCCAATGGGAAGCCAGCAAAGGATTGGGAAGAGGGCGATTCAACCATAGCATGAAGACATGTGTACTTACTGCATGTATGACTTTGATGGTGAGATATTAAAGTATAAAACAGTTACAACAGATTAGGTAAGAAGAAAAGAGAATTGGAGTGTAGGAGCCTCTCAAGTTAAAGTTGTCATAAATACTTGGGAAAACCTTGGACGAGTCAAAGGAGAGGGAAGCATGGACATTGATGCCATGAACAGAGAATGAATATGAGACAAGTTGGGACTGGCTTTGGTGACAGTGTGTCAGCTTGGACATGCTGATAGAACCCCCAGGGAAAGAACTTTAAAGACCATTGGGAAGGGGCACCTGGGTGGCTCAGTTGGTTAAGCATCTGACTTTGGCTCAGGTCATGATCTCACAGTCTTTGAGTTTGAGCTCCATGTTGGGTTCTGTGTTGACAGCTCAGAGCCTGGAGCCTGCTTCAGATTCTGTGTCTCCCTCTCTCTCTGCACCTCCCTTGCTCTCATTCTGTCTCTCTCTTAAAAAATAAATAAACATTAAAAAAAAATTAGAGACCCTTGGAAAGTGTTCAGAAGGGACATCAAGGCTGGTGATTTAGCCTGATATCTTTGGAGAGGTGATGCTTGAAGTCATAAGATGGAATGGATTTCCTGGAAGGTACAGGAAGAAAGTGCAAAACCTTGGGAAATATTACATTCACGGAGGAAGGAGGTGGGCAAGGAGTCAGTGGATATTGAGGATGAACAGTGAGAAAAACAGGGAACAAGAATGGATAAGAGTCACAGAGGCCAAGGGAGAAGGGCATTTCTATCATGAATGGGTAGTCTGACAATGACCAGGTCATTAGTCATAGTCAAGAGCAGAGTTTCAATGTAGGAGTAAGGGAGAAGGCAGCTGAAATATGTAGAGATGTGAATAGATGTGATGAGAAGCAGTCAGGAAATAAGACATTTCATGATACAGGGTATAATAAAATTAAGCTCAATACAGGGCCCAATCAAAGAAATACTGGCACCATAGGAAAGAAGATTGAAAATATCAAGAAGAAAGGATTATTAGGTAACAATATTCCATATTCTAAGATGGTATCCTATAATTGCTAAACAATATTAATTTTCTCAAGATTTTGAGATCTATGGGGCACCTGGGTGCCTCAATCATTTCAGGGTATGACTTCAGCTCAGGTTATGATCTCATGGTCAGTGAGTTTGAGCCCCATATCAGGCTCTGTGCTGACAGCTCAGAGCCTGGAGCCTGCAGCCTGGAGCCTGCTTCAGATTCTGTCTCCCTCTCTCTCTCTGCCCCTCCACTGCTCATGCTCTGTTCTGTCTCTCAAAAATGAATAAATGTTAAAAAAAAGATTTTAAAATCTATTTCCTACCTCTCTTGCTATATTTTACTGTCCCTCCTTGAGTTTATTCTTTTTCACTGCGACCTATTATCATCTTCTCAATGAAGCCTTCTGTAGCTATTTTCAATCTGTATTTAATACCTGTCTTTTCTGAACATCTATTGCATGAGTCTGGTTCTTCTTTTTATTTCTCTATTTTGAGTATTTTAGTTCTGTTTGTTCACGTTAAATTCTGCCTTCTTAAATATTAAAAATATGTTTCTGATAATTTGAAATCATCCACATTTCTGGGCATATATCCATTGTGTTCATATTGAATGGCTAATTACTTGAATATTTACATCGTGGCTGCTTCAAAACTGGTGGAGTGGGGGGATGGTCAGATATTCTCATTTCATCTTATTCCTATTTTTAGAACTGACAAGAAATTGGCTTCTCAATTTCTTTTCCAATAGCATGCTAGTTCAGCTGGTATATTGTGTTTGACACATGATTTTATACATGTGTGTTGTAATGGCTGACATTCATACTGGAATTAATCACTTGAAATAATTTTATCTAGTAAAAACTTCTGGAATTTATTGCTAAGTCTTCATGACAAGTGAGCAACTTGAATTTTCTTTTTCTTTTTTTTTTTTCTTAAAAGTTTATTTATTTATTGTGAGAGATAGAGAACCCAAAGCAGGCTCAGCTGATGTGGGCCTTGGTCCCATGAACTGTGAGATCATGACTTGAGGTGAAATCAAGGGTCAGACACTTAACTGACTAAGCCACTCTTGCACCCCTCTTTCTTCTTTTTTTAAAGTAGGCATATGTGGTAGATGTTATTCAGGCTCACTGGCATCTGGCTCTCCTTTCTTCCCTAGACATACAAGAGATGATGTTCCCAGTATGCCTATAATTAGGCAGGATCATGTGACTTCATCTGACTAATGAGCCATAAGCATAAGTGAAGTACATAGCTTCTACCCCTCTACAATTCTCCTGTTTCTGTTTTTCTCTATCTGCCTGTATGTGGATTCATCTTCACATAATGATGACTTTGTTTCACAAATGAAAGCAGCATGGATAGCGGGGCACCATATAGAGTAGAGAATGTTGCTCTGGAGAATCATTTGGACTTGAAGTTTATTGTATTTACTTATTTTTGAGTGATAAAATAATTTTGTGGTATGTTAAGCTGAGCTTTATTTTGTTTTGTTACTGCAGCATAATCTATTGTATCCTGACTATTGCTATTAAAAGTTAATGGTGTGTACAATAGCCTTCTAAGCAATGGGGAACTACCCAAGAATTAGGAAGTTGTTAACCAGCAAGTGATGATTGTGTGGGTACAATGTCCAATCTCAAGGAGCTTTACCTCTATCAGGAGAGGAAAAAATAAATACTGTAACTAAATACAAATATGGGAGAATGAGATAAACTATACCCAGCCAACCCTAACAATGTAGAGATCTAGCTACCTGTTGTGGATATGTGCTTATAAGTGTTGATTTAACTTGAAGTAAAGAAGTTAAGTTAAGGGGTGGGTATGTTTTTGGAGACATGTGAGTCAGATTATCTGGAAGAGTTGCCTAGAAAAATCTGCTCTAAATTGAAGGGAAGGGTTTGAATTTAGCACAGAGACTGCTTGGGATTCTCTCCCTTTCCCTGCCCCTCTCCTATGTTTCTCTCTCTCTCTCAAAATAAATAAATAAAATTAAAAAGAAATAAAACGAATACTTGAAGGTAACTGGCATGAGGGAGGAAATTAAGGTAGAAAAATTGTCTAGCAGGAGTAAGAGAGATTAACAGGTAGCCTGGTGGCCAAGGTAAAGAGAGAAATACCATCAGTCATTAAGAATGACAGTATCTATAATATAAGAAATAAGTCAGTTCTTAAGAAAAGCAGAGACATTCCTGACCATGAGGTCTGATGGAAATTTCTAACTTGGGTCTGCAAAATTAGGTCTGTATGATTTAGGGACTGTAAATAAGTAGAAAAAAAATCTTGGCAGTACAAGCCAACCAGGAGAACCTGAGAAATATTTTTTTCAAGCAAAAATTCAACATAAAAGCTGGAAAACCATGTATATGCATTACAGTTTGACCTAAAAATCGCCTGTGAGGAAATCAATGTTTTAATATTTCTAGTATATAAAGAAATGCACAAAATAATTCAGAAAATAGTTTGTAGATACTACATTGGCTATACAACACTTTGTGGTGTTTTATTTGGGAAAAGGTTTTGAGTTTTATTACTGTTTCAGTGTGTGTTTGTATGAATATATAGAATAACTTGTGATAACTTGGAAAGAGTTCCATTGCAATACCTGATATGTTTGCTTTAAAAACTCCTCTCCAACTGTAAAAAAGATATGCCAATATTAATCAGTGTATTTATCATTAAGGACTAATAGGCAGCCATTGTAGATAGTCTCAAAGGATCAGCAGTTCACTGAGACAGTGAGATAATTTTATAGTTGCACCAAATGACCAGAGAGCTCTTTTACAGCTACTTAAAAAAGTTAATATTGATTTTATGATGCTTTTTCTATTATTTTATAAGGGAAAGTAGTGAGAATATGAGGTGTTGGAGTCTGTTGCTGCCCACTTTTATGAACTGGCCTGCTTGCTTTTTTTTATTAACCATTTCCTGCTCTCCAAGGCAATTGAGCAGACTACTCATGGGCTGAACACTGGGTCAAAAAACAACATTTCTTTTTATTTTTTTTTTGGTAGGAAAAAAGGACAAATAATCGAATAGACTTGAGACCCTTACATCTATTTCTACATAATTTTGTCCTGAACTTGGATTATTTTACTTACCTGTCAACAGAATCAGGTCTCTTGTTGAAATGCTAATTGAGGTCTTTCAGTTAAGTCTCAAAACATTTTCTGAAAAGCCCTTTTTGCCCTGTGTTGTACCCAGAACATTCTGTTATTGTTCTCTGAATGTTGCCTACACATGTGACCGACAAAAAACCATTACTGTGGCCCCAGTTAAAACTGCTATGCAGTTCTTTTTTCATACACATCCTTGGGGGCCATGCACAACCTGATTTAGCCATTGGCCTAACTATTCTTACTTCTGTAATTTTCTTAAGAGTCTCCTTTTAAAAAAGTGCTTCTGTTTTGGTTATAAATCTCCTGAAATAGGGTCCTAATTCCCTGAAAATGAGCCAATTGGTATCATTACGTGCTTAGATATTTGTAAGTTCCAGGCATTCAATTTCTTCCAAATTTCAGGATCTCAGACCATGGTACCAGTTAATGTATATTTATAATATAACCTCTCACATGGTTTTCCACAGACCCTCTCGGCCTGGCAGATCTTTGAGTGAGCTGAAGGCAAGCCTCTGAAATGGAGGATGTGTCCCTGGGCCGATGATCATAAGATTCTAAGGAACTGAGCTTCTGTGAAGCGAGATGGACCCAGGTCGCTTTGTTGTCTAACACTGGGTCTTCCTAATGTCTTTTATTTTTTCCTCTTACATCTTGTGAGCTCTTAAAAAATAATCAGTTCTGGTGGGAAATTTTAGCTAAAGAATTTTTATTTTTAGGCTTTGCATTCAACATGTCTTTTTTGGCAAAGCAAACAAAATTTCTTTGGGCAGGAGGGCATAGGGCTTAATTACCCTTAGATATATGATGATTGCATTTCCAAATGTAAGGCTGATATGGGATGAGGTTATTTCAGATTGAGAAAATGGGCTGTGGCGGCTTGGTATGACTTTAACAAGAGCCTCAGCCTCCCCTAACCTCCTTTGTGTGGCTGATGCCGGAAGATAGAAAGAGACCTATGTATTCCATGATGGAATATTTAAAAGTTAGAAGTCAAGCTAACAAACCATTACAAAGAAACAATTTAGGCTTTTCTCTTGATAAATTTGTCTTCATCTTTACCATCTTTACCTAGCAGGCGAGGTTCAAATTTAGAATTCTTAAAATCCTTGAATTCTTTGTTGAATTGTTCTGTTTGGAGAGAGCTGACCTCAGCCTCGGGCCTGCTGTCTGCAGGTCTTTTCTTCCTACTTCCAGCTTCTGCAGCAGGAAAGGCCTCTCCTGTGCAAGCTGGTATATACTGCAGGCACAGCTGCCCCTGTCTTGGCTCTAGAGGGGTATAGCTTGGTGGCACAGTCTTCATTAAAGAGATGGGCCTAAGGAAGCGGGGCACAGGAGATTTGGAGCCCTGGGACCTGGAGTATATTCTAGGAGGGTGTATATGTTTGCTAAGGCTGCTCTAACAAAGTATCACAAACCGGGTGGCTTAAACAACAGAAATTCATTGTCTCACAGTTCTGGAGGCTAGAAGTCTGGGATAAAGGCATCAGTAGGATTGGTTGCTTTGGGCCTGAGAGGGAGAATCTTGTCCATGTGCTCTCCTACCTTCTGGTGGTTTGCTGGAAACTTTCACCTTTCTTAGCTTGTAGATTTATCTCCTGTATCTCTGCATCCATCTTGGCATAGCATTTTCCCTGTGTTCAAATATCCCCTTCATATAAATATCCCCTTTCTGTAGAACACTGGTCATATTAGATTAGGGCCCATCCTATTGGCGCTATCTAACTTGATTATATCACAAAGACCCTATTTCCAAATAAGATTACATTCTGAGGTCCTGGGGATAAGGACTTCAATGTGAATTTTCGGAGGACACTTTTCAACCTATAACAGTGGTAAGTGTGGGCTTCCAGTGGGCATATCTCCTTGGCCTCATGGATTTCTCATCATATAGAAGGTTGTGGCTAGAAAAGATCCAGAGTGGGACTCTCAAAAGCTTGGGGTCTATGCCAGGGACCTCCCTCTTCTCCAGGCAAGTGCTCCGCATAAATTATTCATCACCAGTGTCTCTGAGGCCTTTGACATGGGAAGACCCAACAGTTTAAAAGGCAGTAGGAAGGGCATGAACTTTAATTTTCTCTGGATTTCTCCAGTTGGCTAAATTAATGAAGGTTCTTCCCCATCCTCTGAATAGTCCTTCCAATTTAGTGCACCCTATTAATGTATTCCCTCTTCACAACTAATTCCCATGGCAACTTCTCACCCAGGTCACATAATGGAGAATGAGTTTCTGCTTTTTATAAGTGAAAGTGTTGGTCTTTAGCATGACATCAAAAGTGTGGCAAGTCTTCAATGAAAATATGTTGGTTCTACAGGCCTATGACTTTGGTTGATCACATTTTTAATGTATTAGCTTTGATTCTGGACCATATATTTCTAGTTTTAAGGACAGTCAGGACTTCGATGTTGTGTATGTGGGTTACTTCTGAGCCCGCATTTTAAAAATAATCCATGGCGGGAAGGAGGGGTATTCAACTCTGTGACTAAAAACAATCTCATGGGAGCCAAAGAAACACACAGATAATGTTTATTCTCCATGCTAAAAATAGGTGGGCTGGTATTTTTAGTCATTGCCCAAAATATGGTGTCTGGACTCAAATTCAGCTGTGGGTGCCTGTCTTTATGGGATCGAATGAGACTGGTCGTGTGGGGAGGAGCCGCTGGGGTCAGATGTTAGGAAAAAAAATGTTTCTAGGAGAGAAGCTGGGCCTTGCTACCAATTTAAGGTTTCCAGCTAATGAGGGTGTAGTTCAATTTCAAACATTTTTAGAGTTAAAAAAAACAAAAACAAAAACAAAAACAAAGCAACCTCAAGGAATTATCCAGAGCATAAAGACCAGCAGTTGTTACATCCCAGGCTGTAAAAATGAGCTACTTCTTCCCCTCAGATGAGGGCAAAAAGTGGTCTGGAATCACAACAAAATTAATTTGTTTGCTAGGGTATAAATTTAAAATGACTTACCTGACTTTTTTTCCTTCTGTAATTTGCCAGAGTTAATTCAGTCCCAATGGATTTGTTTTTTACCACCTTACTATAAAATCTGATTTCGTTTCATACAGGTTTTCCCTCCACTAATCCCTAGACTAAATGTATACTTTAAGAGAACACCAGGGTTATGGCTTGTGTTGTGTTCCTGTACAGACTTTCTGGGACTGTAGGTGTGAGAGAGGGATGGGGGTACTTCGAGGGCATTTACGTAGTTTAAGAAATCTTTCCAAACCAACATGGTGGGTTCTTCCACCTTCTCTGCAAGCTGCATTCAAGGGATCATTTCTCTACCCAGTCTTACATCTACTGAATTACCAACAAGGCTGAGAAAAGTTGTGAGGTTTCGAAAGGAGTGGAAAGAAAAATGCTTATTGAGAAAGTGCTGAGCCTTGGATGTGTCAAACTTAAATATAAAAGCAGAATTTGAGTTATTCCTGTGTTGTATGACAAAGCCATCTTTCTGCCTTGTCAGCCTAAGACCAGGAATGTGAAGGGCGGTAGGCTACCTCCAAATCATAAGGCTGTGTGCATGGGACTTAAACTTAATCTGTCCCAGAGCAGGAGCATTTGGAAGATGTTTAATGTCACTCTGAAAATAGTGGAGTGAACAGCATTGATTTCACTCAGTGCACAAAGTGTCTTCTTTGTGCCTGGCTGGGTGTGAGAGCACTGGGGGTCCAGCAGGAGATGTATTAGGATGGAGTCATGCATCACTGTGTCTTATTTTGAACAACTTGAAGGCTTGTGTTGTGACCCTAAGTGACTTCAATATCAGACTGTATTCCTTATATAGGAATTAGAAAGTAAAGTGCTTGGTTATATAATTGGTCATCTGGTCACATGTTGTATAGCTTGGTAACACTGGGGAAAGGCTCTATGGCCAAAGGATCAGGTGATGGGAAAAAAGGAAAGAAATGACATATATGGCATGACCTCTATGTCATGTTATTTTCCAAGCAGATGTGACTTTTTAAGTTAGGAATCTTCTAATTCCATCCGAAATTAATTCCCCTGTCTATTAGTGAACCATTTCAGATTTCTTATGATGGAAAATATGGGCACTTTGAAGAGCAGTGTTCTATATTTTCCAGACTAAGTTTTTTTTTTTCCAAAGTACATTCTTTATATTATAACCATTTGGAGATTAATGACCATAATTTTAGAACCATTATAATCTCCTAAATCTTACTGCACAATTTCTTTTCTTTTTGGCTTCATGAAACAAAGTGTCTCAGAATCACCCACGATAGTTAAAGATGGAGACATTTAAGGCAGGTCACACAAATAGTGACAAAGATGGGAACCCACATATTGTGGCTATTTTCCAAGCTCTTCCTCAGATGCTGACAAGAGACTATCTAGTGACTGTTTTTCTATCTCTTGCAATTAAAATATAGAGTTGACACTTTTCTATGCTTGGTATTCTCCACACAATCTTTTGGGCGGAGCTTGAGGATTTTTCTGGACTCCTGGGGCTTGTCTGGCTACCTCTCCTGACAGACCTGGACACAGCACTGTGTGTGTCTGTCACACTCAGCAGGGCAGCAAATGGCAGGGCCCTGCTGTGATTTCACAGTCCTGCCTTTCTTCTTGGGCATCCAGGCTGGGATATATATATACCATTACCACATCATTCACAGCTTGCTGTCAGCAAGCCAAGAATCACATCACCTTATCCCGCACTCACATTAGAACGAATAATTTAAATCAACATTTCTGTTGGGCTGCATTGGGGGATACTGTTGTTTGGGAAGTTGGGTGCATCTACAGGGCCAGCTGACAGTGGTGGGTTTTTCTTGCTCTTGGGGCTCAAGTGCTTGTCTAAATACAGCCCCTTAACACTGCCTTGTTGTCTCGACCCAGCAGGCAGCGATTCTGGCTCACTACATCACAGCCTCTCGTGTCAACAAAGCCTTGTCTTTGCAGTTTTCCCGGTGTTAGCCTGAGGGGTGTGCGTCTCTGTCTGTGAGTGTGTTTGCTAGGAAAGTTTTCCTCCCTGATGGAGGAAAAGGAGAACAGAAATAAGCCACAGAGTTCTTTAGAAATGCCTGGGGCACATTCAGATTTCATTGTGAGGTTACCTCCTCCTCTAACTCTTCCAACCCATTGAGGTCCTATGTTGGTGTATCCTGGTGTATCACAGACTTTACAGACTTCTAACTTGGACAGCCAACTAGAAGGCAATCCAAATCCAAATACTCTTCCAGTCTCCTTGGCGCCTTTCAGTTAGAAGAACAACAATGCATGCTCCCTGAGCCTCTTTCCTCTCCTGGGCAATGGGGACAGGACGGAGAGGGGAATAAGACCTTCAAGTTGCTCCCTCTCCTGGTACTCACATCCTTATATTCTTTTAGATTTGAGTTGTGACTGAAAATAATGCCAGGTGCAATGATAGGCATATTGGTAATGTATACGTGAAACAAAGAATGAACATTCTTAGGGAACTTTCAGGGTAGAATGGGTAAACGGAGACTTTATGTTAGGAAAATAGCTCTTTGAAGATGCAAAAACAAATGATCATTTGACATTTGACTGACTGATATACTATGCCTCCTGCCTATATTAATTATTATGATTATTTCCCTGTGTTAATACTTTATATCACAGCCTTGTCCTGGTCTCATGGAGGGCAGAGTGGATGGATTATCTGAGGCTTTGGTTTTGCTGTTGGCCATTTTACTTGTTTGGTCAATGGAATGTTACCTGATATGAGGCCTGAGATGCACTTGGGCTGATGGCCTTCCTTTTGCACTTCTGCCAGAACTGTGAGAAGAACATCCCTATCTCCCCACTGCAAAATGTATTGGCCTCAGGAGGATGAGAAATATGGAATAGACTAGAAATTAAATATGGTCTGGAGCTGAGCCCAT
Organism: Suricata suricatta; assembly: GCF_006229205.1. NCBI lineage: Eukaryota > Metazoa > Chordata > Mammalia > Carnivora > Herpestidae > Suricata > Suricata suricatta. The sequence goes on along the minus strand of NC_043711.1, from coordinate 75,217,796 downwards.
CTGAATCCAGCTGAGATCAGCTGAACCTGAAGATGAATGAGCAAGAGATAAATGCTTATTGTTGGGTGCCTCTGAGATTTTATGTGTGTTATATAGCAGTAGCTTACTTTTATATAGTACTACTACCATTACTATCAATTTTCACTTCACAACAATCCTGTGAGACTTTGTGGTTGGTTGTTACATAGTAATAGCTGATTGTTAAATGTCATTACTATCATTATTACTAACTTCCATTTCACAACAACCAAATGAGGTTGTTTTTTTAAAGAGAGAGGTTCCTGGTGATTCTGGAGCTCACCAAATGTCCTTGTCCTATTGCTGAGGAAATTGAGGCTCAGAGACTGACACTTGACTAAAGTAACATGATCTGAAAGGGTCCAACAGAAATCCTCTGACTACACCCTTTGTGCGGCCTATCGACTCTCAAGCTCCAGGTTAAGATGGTGGATGATAGGGTAGTGTCTGATGTGGTGTGTGACTCTAAGTCATGGTTATGCAGCCAATCATACAGCTATCTTTTGTTTATATGACATAAAGCCTCCCCGTATTTGAAACCACATGGAAAGATCAAGATCTATGAATGAAATGTTAAATTATGTCTTATATACCACATCATATTTTCAGACTCTGTGCTACATCCATCAGTGATTTGTCTTAATGACAAATTGGACTGGAACAGGGTGAAGGAACCACAACCAAAGAACTTGAAGAAAAATTGTGAGAAAAAAAGTGGAAGCAGCCCAAGAGTCTATCTATCAATGGGTGAATGGATAAACAAAATGTGGTCTATATACATACAATAAAATACTATTCAACTTAGAACAGAAGGAAATCCATGCTTCAACATGGATGAATATTGAGGACATTAGGCTAATTGAAATAAGCCAGTCACAAAAGAGTGCACATAAGCAGATCTATACACTGGAGAAAATATTTTGGGAAAATTCATTCTCCTCTTGTGGCAGTGACTGCTGCTTTCCTCCCATAACTGACTTCCTTCTTTAATAATGGAACCTCTAGAATTTTAGTTGGACACATGGATTACCAGAATAGATTATGTTTTCTTGCTTCTCTTATACTCAAATGTAGTCATCTGGCTAAGATTTGGCCAAGGGAGTAGAGAAATTGTGAACTTTTCAGGATGGTTCTTTGGATGGGATTTGTGCTTTATTTTACTATCTCCCTGGGAAATGGGAATGATGGTAGAAAGAAGAGCCATTTTGTACCACAAGATGGAAACCCAATTTTGAATGAGACGCTAACAAGATAGAAGAAATATTCTTGAACATCATTAAATCACCAACAAAGGCTTCATTTACAAACCAGCTCTTAATTAAGTATACTTGTATTTACTTTAAATCAGCATAGTTTTGTTGCTCCTTGTTACAGCAGCTTAACTTGTATTTAATGCCCATGCAGTTCTATGAACTAAAATGTTCTTCCCTATTCTGTAACCCAGGGAATTGCTACATAGCTTAAATATTTACCCAGCTCAGCAAGCTCTGCCAACAAGCTCACCCCTTCAGCACCTCAAAACTAATTTGCAGCCATAGCATGAACTATATTTTGTTGTTATGTGACCATCACCCCTTCTTTAAAAAAAGAGTGTTTTATCTTATGTGAAGTATCTAAAGTAGTCAAATTCATAGCAACAGAAAGACAGGGTGTTGCCAGAGGCACCTGGGAAGGGGAAAATGAGGGATTATTATTTCATGAATATAGAGTATCAGTTTTGCAAGATGAAAAAGTTCTGCTGGCTGCACAAAAACATGAAAAATATAATACTACTGAATTATACACTTAGAAATGGTGAACATAGTAAGTTTTATGTTTTGTGGTTCTTTCTGTTCCGTTTTTTTTTTTTTTTTCATTTTGCCACAGTTGAAAAATAAAAAGTAAAAAATAAAAAAGTCGCTGTTGTAGATTGCTGAAAGAAGACCCACTGGTCCTTTCTCACTGCAGGCCTAGCCAATTATTAGCCACTTTTGGCAGAGTCTGTATCTTTAATCTAATTTCAATTGCCTCTCACCACCAACCCCTTACTATATTTAAACTCTCCTACAAGTAGTTTGATGATCAGTAATCCCAATAACTACTAGGCCTAAATTCCCTATTAAAACCCATATGAAGTTATATTATTCCTGTTCTGAAGTTTTGTTTACTGGCAATTTATACATGCCATATACAGAATTAAATTTTCTTTTTGTTATTCTCTCTTCTAGTTCTGTTATTATGTGATTTTCTGTTTTGACTCACAGAGCACTTAATTTTTTCCCTGTAGAATCCCTGAATTTAATGAGGAAACTCTAGTTTTATTTCCATTTATTCAACAAGCATGTCTAGAAGGTCTGTCTAGTCTATGTACTGATAAATAGTAATACTATTGCTGATTACAAAATCACAAATGCCTATGGAATGAACAGCAACAACAATAATGGATTAAGTTATGTTCATTTTAGCTATGGTTAGTGTTATATATATTTAATCACAGACTATTTCTTAAAATAGATTAGCCAATTTTATAGTGGTCTTACTGTAATCTGCATATTTGACTAGAGTACAATTCTCCATGCATGCCAGAGACACTTTACAAATCTTAGGGCAAAGACAGCTATAGAAAAAGTGGGCATATCACTGCCAAACCCTGTCCTCCCTTAGGTTAAACACAAGTTATGAACATTTATACACATCAGTGCAAGCTATAGCCTTCTCTTCCTAACCTTTAGATGCAGCTACTAAATAGTAGATTCTGTCACCATACCATATCCTTGTTATTTCTTTGTTGCTCTCATGGGGGTTCTACTTGTGCTAAGATCTTTCTCTGCATGTAAGTGTATGTGTGTGTTTCTGCTCATGCCTTAATTTTATTTCAGACAGATTTTCTCATATCATGCAAATATTCTCTTTAACCTCCTTCACTTTAAACTCCTTTCAACCCTTGTGTGGAAAGACCAAGAATATTTCACACAAGGCTGTGTCTGTGTCTCTGTCTGTCTCTGTCTTCCTGGATGTGTTTACAGTAAGCATCCCAGATGATTCTGATGCATGTGGTCTAGAATCATTCCTAGAGAAAAACATACATTTTTGGTATTAAACACACTTGGATTTTAGTCCTGCTTCTCCCACTTCATGGCTGAGTTATGTTGAAGATCTAAGCCTTAATATCCACACCCACAAAATAGGGTTAATGAGAGTACCTGGTTGATTTATGTTCTCTTGTCTCTGCCTTTGGATTTTGTAACCATCCCTGGTAGATGAGATGTAGTGAGCAAAATGAGGGATTGGCTGAAGATAGGAGCACAAATAACTTATCAGTAGTAGCAATCAGAAAGCAAAACATGACCTGAGCCAAAGTTGGATGCTTAACTGACTGAGCCACCCAGGCACTCCTAAATTTTCCCTTTTCATAAGGATACCAGTCATATTAGATTATAGCCCACCTCAATGACTTCACTGGAATTTGATTAACTCTGTAAAGACTGTTTCCAAATCATGTCATTCTAGGTATAGGGGGTTAGAACTCAATGGAACCCATAAGAGGCATTTAGGAGAGAGAGTAGAAAATGAATCAGGTGTGCATAACTTGATTATAGACAGCATCTATAATTTTTTCTGATGTTTTTTATTTATTTTTGAGAGAGAGAGACAGTGTGAGCAGGAGAAGGTCAGAGAGAGAGGCAGATACAGAATCCGAAGCAGGTTCCAGGCTCTGAGCTAGCTGTCAGCACAGAACCCGATGCATAGCTCGATCCCACGAACCGTGAGATCATGACCTGAGCCGAAGCTGGACTTTCAACCGACTGAGTCACCCAGTCGCCCCAATTACAGACAGCATCTAGACAAAAGTCCAGTTGATATTTGTGGTCGCAAACTTAAAATGAGACCAGCTGGGGAGGTATACATTTTTTTTCAGCCCTGTTCATCAGTACAAAACCCCTTCAGATTCTGTTTTTTAAAAATGTTGCTTAATTATTGATCATTTTGTGTAGATACATTTACAAATATCTACTATTTTGATGGCATTGCATTTAATTGGTGGCCTATAATGTAACCACCATTTTTACTTTTATTTTTTTTTAACAGGAAGAAGGTTTAATGTCTAAAGTAAGATTCCATAAAACATTTTTCTTCCTGTTCTGCAGAGTAAAAATACAAGCATCATTTCTTATATGTTAAAAAGTAGAATAATGTGATTAGTTTAGCATCTATTACTGTTCGTAATACATTGCCTATAGCTTCAATACTTAGCTTCTCTAATTTTAGAGTTTTCTTCTTCCCAGTGTTTTGTGTAAGTTATTTATGCAGGTTTTATACTTGGAAGAGAGAATGCTCCTTGGAAAGACTTATTTTTAACAATGTCATGGACATTGTATACATAAATTATATCTCTTCCCCAATAGGTTATATTATGCCCATTATTTTAGCCTGAAGATACTGCTTCATGGTACAAATTAATACATCTGCAATTATTTGTGAAGGAAAATATATATGAATAAAATACTGGATGTTTTCTTTCTTTTTTTTTTTTAGGGAGCATCATTTTAATTTTTATTTTTTTATAATAGTTTATTGTCAAATTGGTTTCCATATAATACCCAGTGCTTCTCCCCACAAGTGCCCCCCACCATGACCACCACCCCCTCCCTCCCTCCCCCTCCCCCTTCAGTCCATGGTTCATTTTCAGTATTCAGTAGTCTCCCTTGATTAAGAAAGTGACTTAAAAATTAAGTATCTAGGGGCTGCCTGTGTGGCTTAGTGGCTTAAGCATCCAACTTTGGCCCCGGGTCATGATCTTGTGGTTTGCGGGTCTGAGCCCTGTATCGGGCTCTGTGCTAACAGATCAGAGCCTGGATCCTGCTTCAGATTCTGTATCTCCCTCTCTCTGCCCCTTCCCTGCTCTCTCTCTCTCTCTCTCCCTCTCTCCCTCTCTCTCTCTCTCTCTCTCTCTTTCCATCAAAAATAAATAAAATTTAAAAAATTGAGCAAAAAATTTTTGGTGTCTTTGTAGGTCAGGGGAATGTAGGTCATGGAGGAATTCATGCCTGGTCTTCACCCAGCAGCAAGACAATGAAACTTCAGTAAAACCAACAAAACAATTTTTTAATGGGAAATTTGCAACATATACAAAAGTAGAGAGGATATGCAGTGGACCTCTACGTAACCTCTATGTAATCCTGCTTGAACAGCCATCAACTCATGACTAATCTTTTTTTTCTCCTGAGATATGATTGACACATGACATTGTATTAGTTTTAGGTGTACGACATAGTGATTTGATATATCTATATACTATGAAATGATTACCCATTAAGTTTAGTGAACATCTGTCACCACACATAGAATTTTTTTCTTTCTTATGTTGGGAACTTTTAAGATCTCTCTTAACAACTTTAATGTATGCAATACAAGTGCTAAACTTGGAGCTAATCTTGTTTCATTTATATACTTACCCATTCCTCTCCTCCCCTACTAATTTGAAGCAAGCCCCTGTCATCAAATTTTTTCATCTGTTGGTATTTCAGTATCTATAAAGGATTAAGAAATCCACAAACCTAAAAATTAACAAAACTTTCTTACTATCCTTAAATATCCAATATACAATATTCTTATAATTGTTTTTTTACAGCTTTTTTGGAAACAAGATTTAAGCAAGATCACTGTGATTTGTGTATATGTCATAAATTTCTTTTAATCTCTAAGTTCCTCCTCTATGTCTCCTTCTTCCTTTAAAATTTGTTTGTAGAAAAAAGATCATCCTGTGGAGTTCCCGACTGGATTTTATTGATTGCATTATATGATGTGGTTCAACAGATTTCTATGTCCTTGAATTTCCTGAAATTAGAAGTTACATCGGGGGGCTTAATCAGCTCTACTTTGGTGGTTTTGCCAAGACATTTCATGGGAAGTGATGGTTCATCTCTAAGTTGTTACAAATATCTGGTGGTTTCTTCTATGATATTAGCTCCCATTGATGCTTAATGACCAGATCCATTAATTTCTTGGGGCTTGCAAAACAATGATATTATACCATTCATTCTTCACTTGTTAGGTGAAATATTTCTATAGCTGCTATTTTTGTTATATGCTGCTACAATACATAGAAAAGACAGGATAAATGCTTGTTTCTTTCTTTTTTTTTTTTTTTTTACTTTTATTTGTGTTGTCCTTGATTTAGCATCCTTCAGTGATGGCTAAATTAGTCTGTTAGGTAACTTTAAACCTCATTTACTTAAACACTTGTGTTTCAATCTGTTATATGTATTATATATTATCTTTATTGGTTTTCAAATTGTTTCATCTTTGGCCAGCAAGCACCTCTTCAAGTTAGCTCCTGAGTGCTTTTGCTATTACTTTAATAGTTTGATTGTGCTTTCTTACTTTCTGCAATGTTCTCCTTACTGCCAAGCAGAAAATCCTGAATACTGAGGGGAGATGCCTCTCTGAGAGCAGAGAACATTGAGTTTCTGAGAGAACAAACCTAAATGGAAACTTCAGGTTGCACCAATACGTGCTCCCATCTCCTCTCTTCATTATATTTGAACAAATTGTATGCCCAAATAGAAGTGAATCTATTCAGAGAGGAATAATCAATAAAACATGTCTTTATAACATACCTACAACTTGGGCTCTGTACATAGACTATCAGTAAAAAAATACCATGAACATTTCCTAGTTCAGTTGTCCTTGTCTCCAGGATATTTCTCCCCTTCCTCCTGCTGGCCAAGTCAAGTGAGTCTTTGCATTTCCATGTCCTCCACAATGTGTCTTTTCCTAACTTATCATACTCTTCCAAATACGGTTTACTTGGTCACTGCCTACTAAACTCAAAGATGCTGGAATGCTGGGAATGTGATTTTTATTTCTACACCCTTAATAGCTAATATTAAGCATGTCAGGTACATATAAAAGTTTAAATAAAAGAGTTAAAAATTCAATTGATGCTTGTTCAGACAATACAGGGTTAATAAAAAAAACAAGACATGGAATCTTTTATTTGTTGACTGGATTCCCATTCCAAAACTTAATTGTTGAACTAAGAGTATTCTGAAGGTCAGGCTGTCCTATAGAAATATAATGAAAGCCACACATGTAAGTTAAAATTTTCTAGCAACCACATTAAGAGACGTAAAAAGAAATGAGTAAATTTAATCTCAACATATATTTTATTTAATTTAATATGTCTCAAATATTATAGTTTCAAAATGTAATAGATATTAAAATTTTTATTGCATTATTTTACATTCTTTTTGTCATACTGAAATTTTGAAATTGGTATAAATTTTCCACTTAGAATATATTTCAGTTTGGGCCCTCAGTTTATACCAGAAATGTGTGATTTGAATTTATAAAAATTTATGGTTGTAGAAGAATCACACACAAAGTTGTTATAACATACTTAAAAGTTTCCCAATAATTGTGTCCATCGTAAGTTAAAAAATTTTAATTTAAATAAAGTAAAATGAAATGAAGTTTAAAACTCAGTTTCTCAGTCATACTAGCCATAATTTAAGGCTTAAGAGCCACATGTTATGCTGAATAGTGAATTTCTAGATAACGTGGACCTCAAACTATGAGGTATGTGGACAAAGATGAGTCCTCCACCATAATATTAATCAACCAGTTTTCTTCTTTGTTTAGTAGTCATGGAATTACATTAATCACATTTGCACCTTAAACCTTCAGACATAGTCCTCTTAAGAGGAAAGTGCTTTTATTTCCCCCTCAAAAAATGGATCAAATTCTTGATTTTTCCTGTGGGTCTGAATTTAGTCACTTTGCCTGCTACAGATGATGTACTTTTATATTTTTTTAAGCTGTCCTTTGGGGACCTGATTGTTTTTTCAGCTTGCAGCTGCACTATTGATAGGTCAACAATTAGTCTAGTATTTTGAGTTGCATAACAAATATACCAACTCCCAAGGAATGAGTGGTGTCAAGACAAACTTATCCCAATTTAGGTAGAATCTTCTTTAATGTGTCCTGTTCTGTATTTATTTTTATAAAACAGGGCTATGAAATGATATGTCACTCTTAAATATCATATTTTCCAAAAAAATTTTCAAAGAGAAGAATAAAGGAATTACAATTCTTCTTTATTAACATCTACTGAGAAAAAGTCCAAATTTGAAAACTAGGAAGATTTTAGAATCATGTGAGTATAACTGAAGTTAAACATTAATCACACTCTACCATTCTTCATAATTCCAAATGTCTACAAGTAGGACAAAGCAGGGAAGTCACTGGCAATTTAAAATAAAAAGGCCAACATATGAAAAGCTCACAGCTAACTTTACATTCAGTAGTGGAAAATGAAAAGCTTTTCCTCTAAGATTAGGAGCAAGACAAGGCAAGAATATCCACTCTTGCCACTTCTATTCAACACAGTACTAGATGTACCAGCCAGAATAATTAGGAAATAAAAAGAAAAAAATGCATGTGAACTGGATAAAAAGAAAAAAATTTTTCTGTTCACAGATGATATGATCTTCTATGTAGAAAAACCTAAAGATTCTAAGAAAAAAACCCTTTAATAAAGAAATTCAGCAGATTTGTAGGATATAAAGTCAATGCACAAAATCAGTTACATTTTTATAACAACTAACAATTAGTCATCTGAAAAAGAAATTAAGAAAACAGTCCCATTTACAATAGTATCAAGAACAATAAAATATGTTGGAATTTACTTAACCAAGAAGGTGAAAGATGCACACACTAAAAACTATAAAGCAGTGCTTAAAGAAACTAAAGAAGACACAAATAAATGAAAACACATCTCATGTTCACGGATTGGAAAATTTAATATTATTAAAATGACCATACTGCCCACAAATATCTACAGATTTAAGGTAATCCCAATGACATTTTTACAAAAGAAGTAGAAAAATTCCTAAAGCTCGTATGGAATGAAAAGCTATATGCTGGGGCGCCTGGGTGGCTCAGTTGATTGAGCATCCGGCTTCGGCTCAAGTCATGATCTCATGGTTCATGGGTTCGAGCCCTGTGTCAGGCTCTGTGCTGACAGCTCGGAGCCTGGAGCCTGCTTCAGATTCTGTGTCTCCCTCTCTCTCTGCCGCTCCCCTGCTCATGCTGTCTCTCTCTTTCTCTCAAAAATAAATAATAAAAAATATATATAAAAAAAGAAAAGCTGGATGCTGCATACTTTCGGATTTCCAAACACATTACAAAGGTATAGTAATCAAAAACAGTATGGTACTGGCATAACGCAACAAAGGTCCAACCAACTTCAAAGGAGGGGACAGACTCTCTACCTTTTGATGGAAATAAAAACCTCTTTATTTTGTAGGTAAGGAATACCACAGATTTTCAAGATGCAAAGTTTGTTTTGCTCCCCAACACCACTCTCATTTTGGGTGGGGTGAGGTGGAAGAATTTGTGAGGAGAGATCACTGATTTCTCACTCGAATAAGCCTCAAGAAAAGGTTAATTTCTCCATTATTATCTTTCCATTTAACTAAATGTATTCAAGATATCTCTTGGTGGAAGTGTAATAATATGATTAAAGGTAAATGTCCCAGTTACCTTTTGCAATGTAACAAACAACCTATACCAAAACCTTGTGGGTCAGGAATTTGAGTGGGCTCAACAGAGTGATTCTTCTGCTCAATGTGATGTTGAGCAGAATCACACAGTGAAATTCAGTTTGGGTTTGCCTGGAATGTCAATGATGGCTTCACTCACAGGCCTGTGCGTTGGCAGGGAGGTCTGGGAGGCTGGACTCAGCTGTGTCCCTCTCTCTTTCTACATGGTCTCAGGGGCTCTCAATGGGGGTCTTTCCAACAGACTATGTGACGACTTGGTAGTTCATCACTTCCTCAGTCTATTGGCTAAAGCAATTACAAGATATGCCCAGATTCCAGGGATGGAGTAATAGACTCTACCTCTAGATGAGGGAAGGCCAAGGTCACATTTCAGAAGAGGATATGGAATGGAAGACATTGTTGCAAGCATTTTTGGAAAATAAAATCTGCCATTATAGCCAACAGAAAAGTCATACAATAGAACAAAAGAAAAACTGTGACCTAAATAGTAAGATTATTGACCCTAGACAGAGTATGATTGGTTGTCTCAAAGTGTTACAGTGATTTGCTAAATTAAAGAAAGAAGAGCTGCTTAGTTCCTTATTTTAGTCTTATTATGTACCTTTGGCTTATTTATTGATTTGTATTTGTTATGTTTTGTCCAAAAAACTCACTTTGTTTTAGGGCCGTGGCTAAGGTGCAGAATTTGACTTAGTGATTTAACTAAAATTTTGTTCATTTTGACAAGAATGTCTTCATCCACCCATCTATCCATCCATCTATCCATCCATCCATCCCTTCATCTGTTGCTTCAGTATGAATTTAGTGTCTACTATACCCTAGCCACTGTTTTAGATGGTGAAATTGCAGCACTGAGCAACAAAAAGTCCCTGGACTTATGAAGTTTACATCCTCCATATTTCTCACTTGGAAAGTAGCTAAGAACAAGGCAAAGGGGACAGTTATGACTAATGAGAATTGGGAATAGGAAAAAAAATGTCTGTAGGACTCTAATGGTATGAGAAGGAATACTTCCCTCTTAACCAGCACATAAACACATTGAGGAAGCCCATTTCTTTTGTACATATGGGGAAAATAAAATATATTGGTGAGTGTTGAGGAACTCTTCTGGAAGTCTGGAGTGACTTTAAATTTGCCAGGAGGCTGTAAATGAAATCAACTGTTGTGTACCATGGGTCAGAAAATAAAACTCAGCTCAGAAAGTTCCAAGAAGTGATTATTATCAGTCTAGGTGACCTTAGATCCTGCTCATTCTCCTGGCTATTGTGAGGCTATGAAATGTAGAATGCTTCTGATTTTGTCATACTAACTTAAAAACTTCAGAAAGATATCAAAGTGGAAGATAAATATGATTATTAATTTCATTATCCAAAGATTAGCTCCACAAATATTTTAAAATATTTTCTTGATTTCTTTTGTTATTAATACCACTATAACAAACATCTGTGTGCATTGATGTTTGTATATATCTGAATTTTTTCCTTAGGATAAACTCCTAAAAGTGGAATTTCTTGGTCAAAAACATAAGCATTAATAAAAGGAGAATTTGAATTTCTACTAATTAGCCCTGAAATGGCATCTGGTGTTTATGTAGGTAAAACTGTTGTATTTTATTACTAGAGGTAGTATTGTAATGCTGTCTTTCAAAATTTCTTAATGAGAAGGAACCTCATAATAGCATTCTTGGAGCTGCTTGAGACTTGCTCAGGAACAAAATTCTTAATCAGTCAAACCAGAGTTGCCCTTCTCTTCTCTTCTCTTCTCTTCTCTTCTCTTCTCTTCTCTTCTCTTCTCTTCTCTTCTCTTCTCTTCTCTTCTCTTCTCTTCTCTTCTCTTCTCTCCTCTCCTCTCCTCTCCTCTCCTCTCCTCTCCTCTCCTCTCCTCTCCTCTCCTCTCTTCTCTTTTCTCTCTTCTCTCTTCTCTCTTCTTTCTTCTCTTTTCTGATTTGCTTTTTAGTCCCCAAGTCAAAGCAAGACAAGCAGACACATAAATTGGAGGTTGCATCCATCACGTACAGCTGCTCCTGATAAAAAAGGAGCAGTTCTAAGTGCCCTCATGCTGGCAGCTGCTTCCTTGCCAGCTATCATTCCTTCCCCTGTATCATCTCAAGTTCCTCATTTTGTCCAAAGTGCAGAGCCAAGAGGGTGTCTGTTCTCAAGCCTGGGACCCACTCACCTTATCACTCTGGCATTACGCTAGGAAGAGCGGGCCTTGTCTATTTCCTTCCTTCATCCTCCCCTGCCTCCACCCTTTTAGCAGTTTATAACAAGTTGCTCTCTTGTATACAGAAAAAGCAGGCCCTCAACAGGATCTGACTATGCTATTTGGAACTGTTTACGACTTATTTTGGACTCTCCAGGCAGGGCCATAAATATACAGTTAATCTGTCTGATAGCAAGAACAGCCACCTTGGCCCCAAGAGATTAACCACATGTGGAAACACAGAGACCCCATCTTTCGTACACCAGCCAGCTGTCCACAAGGCAGGCCCTCTGTGGATTGGATCCAGGACGGATGCTCTGGCTGCCCCCTCTGGTCATTCCTTTCCCTGCACAGTCTTTCAAACACCTGGTGCCATCCTTCCTCCTTCCTGGCCCTTGGAAAAGATCAATCAGTTACTTAAGCCACTGGTTTCTCTCTTAACTTCAGTTTGGAATTTAATCCCTATCATTGTGACTTGGAAAGCCTTGTCACAATCTTGTTGAGTCGTTTAAGGGCTGCACTGTTTATCTAATAAGGTAGCTACTAGCCACACATAGCTATTGAAACAAATGAATTAAAATGCGCTAAAGTAAAAAACTTAGTTTCCCAGTCACTCTAACCAAATGTCAAATGCTCACTAACCACCATGTGGCTCGTGGTTACTGTACTGGATAATGCAGATATTGCACATTATTGTCATCACATTATTGTCTTTTATTCAACAGAGCTGATTTATGACATTTGCACTGGGTGAGGCCGAGGTAGGAAAAACATCCTGCCTACTTCATGTTTTGGACCTTTTGCAGGCCTGAACATAGGAAAAATTAATAACAGTAGCCAAGATTTGTTAAAGTTTATTTATTTATTAGCTTTTCCTATATTCCACGTATTATGCTTTAAACCTTACACATTCCACTTCATTGGAGCTTCAAAATAAACCTATAAGGTAAGGTTGTTACTGTGCTCATTTGACAGGTGACAATAAGGAAGGCTGAGTAAATCTCCCAAAATCATACAAATAGATTTTCAGTCTGTTCTGCTTTCCTGCTCAATTGCCCTCAGCCATTGTGAGAAGCCTCCTGTCTAGGCTGCTACTCCTAGACTCCAAGACAGTTTGGGCATTCCTGAAACTCTGCAGCTCTCTGGAGTGAGGGTTTGAAGCTGGACGTGTATTCTGACTTCGAGTCAGCCGCCTCAATTGTGCACTTCCACATCAGCTATACTTAGAAGGCTTACTTTATAGAAATCCCTGTAATTTCAGTTTTCTGGCCCTTTGAGTGAAAAGATGCTGGGAGTTCACTGAGTATCATCTTGATGGGGGGTTGCAGAAGGTTCTCAAGTTTTTCCAACTTAAGACAAAAAGTGGCTTGGACACTCAGAAGGCATGATCTGACCTGTACCAGCCACCCTAAATACCTTCAAGTAGCAGGGACAGGCTTTGGGTGGGTGGTCACACAGAGGAGTATGTGGGCAGTGAAAGGAAGGGAGGAGTTAAGGAGGTCCTAACACAGTCCTACAGAAGATTCTTTATTATGTCTCTAGGACATTTGCTTATAACCAGGCATTCTCTTACTCATGGTTCTGGTCATTGTTCCCACTATTCCACCTCTTGCCTCCTCCCTTTTGGACGCCTGTAGGCATCGAAGTTTTCTCTTCATACTGGATATGAGCCAGCACCCCAGCACTTTGTGAGTTGAGTGTCAGGACAAGGTGCGACTTGATTCTCCTAGAAATCTCCCTTGTTCTAGAGATAGCCTGTGGGGCCAGGGAGCTCTGAAGGACCAAAGTTCAATTTTCTCTCCTCTCATCTCACTTGAATCTCAGAAGGTGCAAGTTCCACGTTTTACGGTGGTGACAGATCAGAGGGTGGCCAGACCTGACAACACAGCTGCTGCTGGAGGGGGTGAGGGGTGGACTGATTAGGTGAGGCCTGCACAGCCGATGGCAGGCTGATGGCAGGGTCTGGCCTCCTGGAGGAAGCACCCATCCTGCCTTCTCAAGCAGTGAAGCTTCTGCATAAAGCCTTGTTTGGTGGAAAACTCTTTGGAGACATTTCTTTGTTGTTTGTATGCACGAGTAACTCTTTAACCAAATTGTGAGTTACTGGAGAGTAGAAGGTGTACCTTACTATTTAATATTAGTATTTATGAAGTACTGGGTTATACCTTTATGGCCGTGATTTAAAAAAAAAAGTCATTAGAGGGAGACCATGGCAATATGGACACCATATTTTGTTCAATAAAAAATGAACATATCAAGTGGGTTATATTGTTTCAGCCACTTTGGGGCAAAAATTATATCTCTATAGAATCTGCCTTTTGGCCTTCCTTGCTTTTCACCTAACTGGTTCTGTCTCTCTCTCTTTTAATCCTTACAAAGAAGAAAGCCAGGACATATTGACTGCTGGTTATCTCTAGGTGTTAGGATTGTGCTTAAGTCAACCAGTAACTCCAGGGAACTTCAGTAAATATAGAGTATCCTGGAGGCTGTGGAGCAGGTTAGACTTGTGGAAAAGCCCAGCACTTTAGGCACTTAGAAGATCACTATCTAAGGAAGTTTCCAATGGACGCCTGGGTGGCTTAGTTGGTTGAGTGTTGGACTCTTGATTTTGGTTCAGGTCATGATTTCATGGTTTGTGAGATTGAGCCCTGTGGTGGGCTCTGTGCTGAGCATGGAGCCTGCCTGAAATTCTCTCTCTCTCTCTCTCTCTCTCTCTCTCTCTCTCCTCTCTCTCTCTGTCCCTCCCCTGCTTTCATGCTCTCTCTCAAAATAAATAAACTTAAAAAAAGGGGGAGCTTTTAGATATGGGGAGTGGGAAATAAAGGAGAGTCCCTGGTACTGGAATTTATCTGCTCTAAGCATTTTTCATTCCTTACATGCCTTCCTTCAAGAGTCAAAATCCTTGGCCTACATTGGGTCACATAATCATTCTTGGCTGGAGGAGGGTGGGACACTTTGACTGATGGGAAACTGGTGCTCTTAACAAATAAGGGGGGAGAGCAAAAACATCAGATGATTGTTAGGGATCATGGATACTTTTCTTTCTGTTCATCTGTGGCTTCTAAGGTTTTTTCCAGAAAATATTAAAAATTATTTTAATATATACATATAATTCATATATTTTATAATAACTTTTTATTTGTTATTTTGATAGTAAAGCAAGATATGGCAGATCATCAACTCTGTAAGAGTGGGCTGTTTCAGAGGTGAACATTTGGGGAGGTAAATGGATAGGAAAATATGCAGAAGGGATTTCTGGGAGGAGCCTGGGATGTTTTAATCAGGGCTCAGGGAGACTTGGGTGTGTAGGAGAGCTCCTTATACCACTTTAGGGAACGAAATCTGGACTTGGTGAGGGTGTTTTGCAGGGCTCCAGGGGTGCCCCTGAAGGTTGTTGCTGCCCAAAGATAGGAGTGGTAGCCTCAAGAGCTCACATATGACCTCACCAAGGGTTTCCATGGAGGAGCTCAATGACTCATGCAGCAGTTGGTTTAATTGGGTAAGAGGATTCTGACATCCCTTCCAACTCTGATTTATAGGGTTCCATGACTCACTGCATACATTTGTAGGGGAAGCAGGCAGGCCAATTTGTTGAAAGTAAATTAAGTAAAACCTGTACATGCCTGGGAAGAAGTACAAAAACACAGGTTTATTAATTTTACATATTCAAATGTATGTACCAAGAATGTACTAAAGATGGTTATCTTTCAGGATCCTCCTCTCTTCCCCATCTTTGATCCACAGTCTCTCCTTCTCTTTATCTTTCAGCCCCTAGCTGTACTAGTGGAAAGAAGAGACAAATTAATCATCCTTTAAAATAACAATATGGAAACAAGATAAAATTTTGTCAAATATAACTATATATATGGTAAACTCAGAGAATTTCTCACTTGGTGGCTTGGTGTTCAGGGATTTTTCTTGTAATGAACCAAACTTCAATGTTCCGCACGTAGTGGGATTTGAACAGAACTTTCCTGATTCTCTCAACCTGAAAGCTCATCTACACTGGCTTGTCTGGGGACATACCAACCTTCATAGTCATCTTTGAATATTTCATTCCTGGGGTAGGTGACAACTTTTCTGGGCACAGGGCCTTAAGGTGCCATGGGTGTTCTGGATGGTTCTGAGGGGTCTCTCATTGCTGCTCCAATTTGGAGATGACCAAAAAGGATTTTGGGGGCTAGCTGTATCTCAGTCAGAAGGATTCCTGAATCAGTCAGGGTTATTCTGAACTATTCATGAGGCTCATGTGTGGATGCTGTGTTGAGCCTCTCCGATCCACTTAGATGAATGAAGTACTTATTCCTATAGCTGCTGGAAGTGCTGCCTTAGGATAGACATCAATTACCAGAACTCTTTCAGAGCCTTGGTTGAAGAAAGCTGTCTTGCCCAAAAACACATCCCTTCCCAGGCATCCCATATCCAAGACTGTCAATCCAACTTGACAACTTCAAGTCTTCACTCATGGGACCTATGGTCCCTCTAGAACATTCTGGTGGATCTGAAATTCTTCATGCCTTCTCATCTGCCTCACCTGGTATATATTGTAGTAAATTACACCTTGATACATACATGATATTCTTTTTTAAGAATTTGAAAATTTCTCAAAGCTAGGAGCTATGTCTCATATTTATTTGTATATGTCAAAGTGTTTTTCACATAGTAAGTACTCTAAAAATATAAGCCAGCCATTCTACAATTATTACTAAGGATGTTTGCTAGCATTTTTTGATGGCTTATTATACACTACATACAGAACAAAGAGGTTTGTGTACAGTATTTCAATTAGTCCCATGTTTACCAATAAGGTTTATGGTAGTATTACAATTTTAGAGATAAAAACCCAAGGCTTTAGACTAGTACAGTAATATGGCCAACATCATTAATGGTAATTGATGGCTTTGGTATAATCATCATATTTTCCTATATATAATACGCTTAGTTTCTTGAGAACTTTTTAGTATCTACTTTTTCATTTTGTTTTTCTTATACCTATGTGAGTAAACCATTTTGCAGATTAGGAAATAAAAGTTTATACCATTTAAGTCCCAGTAAAGTCATTTAAGGATTGGTAAAAGTCATAGGGGGTGGCCTTTCCAAGATTTGTGTTGACAGTGAAGGTATGATATGAGCTCAGGTCCCAAACTATTGTCTGTTGACTTGGACTTGACACTGAGGAGTCTCATGGCTCCAGAAATGTTTGTAGGCTTCCAATTCAGACTCCTGAGTCGTCTTATCATTTCTGAGAAAGCCATAGGTAATGCCACAGTCCATTGGTGCATCATTTAATACAAGGTAGAGTTGGGGAAAAAAGATGCATGGGGAGGATATTAAATGATTCTGAAAAAAAAGTTTTCTTGGTTATCACCAAGACTTTAAAAACCTTCCATTACAAGAGATGTGGTTAGTCAAAATTAACAAAAGTATTCATGCTTTCGTTCTGCTAATGTTGGACAAGGACCGCAAATCTGTCACCAGAAACTAACATGCATTTTTCACAAACCAACAAAAAATATGCTCACACTGTGTCTGGAATGTCACATCAATACCCCTCTGAAGATTTGCAGAAATTGTGTCTTATTTCTTAGTAATTCTTCTAGAGGCTACATCACTACCTCCAAGTATGTTTACTGCTTAAAAATAAACAGTGTAGACAGGAAACCGATGTGGGATGAACATGATCCTTATGTTTTACTCCTGCATTTCAGAAGACTCAGTATCTTCATGTGTCTTCATGCTGCACACTGTTGCTTTAATATGATTACTCTTTCCTCTGCTTCTTGAGACAGAATGGAGATCGGCTGAACAGAATATTATATGTATTAAGTACCAGACTTTTGAACTTGATCAGTGACTGGCTGACCTGCCTTGATAAACAAGGTACATTTTTGTCATCAAGAGTGTGGATGATACAGATGAGCTTATCTGCACACTAGGGAAGTATACACAACATAAGGAAAAGGCCAGATTTTAGCAGCTGCTGGATTTTGCTTTGAGTTCTAGTCAATCAAGAATTCATCTGGGACTTTCCTCAATTTCTTAATAGGGTAAGGGACATCTGCATCACAGAAAGACCCATCAACTGACAAGATCTTTCAAGGTCACGTCTTCCTCTCACTAGGAACTAGGCATTCCTCCGTCATGCAGGATGCTGATGCTTATAATGGGTCAGGATGTCACATAAATAAATATTGCTGTTAAAGACTGTAGTTCCATTGGTCTGAAAATGAGGGCATCCTTAACTTTTATTGTTCCATTTCTTTCTTCCCTCTGTATCAGCCTCCATCCTGTGCTTCTTTATTTTCTTGGTGTGTCAGATTCTTTAGATTTGGGGGACAAAATAATTCAAAGGCCACCCTTATCCTTGAGAAGCTAAGATTCTGCAGGGAGATAGATAGTTAATCTCTCAGGGTTTTACCAGGAAACATTGGGTATTAAAAACAGAGAGACTTTAGTAATACAAGGAGTAATAATAGCAAGGAGTTGCTGGCACAGGTTATGGAAGAGCTGAGAAACCAAACAGGGTCATGGAAGACCCCAGAGATTAGCAACAGCAAGAAGCCCTCACTATCACTTGGCAGGAGGAAGAAAGGTAGAGAGGATGGGAAGTTTGTTTTGAGGGATCAGTTCATAGAAGCTGGAACTTGAGATGGGTTTCTTCAGTGGAAGTAGCTATCACTGTAGGTTTTGGCTATACTGGAGATAGTGTCCAAGGCAGAGAAGAAAGACCTTGCCTTCCCCTTTCTGTCTGCTTTTCAAACCCTTGCCACTGCCTCCCATTGAGCAAACCTAATGATTCTGTTGCATATATTGCTTACCTGTTGTGATAGCATCAGGCCTATTTTCCCTTTGATATAGTTCTCAGACCTCTTTTTCTCTGTTCTGAATCTCAGGGACTGACAGAACCTGGGAAATACAGTGTGCAAGGACCAGACCCTGACCTTTAGGACAGAGAAGGGGTGGATTGAGGACTGGATGAAATGAATATTCACATGTAATCAATATGCACCATAGAATCCTCACTGGGTGTTTTTTCTCTAATTCTTCAGGCTGCTACTTCCTGCTTGCCTTTAAAATCCAGTTCAGCATCACTTCTGGAAAGCTTTCTCTTTACCCTGCTAGTTTGAAATCTGCCTTTGTTTTGTCATCTCATAATCTCATAGTACACTTTTATTAGGGCATGAGTTACATTAAATTGTAACTGACAATTTTTTGCTTTGTCTTTCTCCATCAGACCCAAATCCTGATGGCAGGGACCATGTCCTATCATTCTTTCCTCTATCTCCAGTCCCCAGCACTCTTCTGTGGTAGAAGGTCAATACACAAAGGAAGAAATGCCTGAGTCTTATGAACTGAGAAGGGTAATACATCAACAGATATCTTCACATGCTGGTCGTTTGCTTTGTAAAATACAAAAATTGTGCATTTAAAAAATGGTCTGATTAGCTTTTATCATTCTTTGAGAATTTACAAATAGTTTTATTTTTACGAGCCAAACCTAAACTCCGTAGGTTGGAAGCTAGATATCCTTTATCATTCCTTTTGGATGCTAAATGTGTGTCTTTGGCAGATAGAAACTGTTGACAGATTGCTGGAAAGGCAACCAGAGATGACAGAAGTGTGAAATAAATGGTCTTGGGAGCTGAAAATTGATCTTCTGAATGCTCCCTTCTTTTATACTGATAGTTATCTGCCAGAATAATCTGTCAATTAGTCTTTTTGTCTTTTACCCCTTTATTCCATCATAAGCAGAGCATTGCTGCTATAGACAGGACAGAAGAAAAGAGTTTTTATTTAATCACTGGAATGAGACCGTGCATGATCTTCATGTTTGGGAAGAATGGACTTTATCCCACTGTCCTTTTAATTTCCAGTAATCACTCCCCTTTTCTGCTGACTTTGATTTGATGACTTTTTTTGTAAGTCAGGTGACACCCTCGATGGCCAAGGTAGCTTGGCTATTTTCCTTGTGGGTGCATGGGGAATGGGTTGAAATGATTTATCATAAAAATTCCTTCCAAGCCTTTGTAAAATTTGTCTGTTCACAAAGTAAGTAGCAGTTTATGTCATGAAATTTGTTTTTCAATTTAACTAAAAAATGTTTGACTATATAATGCGTTCAAAGACATAGAAATTAATTTTTTAATTTTAATTTTAGTATAGTTAACATATAGTATTATATTAGTTTTAGGTATACAGTATGGTGATCAACAATTCTATACATTGCTCAGTGCTCATCATAAGTGTACTCTTTAACCTCCATCACCTATTTCACTCATCCCCCTCTCCCCTCTGGTAATCATCAGTTTGTTCTCTATAGTTAAGAGTCTGTTTATTGGTTTACCTCTCTCTTTTGTTCCCTTTGCTCATTTGTTTTGTTTCTTAAATTCCACATATGAGTGAAATAATATGGTATTTCTCTTTCTCTGACTTATTTTGCTTAACTTTATACTCTCTAGCTCCATCCACGTAGTTGCAAATGGCAAGATTTCATACTTTTTATGGCTGAATAATATTCCAGTGTATATATTTACCACTGCTTCTTTTTAAAAATCTTTGCAAAGGAGTTAATTTAATTTGATTTACCATTCCGGTATAGTTAACATATAGTATTCTATTAGTTTCAGGTGTACAATATGGTGATTCAGCAATTCCATACATCACCCAGCACTCATCACATGTACACTCCTTAATCCCTGTTGCCTATTTTACCCATACCCCAACCCACTTCCCCTCTGGTAACTATCAGTTTGTTCTCTATACCATATCTTCTTTACCCATTCATCTATTAATATATCCTTGGGCTGCTTCCATAATTTGGCTATTGTAAATAATGCTGCAGTAAACATAGGGATGCATGTATCCCTTTGAATTAGTGTCTTTGTTTGTTTGTTTGTTTGTTTTTGGTAAATATCCTAGTAGTATGATTATTGGATTGTAGGGTAGTTCTATTTGTAACTTTTTGAGGAACCTCCATTCTGTTTTCCACAGTGGCTGTGCCAGTTTGCATTCCCACCAACAGTGCATGAAAATTCCCTTTTCTCCACATCCTCACCAACACTTGTTTCTTGTGTTTTTTATTTTAGCTATCCTGACAGGTGTGAGGTGATATCTCATTGCAGTTTTGATTTGCATTTCCCTAATGATGAGTGATGTTGAGCATCTTTGCATGTGTCTATTTGCCATCTGTGTGTCTTCTTTGGAAAAATGTCTGTTCATGTCTTCTTCTCATTTTTATCGGATTATTTGTTTTTTGGGTATTGAGTTGTATCAGTACTTTATATACTTTGAATACTAACTCTATCTGATTTGTCATTTGAAAATGTCTTCTCCCATTAAGTAGGTTGCCTTTTAGTTTTGTTGATTGTTTCCTTTTGCTGTGCAGAAGCTTTTTATTTTGATGTAGTCTCAATAGTTTTATTTATTTATTTATTTATTTATTTGTTTATTTATTTTAAGAGTGAGAGCACATGGGTGTGGGAGAGAGGCAGGAGAGAGAGAGAGAGAGAGAGAGAGAGAGAGAGAGAGAGAGAGAGAGGGAATATTAAGCAGGTTTCATGGTCAATGTGGAGTCTAATGCAGGGCTGATCCCAAGGGGATTATGACCTGAGCCAAAATCAAGAGTTAGGCGCTCAACTGACTGGGCCATCCAAGTGCCCTTATTTTTGCTTTTATTACCCTTGCAAAGGCATAGAATTTTTAAGTCAAGGAATGTTTTATATTTCATCTCAATATATAATGAAACATATAAACATATAAATGTATTTCATTATATATCAGGTTTCAGGGCTATCTTTTGTTTATTCTTGTCTACCGGTCACCTAGTTTCCTTCTCCAAAATCAAGTATTACTTATTTCTTGTGTATCTTTATAGAGTTATTTTATCCTTATAAGAGCAAAGTACATAACCGCATCCTCCCACACACTTCCCCCCAACATTTGGCACAAATGGAGCATTTTGTACCTGTTGTTTTACACTTGCCTCTTATAGTTTTTTACTTAATGGTACACAGTCTTATAGATATGAGATTTGAGGATCTATTTTGCCTAAAGTTCCTAAATAGGCCTATTTTTGGTGCTTGGAAGTCACATTTCTATTGGATAATAGATTTTTTTTCATGAATAATATTTGTACCACTCAAGAGAGAGCACATTACACTTCCTTAGGTATTTCAAGCTTAGCATGAATTATTTAACAATCTAGCTTTCTAATCTGCTAAGGGGAGGAGTTGATGAGAGCAATAGAGATTTGGGATTTGGAGGGAGGGGGGAAAGAATTCTGTGACTAGGAAGAAAGGTGCAGAGAGGAAACTTTCCTGTTCCTCCAATTTGCAGAATGCCCTTCTGAAGTGTATACAACTCAGAGGAGGTTAAGTCAGGAAAGGCAGAGGGCCAAGGAGAGCAATACTTGAATCAATATTACAACACCAAAGTGATTGTGAACCCTGGGAGATAAGAATTGTTTTATAAATGCTATTAAGACTAGCTGGAAAAATATATTAATAGGGATGACTTCAAGGAATTTATTCAAAGGATCATAGATGTGCTCAACAACTCAGCTATAAGGATGTTTGACCTTCACAGGACTGTGATGAAATAGTGAAAAAATTTAAATGACATCACTGTTTGACAATGGGAAATAGTTGTATAGTGATGATATGTCCATATAGTGAATGATCTTGTCAGACCATTTTTAATGACATAAGAAAGGGTTTTCAGTATAATGTTAAGTAGGAAAATGAGCATTTAGAAAATTATTAGAGAAATAATTCACTAGCAATATATTTATGAGAATGTGTGTTTTGAAAAAGTATAGATTTATATAAGATAAATCTATATGTTGGGATTATGAGTGATTTTTAATTTCTTTTTTGATTACCTATATTTTCTAAATTTTCTATAATCAACATGCATTCATTTTTTTGGCAATTAATTTTGAAAAGTGTAAGAACACTTAGCTGAGTGACATGCATTGTAGTTTATGTTATCAGTTTCAACCCTATTTCTACTTCCATTATGCTGTACGTCCTACTTAAAATTCTTCATGGAAGTATAATGTGAATATACATGATTATCAAAGTGATAGGCCTTAGAGATACTTGTGGAACAACACAAGCAAATCCAATCTTCATTCTTCCTTGAACTTCTGTTCGGAAAATTCTATTCAGAACAAGTGTTTTCTACCCCCTTCAACCTTTTCCAACTTGGAAAATACTATTTCCCCATAAAAGGTTAGGGGCATCTATAATTTATGGCCCATATTTGTTATGAAATACAGAATTGCGTGATGCTCAGTGATGTTTGAAAATCACACAGGAGATCAACAATCCTGATTTCATTCCCAATCTTTTTTTTTTTTTTTTTTTGAGATTGAGCTCCCTATCAGAGCTTGGATGGTGATACATGTGTTCTTTCTAGAGATATGAGTGTTTTCAAAAAGAGGCCGCTTTTTTGCTGGTCCAAGGCATGTTTGTGGTGGGCATGGCTAGGTCCCTAAGTTTATGGTGGACTCTGTTGATCCACATAAGAAGGAGGGCAGCTATATTTGTTTTTGTGGCCATCAGATGTCTGAGAACATAAATGATAGAGATCATTATCCTGTAACCACAGTCCCTCAACTTAAGTGTTCACATAATACCTGTTAGAAAAGTAGGAAGAAAACTTATTTCTCTTGCCACATAGATAAAAACTAGTTAAAAATGCATAGACCTGTTTATTTCACACATATGTGGCATTTAAAAAAAACAGATAAACATATGGAAAGGCGGGGGAGGGAGAGAAGAGAGGGAAACAAATCACAAGAGATTCAATGATAAAGAACAAACAGGATTGATGGAGGGGAGGTGGGTGGGAGATGGGCTAGATGGCTGATAGGCATTAAGGAAGGCATATGTTGTGATGAGCACTGGGTGTTGTATGTAAGTGATGAATCACTGAATTTTGCTTCTCAAACCAATATTTCACTGTATATTAGCTAACTAAAATGTAAAAAAAAGACTGAAATTTAAAAAATTAAAATATAAAAGTGAATACCAAAAAATATGTATAGAACTATCAGTAAAGATCTTACTCAACAAAACAGAAACAAAAGTTGACATCAAAAACAAATATATAAATGATTTTCATGAAAAGTGACTTTACACTCAGCACAATAAATATTTTGGAAAATGTTCCTAGTTAATTATTGTCACAATAATGCACAGAAGCAATCACAAAACTTTAGTGCCATACAACAACAAACCTTTATTTTTCTCTCAAGTCTGTGGAACATTTGGGTAGTTGACTTGGGTGATTTTGTCCTTGTGGGCTCATGCATCTGCAGTGAGCTGGCAGTTCAGTTCTGCTTCATGTGTTTCTCATCCTCCAGTAGGTTATTCTAGGCTTGTTCTCATGGTGGAAGCAGGAATCCAAGAGATAATGGAAGTATGCAAGGCCTCTTGGGGCCTAGGCTTGGAACCAACACAATATAATTTCTGGTATATTCTATTGGCTACAGCAAATCACAAAGCAAATTCATATTCAAAGGGTAGGGAGTTGAGAGGAATTGGTGAAAAGCATATTGGAAAGAACGTGGATCAGGGAGGGGTAGAGAATTGATGCCTGTTTTAGCAACCAGTATGTCCAAGGATTTTACATTTTGAAAAATAGAAGGTTGCCACTTGATAACACTGATGAGTTCTGTTTTTCAAGAGAGTGGCCACCTGGAAATAGGATTTAAAAATTATTTTATTTTATTTATTTTTTAATGTTTTTTATTTATTTTTGAGAGATAGAGAGAGACAGCTCTAGCAAGGGAAGCTCAGAGAGAGAGGGAGATACAGAATCAGAATCAGTCTCCAAGCTCTGAGCTAGCTGTCAGCACAGAGCTCAACGTGGGGCTCAAACCCATGAACTATGAGATCATGACCTGAGCCAAAGTCAGACGCTTACCGACTGATCCACCCAGGCACCCCTGGAAATAGGATTTTAATAGTTTTTCAGTTCATGTTTCACTAAGCTAAAGTCTACATGAGTGAGATATACACATGATATGTACATGTATTTTCTCCAAAGGACAAGAATAAGTGAGAGGAAGCAATGCCTTAGTTCCTCAAGTTGAATTTTGTGCTTTGGTTAGAAATTGTGATGGTGTTTGAAGCTAAATGGTTTTAGCTTCTCTGTGTGTCTGTCCTTTAGTAAAATGAAGAAAACGTGTACAATCATAGAATTAATTCATAAAAATGTATCTGAGATTCTAGATTGCACAATTTCATCAATGAAGACACTGGTACCCAGATACATAAGTGATCACATTATGACTTTATTTTTCAAAAATATGATGTCCAAAAGCATAAAATAAAAGACCCTAAAATACAAAAAGAGAGATACTTAAAACATGATTATGGTGAGATATTAGCAGGTAAAAATAAGATCACAACTGAAAAGAGCATAAAAATATTTGAAGATTATAACCAAAAGCTCAATTTAGTAACTGTAGAGATATGTAGAAAACTTTGTGTCCTACCTTGAAAACAAACTACATTTTCTTCTGTCCAAGAAATATTTTATTAGTTAAAAAATTTAGCATTTGGTTATGTCAATGATCTCTAAGCTTTCTTTGTATTCTATTTCATTATTTTCTATGTATCTTTATTATTTTTTCCTTTTATTTTCTTTATGTTTACTCTGTTGTGTTTTGAATTCTTGTTTTGTTTTTGTCTAGATTATTTAACAAAATTTTCAGCTTTTTAATTCCCAGTCTTTATTGTTTTCTAAAACGCAGATCCCAAGGTCTCACCCACCCACCTCAGTCAGTTAAGCATGGAACTTAGGCTCATCATCTCTCAGTTCATGAGTTCGAGCCACACGTTAGGCTCCGTGCTGACAGAATGGGGCTTGCTTCAGATTCTTTGTCTCCGTCTGCCCTTCCCCCACTTTCTTTCTCTCTCTCTCTCAAAAATAGACATTAAAAAAATTTAAAGATAGCACAGGTAAAAATCATGCAGTCTGATTGAAATATAATGAATTATAATGCAGTACTGGAGGGTGCCAGTAGATGGAACCATAGATTTTAGAAATTCAGATTGAGATTTCCTTCCTAGTAAACAATGGTAATTTAACAGCTTTAAGACAGCATAATTAAAAAAATTATAATAGTAACACTTTCCTGGTCACATATCAACCAGATTACAGAGTAGCAACCAAAATAAGCTTGTAACTATGATATTCAATCTTTGAGGTTATTTCTTTAAGAGTAAGTCTTAGAAAAAGCTTTTAAAAATTGGCTATCTATAATATAATAAAAATGTTAAGATATAGAAAATAACCCTTTATGTATCCATCAGATAATGTGAGTGATATACACAATGAAGTAGGAAGGCATGGGTCACATTGCCTGTTTAAAAACTTGTTATTTAAATCTTTTCTTGCTTGGTTGGAGAGGAGGCCTATGACTTATGTATCTGGTATAGTTTTCATGCCTAATTTTGTGTTATCTCCAGCATTATCTAATTAATACAGCCAGGGTTTAAGAGAAGCAAGTTATAGAAGAGGCAGTAGTTTGGTATTCAATGGAGATTGTATATTTTAAATGTCTGAGTGTTTGAAAGATGATGTGTGGGGAGAGGCTGGTTACCAGCAAGTAAAGTTCACAAAGAGCTAGTCAAGATTTGAGGGGAGCCTACTACATGCTATGTGGCTGACCAAGTGTGTCTAACTGCAACATGGCCAGTTGGGTCACATGTTTTCTAACTAGTTTCTGGGGTATCCCTGCTTACTTTAAGGCATAACTTTCTACTAGCCCTGTTATTCTTTCTTTCTTTTCTTCCTTCTTCCTTCCTTCCTCCCTTTCCTTCCTTCCTTCCTTCCTTCCTTCCGTCCTTCCCTCTCTCTTCCTTTTCTCTTTTTTTTCTCTATTACCTGAGTATGATTCCTAGATTTCTGCCCCTTAAAGGCAGGTGAAGACATGTTATCTCTTACATTCTCTTTGTCTAAATGATGGTATGAAAATCCACCTCAAATCTGGTTCTTTCAGTTTCAAGGGAGACCACACCCTTGAAAAATAACTGAATTAATAATAACTATACCAGTGGTAAATGTTTAGAAGACAGCTGTGTTTGGACAAGAAAATTAAAAGTCCTTTTCTACTTTCTTCTCCATTGTGATCTCCATATTCTTTCTCTAATTTTCTGCCCATAAAGCACAAGTGATTTTTTTTCTTGGCATTTATGTTTTATAAAAGTCTTCACGAACACTGAATTAACAAATACAGAACAACTATTCTGAAGAGAAATCCAAGGTTAGGTTCCTGGGAACCTCTGGTCATATATTCATCAACCCATCAATACATAACCTTGTTTTATGTGTGTTTCTGTTTAAAGGTACTTATTTAATAGACGTTGATCCATTAACAATGAATTCATGATCAACAACACTACAACTTGTGTTGGAATAAAGCTCAGCTAGCATACACATTTTCTCCAGAAGGCACATCACAGCCTTCTTGCAATCAGGAATAGGAAACAACACTGCAGCACCGTGCTGGGGGACCATCTTAAGCACAGAATCTTGGGGTGCCTGGGAGACTCAATTGCTTAAGCATCTTGCTCTTGATTTCTGCTCAGGTCATAATCTCAGGGTCGTGAGATCAAGCCCTGAGTTGGACTCCATGCTGGGTGTGGAGCCTGCTTAAAATTCTTTCTCTCTCCCTCTGCCTGCCCCCATACTCTTTCAAAACAAAACAAAACAAAACAAAACAAAACAAAACAAAACAGGGAATCTCCCACAGAAAGCACAAAAATATGAAAAATGTGGTACTCAGTTGACCATGAAAAGGACACCTGCTTACAGTGTAAGAGCTGAAATAAGAAGGTAGAGCATTGGCTTTTTCTACTTCAGCTGGGAATGTCTGGTTGGAAGGATTAAAATATGTGGCTGGTCTGCACATGTCCATGAATGATGGTGAAACCATTGTGAATATTGATTTTGGGGGTCTAAACAAATTCTTGTGAGTAGGTGAATTCACAAATGTGGAAACCATGAATAGTGAGGGCTTATTAGACCGTTATCATTGGCAAATAACTGCCAAATATCTCAATATGCTTGCCTCTAAGCCTGTGACAACATATTTTTGTTTTCTGTAATTTAACGACAGTTCTCTGGGCCCACTCACTTGTCTTTTTAAAACAAATGAGGGCATTGGTAGATTGGGAAAAAGTTTTTCAGCTCGTCCATGACAAAGCCAGGACTCCATATTCCAGGGTGTGCGGTCCAGTGGTGTTTCAAGCTTCCAAGCACGTGGGAGTTTCTTTCCTGTCAGGGATTTGTACTGAGCCTAAGTTTTCATAGCCTAGGTACTCTGGTAGGGGAAAGGAAACTAGTAATTTGGGGGATTGCCTAAGGATACCCCTCACTCACAGCCTTCATGTCCTAACTTTAGTTTATGTATCCATTGAATTAAAATGTAGATTTATCCTTTTAAAAATCAACATGGATATGACATTGAGCAAAATTAAGTATTAATTAAACATATAAGAATGAATTAATACATCCTATGAGTTAGCTCTGAGGTAACTAGATAGAGGTCAGGTGAAATTGCGAAGTGGTCCTCGGTAAGACAGGCAGGAGGTGGGAGAATCCTCTAGGAGACTAATAACCTGAAAGAGAAATTGCTCAACATGATAACTCCTAGACACGAGGCTTCCCTGGCTGTTAACTTACTAAGATGAAAGTGGAAGCCACTGGAAAAATTGTTGTCTTATCAAAACTCAGGAATTCTGCCTTATAGTTTAACATCTACCCCCTCTGGGATTTCCTTTCCAGTTTGACAGTATTAGCTTGCACGGTATTGCTGTTTGATTCTTACACCTTCCTCTTACTGTGCCTTCCTCTTACTGTGCCTTCCTCTTACTGTGCCTTCCTCTTTTGCCCTTGGCTACGGGCTTTTCAATTTGAGATGTGCTCCGTGTTTCATCTTGTTTGGATATTGATATTTCTCTTTTGCTTTTCGGAAAAAACCTCATCTCATCCATGGAAGCAAATTTTTTATAATTAGAGTGTTATTATATCTCTTAGTTTTTTCAAAAGTTTCCTACTGAGATTCAAGAAAAGTATCTGTGGCATACATTTAGAAACTGGTTTATGCCTATTATGTCAATATTATTATTGATAGCACTCCCTTTCACATATGGTTATGCTATAGATAAAACCAATGTAAGAAATTTAAAAAAGTAAATACCAACAGAGTTGACATTTCCAAACCCTCCTAGACCAGGTTTACATGTAATATCAATTAGTGTTTAATTTGCTGGGATTTGTTTCATCCTAAAAATATAAAAATTATTGTAGAACTTCTCTGATCAAAGACTAATAGAAGTACCTCCTTCTAAAACTTGGTGACTTATTCAGTGCTTTAAATGTATTTTTTATCAAATTTACGTACTACTTGTTTCATCTAGCCTTTTTTACTCCATGAATATTTGCACTAACAATATATTTTTAATGTTTACTTATTTTTTGAGAGAAAGACAGACCACAAACAAGGGAGGGGCAGAGAGAGAAGGAGACACAAAATCTGAAACAGGTTCCAGGCTCTGAGCTGTCAGCACAGAACCCGATGTGGGGCTTGAACTCATGAACCACAAGATCATGACCTGAGTCAAAGTCAGATGCTTAACCAATTGAGCTACCCAGGTGCCCCTTGTGCTAACAATATTTTGTTGAGGCCCAATTTACATATCGTAAAATGCACATATCTTGGTATATATAATTCAGTAATTTTGACAAATGTAGCCACCACCGCAATCAAGATTGAGAACACTTCCATAACCCCAGAGAGTTCTTTGGTGCTCCTTCTCAGTTAATCTCTGTCCTGGTGTCACCCTACCCCCACCTGCCAGCCCAAGGCAACCACTTCTGATTTTTATTTCAAAGGATTAGTTTGGGTTATTTTAAAACATCATATAAACAGAATTGCATAATGTGCACTCTTTTGTGTCTTGCTTCTTTGCTTAGCCTGAATTTGTTTCTTAAAGGTTTGCTGGGCATATTTTATATTTTTGACTAGTAGTCCATTATGTTAACCACAATCTGTTGGTTCATTCCTTAGTTGATGGCAACTTGAGTTGGGGCTGTTATGAATAAGCTGCTCTGCACATTCTTGCACAGTGTGTTTTGTGGACTGAAGCTTTGCATCTCTTGGGTATCATCTCCTTTGTTGGCACTATTTTTTTCTTATATGACTTCTTTCAGTTGTGATGAAAGAGATTCCTGGGAATATTTGGAGGATAAACTTTTTTGTAGGCAGACATTTACCAAAACAATTTACTTAAGAGTTACTTTTTAAATCAGAAAACATTTTATATTGAAATGATATGTTACTCTGAAATTATTCTAAGGTCAAATTTTAAGATTTGGGGTTAGCAACTTACTTTTTGAGCTTTCTAAAAAGAAAGAACTCATCTTTTCAGTTGAGTTAGCGTTAAGAGAATTATCAAACAAGCCCAAGCATTAAACATGAGTAGTGTTTAGAAAAAATGCAGCCCTATCATGGTAATTTCTTGGTTGTTTTTCTTCTTTTCAGTGGTGTGGAACTTATAATTTTGGAAGTTTGGGGGAAATACTATAATAGGTCAATCATGGGGCCAATACTCATTCTTCTCAGGATTTCCTTTGTCAGCATTTGTTCTTGATTTCATTTAGCTAAAGACCTATCATACCAACATTCTGTAAATTTTTGTATTAAAGATAAATGAATCTGTTTCAAGGAAATGAGAAGCAATTCAAGTTTAAAAGCGATCTGAGCTTTCTCTTTTGAAGTTTAACAGGAATTATGTGCACTCCTATTTCTAGATTTGCTGGATATGGAAACAAGGCTACCACAGGAGGGTCAATAGTGATATTTCTAGTTATGAGTAAAATTGCATAGTAATTTTTAATCAATTAGTGGTTAAGTGTTATTTTTTTAAAAAGCAGATTCCCAAAATTAATTAAAGGATTAGAAATTCTATTTAAGCACCTAGAACATTTATTTGAGGATCACTATTCCAAGCACCAAAAGAAAGTTTAGCATCAGTTTATATATTGAAATCAGTTTTTCTTATTCGTGACTTTTTCTTTTAGCTGAGTGAAATTTCAAAAAAAAGGACAGCCATTTTAAAGATTAAAAATGGTCTCATTTTATTTTATTTTTTAATCAGGAAGCAACTTATTTGGTCCTTAAAGACATATTATTATCTGTTAGAACATGTGAAACTTAGAGTTTCAAAATGGTTTATGACTGTGCAGACTTAAAAAGATCTAATCATTTTATAGCCACCCCTTGGCTCCTTTTCAAGGATCTCTTGGATTTTACTTTTGTGATTTAAGACCAAAATTCTTGTTTTGGCATTTATTTGTGTCTTTGATTAGCAACTAATGAGGACTATTTCTTTCGGACATTTCTTGTCTTTGTTGCCAATAGTAACAACACCTGTTATGCTTTCATGATATCTACGAATATGAGCACCATCTATCTGTGGACACGTAGAGTCTGTGTGTTCATCCTAAAGTTATATTTCGAGAAATATGTTAAATAACCACAATTTCAGGGGCCTCAGGAGGTAGGTCTTCTGGAATAATGGATCTACTATAAAAATTGAAAATCAGCTTCATTATTGTTTTTGTTTCTTTCATGTAGCAAAAGCCTTTTGGTAGCCATTGGGAATATTAAAGCGGCTATCCTATGCCAAGAGAGGGAGAAATAGGATGTATTTCATGTTCTATCATGGAGAAGACTTTACCCAAGAGTTTACAGTTTCTAGTGAAAGTCAGACAGCAGATGTTGAGGAAAGCATTAGTTGAAAACTAGTTTTTTTTTCCCACAAAGTTGATTAGATGATGAGTGATGAGCCCCGAATCATAGCATCTGAGCATGTGTCATGGGCATGCTTAGTGTTTTGCAGGGGACTGCAGTGCTATTGGTTTACTCAACATTGTAGTACACTGTTTTAAAAGAGATATGTCAATAGAACATAGCAGATTCTGGACAAATTGTCATCTGAGGAGTTTATTTTCTACTTTTATTGTTTTTCCTTCTCCATACACCATTTTCAAACATTCCCTCCTTCCATTCTTTGCTAGGGTCCTTTGTTAAAATTGGAAGCTTAAAGGTCTGTCTCTGTGAGAAATATTTCTATTTCATCAAGGGTCAATATTTTCAGCTAAAAGAAGCCCAGGAATGGAGACTTCACAATGAAGCTGTTCTGTGTAGCAAGTGTCTGGTAGATACTTAGCCGGTTTTAGTTAATGTGTGGGAGTGGCACTGTCTTGTTCTGCTTTTTAAATTACACCAAGTAGATAAGAGATTCAGCTCCTTTTATTTTAAAATTTCTTAGCAATGTGGTCTACTATGTGTTATCTATATTTTTAGGCTGAATTCCCTTGTGCTAGCAAATTAGTTGCAGTGGTTTTAAGCCTCATATCTGGAAACCATGCCCTTTAGAGGAAGGGAGATTGCCTGTGTCCTAGAATTCCCTGAGAACATCTTGAAATTCACTCCACTTAGACTAAGTTAGGTCATATGTCAATCTGTCAACTAAGTACTGTGGCTGGGGAGATGGAATATTCTGAAAGGCCTAAGTTAGAATGAACCCTCCACACCTGGCTCTGTGTATGGAATAAATTTTCCTTGAATCCCATGAAACCTCCAAGAAAAGAGAAAGGTAAGGATGTGGGTAGGAAATCAAGAGGTTCTCACTGTAGTTTACCCCTTTGGTTACCCAACATCTCTTTATGCTCTGGCATTGCAGTGATTTCTTTGGTCAGTCAACAAGGCAGGCCATGATTCTTTCTGAAAAAATTCCACTTGTCCCTTGTCCTCCAGGCTGTCAAGTCCTGTCCTCTGGGAGCATCCCTCTTAGCTGGTATTATCCCTAACCGTATCACACATAAACTAAGCAGGTTTTGGTAGCTTATTTCTGCTTGCTGGCATTGGTGTAGGTACTAAAAATGGCTTCAAGATAAAAGTGGAGGCAGACACCAAACTCACAGCATGAATCTAGAGGAGTTGTGAGGCTGAATAAAGAAGCTTAAATATAAAATTATAACAGACCACTCCCAGGGTGATTTTTCATGGCAGCCCTAAAAACTAATATAGGCATCATATTTTTATGTAATACAATAAATAATAGCACTTTATTACTGTGACATCCTTATTGAACGTAACATTTTTTTAAGTTTTCTGCAAATTCACTTAAGGCATCAAAATTTATACTTCTAAAAATTTAATTTTTAATTGATATAATTGAAAGGAACATTGGTTACTCTTAGCAAATGCAAGACTGCAAGTGATTTTTGTTAACTCTTCATTTGAGAGAGATATTTTGTGGACCTGTTAAGAATATTTTAATGCTGTGACAACATTGAGATAACTTCTGATAAAGTATTTTGAAATATAAATTTCTGTACATCTTTAGCTGATGATTCTTAAAGAACAATTTTTTTCTTAATAGATCTAACTATTTGTACCAATCAGTTTTAACTTTAAATAGAAATTTATACAGTGGCATATTAGTGCTTCCTCTGCTATTTCCTGAGCTTGAGGCTGTACAGGAAAGCAGCATAGTGATATGTTTATAATTCAGAATGCCTTTTTTATGTATTCTGTCACTGCATCTGCAATTTCTTTTCTTTTTTCCTCAAAGTTCTTAGGTTATTAATTCTCTCATTAAAAAAATCTGCACAATCATCACAGATAAAGTCACGGCGGAATCTTTACTCCTTTTCTTGTCCAATCTCCAGCTCACTTTTGCCAGCACCAATATTGGCTTTTATAGTCACTCTGGCTTTTTTTTTCTGTCTTTTCTTTTCTTTTTTTTTAAAGTAGGCTTCACACCCAGCACAGGGCCCAGTGCCCGGCTTGAATTCACAACCCCGAGACCAAGACCTAAGCTGACATTAAGAGTCAGATGCTGAACGGACTGAGCCACTCAGGTGCCCCTCTCTGACTTTCTTTATTCTGTTCTTGAATTATTTTTACTATTTTCCTGAGGTCTTTTTGTTCTCATACAGGCCATCGTGTCTTACAAGTATATGTTTCGGTTTATTTTTCTTTGTATAATCCAAGGAATCATAAATCATGCCAAAGCCAATTGTCTTGCCACCACCAAAATGGGTTCTGGATCCAAATACAAAGATGACATCTGGTGTGGTCTTGTACATCTTGGCTAGTTTTTCGCAAATCTCTGTCTTATGTACTGTTGCCTTTCTGGGTTGAAGAACATTAGTGACTATTTGTTTCCATTGAAGTAGTTATTTGGTCATGAAATCCCTGTTCCAGATGGTTACTGTATTGTTCATGATGGAGACTGAGCTTCAAGTGGCCAGGGAGGATGCATCTACAATTTCATGGAAAAATTAGAAAAGTATCTTCCTTGTTAAAAATTTGTTGTCTGAAGCTTCATATGAAAATCATGTTCTTTTCATTAAATGAGGCAATCTTTACATTTAATTTCTGTTACTAAGGGATACAGAAGTGCTGATGCATAGGAGCACATGTACCCCAATGTTCATAGCAGCACTGTCAACAATAGCCAAAACATGGAAAGAGCCTAAATGTTCATCACCTGATGAGTGGATCAAGAAGATGTGGTATATATATACAATGGAGTACTATATGGCAATGAGAAAGAATGAAATCTGGCCATTTGTAGGAAAGTGGATGGACCTCGAGGGTGTCATGCTAAGCAAAACAAGTCAGGCAGAGAAGGGCAGATACCATATGTTTGCACTCATAGGTCTAACAGGAGAACAGGAGAAACCTAATGGAGGACCAGGGGGAGGGGAAGAGGGAAAGAGAGTTGGGGAGAGAGAGGGATGCAAAACCTGAGAGACTTGAATACTGAAAACAAATGGAAGGTTGAAGGGGGAGGGGGATGGGGAAAGAGGTGATGGTGATGGAGGAGGGTACCTGTGGGGAAGAGCACTGGGTGTTGTATGGAAACTAAGTTGACAATAAACTACTTAAAAAAATAATTTCTGTTTCTAAGGCTGTAGGTATTTGTTCTGAAATGTTGGAGCAATTTTCAAAATAAGCTATATCTATTGAAGATACAACTCTCTGATGCACTTTATTGTGTCATGTCCATATGTAGTTTTTTGTAATTGTTTACTGACCAAATTTCCTGCCAGATGACTAGCCATTCTGTACTAGGCTTCAGGTTGGAGAGGTTGTATTTGCATCAGTACTTCAGAGTTAGGCTTTGAGTGTAAACCATGAGCTAGCCTCCACTAAAGGTCGCAGTGCTGTTCCCCGTGGAGTGCCCCCCCCCAGCCCCCCGCTCCGGATCATGACCTCTGCCACCACTGCTTCTGCTGCTGCCGCCACTACTAATCTGGGTCCTGATTTCAGTTCAGCTGCCCCCTCAAAGTTCTGCAGGATCACAGACTGCCCTGAGCATGTATGTGTGTGTACCAGGAAGCCAGGCGAATAGCACAGCACACTCTGACCTCCTGTCCCATGAGCTTGGCCTTGTGTGTAAACGCACTGCTGCTGGCCTCTTTCCTCTTCTCACATGCCTGCTCCATTGTCTTCTCAGATTTCGCTTACAAAATACAAATTCAAAGACAAAGATGAATTTCATGATGGTGATAGCAGAGCATTAAACCAAGTACAGGGCCCTTCTGCATGTGGGCCCTTATGTGACTGCACATGTCATGTCTACAAAGCTGGCTCTGAGGGAGGCCTCAGTGATACTCCACTTGTCATCTTGGACCTCTTGAGGGTAGCCATCATTGCATTACATGTACATCTGAATTGGCTAATTTTAGTCTGTGTTTTATAACTGGGCACAGGCCATGTTCACTGGCTTTTGCTTTGAGAAAATTAGTACAGTGTAGCCTTGATTCTATGGCTGGGGCCAAAAGACATTTTTAAATCTCTTTCTGAGATTCTGCCGTTCTAACTTAGAATGTAAAGTTTATATTATTCAGGAATTGCTAATGAATGTGCATAAATAAAACTTACCCTCTATTTCCAATCATCTGGTCTTTAAAAATATAAACCATCTTCAACTTTCCAATTATACCTCCTGGATCAGTTTTTGCTATGATCTATATCATCTCTTGGTGACTTTGCCCCCCTTATTTTCTGCATCTATGTATCTTGTGTTTAGCCATTAGGAAGCCATATCTTATTTGAGTATCTGGACATATTGCCAGGCTCATAAAAATGATTGAAATTGTTAGGTTCAGAGATTCAGATCTAGATTCTTATCTGAGAACTTATCCAAACCTATATAATACTATTTGGCTTAACTTTGGAAGATATAAGAAACAATAATGAGGACAGCTTTTTGGGATGTTTTTCTTTTTTAAACATTATAGCTTTTTTAGTGATAAAAGCATAGAAGAGTATGCAATATTTATTATTTATATTTCAAACTTTTTAAGAAAAATATTTTAAGTAATCTCTGCATTCAGTATGGATCTTGAGCTCACTACCCCAAGATCAAAAGCCACATGCTCCACTGATAGAACTAGCTTGGCACCCCTATCTTCCAAACTCTTAACATTGCATGATGTAGTACAATATTGCATGTACCAGTTATAAAATGTATATCACCTAAAACCTGTATTATAACCAGAGGACTAAATATCAACTAGTTAACAAATTGCCCAGATATTCTTATAGACCTTTATTAGATTGTCTAATTATACCTTTTGTAGGATTTCAGATGGTTCTATATAAAAATATTTGGTAAGCTTGACTTTCTGCCAAACCCAAGAGATTCAAACTTACTTGAGAAATAAAAGCAACTTTCAATTATTAAGTATCTGTGATTAAGGCAGAACCCCCTGCTTAAATTATAGCTTTGGTATGGGAGTATAAACAGAAATATAACTCATGCGTGTGCCCATTGTTCCTCCCACCTCTGGACATTAGCCAAACTTTAGCTTAGCATTATCAGAAATACAGAGTACAGTGTCACTAAGGACCCACATTTAAACAGGGCCTATATTAGGTTAAGATTTATTATCCATTTAAGAAAATTCTGATTTAGTTGCTATTATTGGTGAACATTTGGAAAATGGAGTTAACTTTTTTTTGAGGTAAGAAAGGAGGCAATATCTATTATGTTGAAGATTCTGATGGGGTAGATCCACTGTTGGATTGGTACTTTTGTATTTATTGTTGGAAATGATCATTTTGGACAAAAAAGTCCTTTCTTTATGTACATTTCTTATATTGCTCACAATTTAAAATTATTTCCTTTTAAATGTTGCTTTTGCATTAAAAAATGATTAAACATATATTGGTCTTTGAAACTGAACAAGGCCTTGGTCTTTGAAACTGAACAAGACATTGAGGCATTAGCCTTTCATCTCTGGGAACTTTGGTTTAAACCTGACTGAGTCTAAGGGAAAACAAGTTTGATCTTGTCACCTGTACCTCTCCAAACTCTTATGATGAGCAATAATTATAGTGTACTGAAACCATTCCAAAATATTTTAGCATTTCATTCTACTACATGAAGAACAGGAACAAAATACTTAATTGTGCAGCCAGGGAAGATTAGTATTATTGAATGTCATTACATTGTAACCTTAATCAGAAGAAAAATAATGAACTATTGTAGCTTCAGTCACAAGTTATTTTGGAAAATGGAATCAGAGTGTTAAGTATGATGCTTTTCACAACATTGTGATGGGGAAACTGGTGTCTGGTAATTTTAGAAGCCACTCTCTACTCCTCCTTGAGAGAGCAATTCCCTTTCCCTCAGGTCCTCAACTGACAGGCAGTCTTTCCTTTATCACATATCAAATTTTGCTCTAAGAAGCTGCTGACCTTCATTCCCATAGAGTACCCAATTGAAGATACTAGTTTAAAGTTTGAAACCAGCCTTAGGACATTGACATTGTAAGAAGATTCATAGGCTTAAATTAAAGAACAAAGCCTGAGAGTGGGAACTTTTGGTAGACAGAAAGTGTAAGCTTCACAGTCTTCAGGGGGTCCTTTGAATCTCAATGAGTTCACATTGGAACTGAGTATTTGGAGTGTGGACAAAGAAGGTATGAAGATTGCAAAATGGTATTTTCACAGGCTCAACTCATTCTACTGTCTTTCTCCTCAAAGAGCACAGAGTATCCTGGAGTTCCTTCGCTATAGACTTGCAGAATGATGGCTCTTTGTCTTATGTTCAGGTTCAGGTCTCTATACACCCATGGAGTGTCCTTGACCTATTCCTAACAAGGTCCTCAGCATTGACTTGACACTTAGGGTGGTCCAGTTTGCTGTACAGTTTGCTGTGCCCCTCATTTCCTCCATGTAATTGTAGCAACTCTCCCTGAAGGTCTCTGCAGCCAACAGACATCTAGCTTCTTGAGGGAAGCATGTGGATGGAGCCCTGAGTTGCTCCCTGTGAGTCACGTACAAACTTTACTTGTGAGTATGGGAGAACCTACTGATATTCTCAGTGCCAGTATATATTGGTAGTTCACAAAACTCAAAAACCTAAAATTTATCCATGAATTCAATTTTATTCCTCCACCATGTAACTGGAAGAGAGAATACTTCATATGTGATTTAAAAAATGATCCAATTTTAATGGTGGAGGTCTCTTAAAATCCCCTGATTCTGGTCCTGTTTGTGTCTTCTCAAGACGTTCGTTTCTTCACTGCCAGTCATTCTCCATGTGCATTTATGTGTGTTGATATTAGATAAGAGAAATGGAAGTGAGGTCAGATGCCTCCAAAGGAAGGCTGCCTAAGTCTTTGAATGACCTGGTATCCTATCCATTCAGAGAACATCAGGCTTCAAGACACTGGCTCTTCATTACTAAAAGCTTGTGAAGCTAAGAATGGTAATTTATTTATCCACAGTGAGAAATAGAGCTGTTACATGGACCAAAACAATGAAGATTTACAATCAGCTCACTTTTTCTCTATCATCAAGCTATGATGATAGATAGCTTGATGATATTTCCTGGCTTTGTTAATTTCCTGTAGGAAATCACTGCAGTGACCAGAAATGCTCACATTCACAGTGTCAGTTTCCTCTCTTTCTCTGACTTGGGAGTCCGAAGCTTGTCTGGGGAGTAGGTCATCAGAACAAGGGTAACTAGAAGAATAAATGATTGATTGCAGTGGTCTGAGGTGCTCTGATGCCTCTAGTATATAACACAGTTAATATACGTGTCAATAGGGCCACATATAACCAAGTTTTATGGCTTCATGCTGTATCCATTTCTATCCCCAGGAGTAACTACCTGACAATTGGGATTAGAAACACACCAAACTCCAATGGTTAGACCTTCTTCTTTCTTGGACTGTGCTTTGCTGGGAGCTATTAACAAATTCTCCTATCTAATCAGTCCCTACTTTGATGGACACATTAATTCACTCTTTGAATGTGTTAATGTGTCACCTGTTTATAATCAAACCTATCAGGTAATCA
Source organism: Suricata suricatta (assembly GCF_006229205.1). NCBI lineage: Eukaryota > Metazoa > Chordata > Mammalia > Carnivora > Herpestidae > Suricata > Suricata suricatta. The sequence continues at coordinate 75,178,622 of NC_043711.1, read as the reverse complement.
GGTAACTTGATATGTGTATAAACTATCTCCTAGTTGGCTCTTCTTATATTTATCTCCAAAGAAAACTGGTTATTTATTTCAAAGTTCTTGGAGACACCTTACTTTAGCCCCCATGTATTAACAGAAAACACATGAAAGCCAAAATAAGGCAGACTTTTAATCATCAGTAAACATTTCTTAACTATCTATCATGTTTGATGCAGATGCAGTACATAAGACATGACTTTCACCATAATTATTTTATACTAAGTACTTTTAGCTTTTACTTTTCTGAATAAAATACTCTTATATTAATTCCTTTGATGAATTAAACTAGAATTTCCTGGTATGTTTCCCAGGTTTGGATTTCTTGGTCACCAGAAGATATGCTTTCAAGCATCATCTTAAATAGAAAAGTAAAGTTAAAATCTAAAACAGTTTGCTCACATGACTTGGCAGTCATTTGAAATGAGGCTATTTATGAGCCATTTACTGGTATGCAGTCTATTAAATTTATGATAGTCAATTATTATTATGAAAAAAAGTCAAAGTATTCTTCCATATACATATATATACACACAGATATGTTTAATGTTTATTTTTGAGAGAGAGGGAGAGAACATGTGCAAACACACTTGTGCAAGCATGAGTGGGGGAGGGGGAGGTGCAGAGAGAAAGAAGGGGACAGAGGATCCAAAGTGGGCTCTGTGCTGACAGCAGAGAGTCCCATGCCGGCCTCAAACTCAGGAACCATGAGATCATGACCTGAGCCAACGCTGGACTCTCAATAGGCTGAGTCACTCAGGAGCTTCTCTTCCAGATATATTTTTAAGGCATTTTAATTTTGCTCTTTAGGTAGCTTGTCAAATTGTGCTTACCAGAGAATGATCAAAGGGCATTTGAGATCAAATTTTGGTTTCCATATTTTATTAAATAAAAAATTCCTGGCTTGGTCTTTAAAATCCTTTAATATATTGAAAATATACATAACATATTGTTAAATGAAAAAAGCAGCTTTCAAAATGGTATGTGATAATGTGGTTCCAACTTTATAATAGATCTGTGTGTGTATATATATCTATGATAAAATTAAATAAAATATGAGTCAGTAATTTTATTTATTTTAAGGGTAGTCGGAAATATGAGTGAATATTTTACTCCCCACCCTAAATTTTGTGTCTAAAAGTTCATGTAGAAATATAACTAGAGTGTTCCATTTACTGTAGAAAGGCAGTAAGTTAAAGGGCACTCTGGTAGATTTGCTCTTTATTTTAAAATAGCATAGTATTCAATAATTACCTCACCATAAAGCTGGTCTCTTGCTTTTTAATTAATTTAGGGTACTTGCTTTTTTCCACTGGCTTCTCATCTTTGTGATTTGACTAATTTAAAACTATTAATTCAAAAGCCACTTTTTCCTTCCAATCTTGAGCTAGTCACCAAGATAATTCCATATTTTTTCTAATATGGAAAAGAAAGATATTTCTTTATTTTCTCCCAATTCACTTATCCAATGACATCACTGATTAAAATCTCCATTCTTTGAAAGAAAAATTTTGAACTACTACTAACTAGAATATTCATCTGCTGGAGAAATTGTTGAGGGGCCAATCTTCCTTTTAGATGATAGCTAGCTTGGGAGATAAAGTTGTCATTACACTTAACTTGGTCTTTAATTATAAGCAGATGGATGAATTATTTTAATCACTGCTCTATATCTTAACAGTAGTTCATACATTGACACAAAGTGAAAAACATCAAACAGAAATTAAATACTAGGGCAGGAAAGCAGCCAGCCTTCAAGGGAAGTGATTGATCACACCTTGTCATCTTTAAAGGCCAGAAGAATGCAAAATAAACACTTGGGATTAGTGTACTAAATATGGTTCATCAATCTTCAACCCTGCTCTCTGATAATTTATCTATCTCATTTATTTTAATGCTTTATCATGTATATATCCAGCTCTGTAATTAGCCTTTTAGGTATTCCCTTTTTCTTCCTGCCTTTGAAATTGTGTGCGGTGAGATTCTGCTCAGAGAGGATATTATTACCACCCCATACAAAAGAAGCAACTCTTGAAATGATTCTGTTTTATAGCTTACATGCTGGAATCCTTGCTTAAACTCAGAGGGTGTGTTAGATTTGGTTTAAAGAGAAGGTCTTAGCAAATTTACTCTGTTCTTTTAAATAAAGAATTTGCTTTGGCTGTAGGTAAACTGTTTGATTTTATAGGAGGAGTCTGAATTTAGTTTCATTAAACCCAAAATGCTGGTTTGATTTTTTAAAAATAAAAAGTACCAAAGATAGCTTCTGAATTAACATCATTAAGTGCTAGCATGCTATTGACTTGCTGCTGAGTAAAGAATTTGTTGTTCCTCTACTCAAAAGAATATCACTAATAGTATGTTTTCTCCCATAGTGATAAATATACTGAGATTATATAGTAAATTACATTTGGGATTTATACTCAACTATAAATTTTCCTGTACAACAGAAGCATTCCCACATATCTGTTAAAAGATATAGTCTCAGAATATTAACATTGGTGAGTCATTTTGATTATTATTCTTAAACATTGAAATCCTAAAACAATGTACACAGTCAAAATAGGTGTACTATTTACACCTTGACTATTGTGAATATGAGATGGCTTCTTGTACTTTGAGTGTGGACATGAAGTCAAAATATTGAATTATCATATGCTTTTTTACAAACCCAGATGTATAAGATTTTTCAATTTTTACCTTCGCTTTAAACTATACATGGTTCATTCACTTTGTAGATTGTCTAAGGCAAAGCTTTCATCCTATTTGACTTCCTGTTGTAATGTCTTTAGGTTATTTTCCTTTATTCGGTGTTATAGAGTTCCTGTGGGCTCCAACCTTTCTTGGAATGAAGCAACGACCAATATCATTTGGAATTTCCAGTGGCAAATACATGTTCCAAAGTTAGAACGGATTTTTGTTTTAAATGTTCTCTGATGTTTTAGTGTATTGGCCAGCATTATATATAGCTGATTAAAAGAAAACATTGACAATAAACCATAAATAAAAAAAAAAGAAAACATTGACTTTAACATTTGAGGGGCACGCAGATCTGGACTGGAAACTCATTTTTTATTGCCATGCCCTCCTTTGTGGGATAGTTATTGTCTTCCACTTTTCCTGCTTCTAGATCTTCTTTTAGCTTCCAGGAGACCATACAATTTACTGATTATGAATATGGACTTCAAAATTAGAATTGTTTACTGGTTCCTTATAGCTATGTAACCTTGGGCACCTTATCCATAAATATGACTATTATGAGGACTCAATGAGGTTGTATCTAATACACATAGCATAATGTCTGATGCATGTAACTGTACAATATTATTAGCCAGTATATATTAGAAATAATTGGTTGATTCTCTCTTCCCCTCCCCCACAGTCTCTCTCTCTCCCTCCCTCTCTCTCTCTCTCTCTCTCTCCCTCCCTCTCAAAATAAATAAATAAACATTTAAAAAAGTAATTGGTTGATTTACTACCATCCTGGGGTCGTATTGAACTATGTTGTTTAGAAGTTCCTTTGGATTTTTTTGCATTATATACGGTTTCTTAAAATCCCCATTCTAAAAGTATCTTTCCAAAGTGCTCAATCTGAGAACAGGTGGTGAGAGAATAAAGAGGCAGGTGGTGGTGGTTTTAAGCAGAGTAATGCCACCATGCCCCAGGAAACTTCCAATCTATGATCAGGGAATGCACTGGGGAGGGAAGCTTCTCTCCTGTTGGGATTGGGGTTGTCCTAATGGGAAAAGGGGCAGAGTTCTCTCTTTATGGAGACATGAGGATGGAGAATCAGTGTCTCATCAAACATACTGTAACTATTGTCCCTGTGTCCTCTCTTGGTTTCTCATAAATACCATTAAAACTTAAGACCCATCAAGCCAAGGACTGCAGGATTTTTGTCTTTGTTAGAACTTTCCCTTAACCTACCTGGATGGGGAGAAGTTTGTTCTGAACTATGACAGTCTTTTTGGATTAGGTGATATTCCTTTTACCCAAGCCCCCTTGGACTTCAGTACTAGTCATGGAATCATGTACTACCATGTGCTACCAATTATCCTAATTGCCCTCTCATTTGCTCCCCTGACTGACTCTGAGTCTGATCAAACATGGATTTGAATCTCAGCTCTACTCCTTACCTTGGATAAATAAATCACTTTACTTCTCAAAACTCCTGTTTTTTTAATATGTAAAATGATTAAGATATGATGATAAAATGTTTTTTTATGTATGTAAAAATGATAAGAATATTTTTACTTCTCAGGATTGTCACAAAGATCAAATGACATGTAAGGTTGCTTAATAAAACCTGATATTTTCACAGATTAATCACACATTTGTAGGAAACACTCTTCAACATGGATTTTTCAATTTCAATTATTCTCTCTTCATTTCACCAATCAATTCAAGTTTTCAGTTTCTTCTTACTTCTTCTAATTCCTTTCTTTCCTTGCAAGTATAGATTACAAGTAACTGAATAGATTCCACTGTTGCCTAGAATATTCAGCTTAATCCTGGAACCTTAAGGAGTGCCAAAGCCAGATGAATGTACTTTTTCAAATATGTGACTACAGGGGACAACAGTGTTATGTCTCACATTAGGCTGAGAAAGAGAGAGAGGGAGGGAGGGAGGGAAAGAAAGAAAGAGAGAGAGAGAGAGAGAGAGAGAGAGAGAGAGAGAGAGAGAAAGGAGGAAGGAAGGAAAGAAGAACCATTCATGCTCCAGAAGGTGATGAAAGCCAGAGGAGCATGATGACACAAAGCTGACCATGGTGGCACATGTCTTCTGATGATGCCAGACTGACAAGCTGACTGGACAAGAGAAACACATACAGGCTACCCCATCAGGCACTTGAATGTCTTGTTTCTTATCTATCTCCTTGGGGGGGGGGGAAGCTCAGAGGAAGCCTTTGGCAATCTGATGCCTGGACTCAGACTCAACTTTGTCATGTTGGTGCCACATCATGGCATCACCCACACTTGACTCTCCCTGCCTCCTGCCCCATTTCATCCTAAAGATGCAATTATTTCCACTGAATTTATTCCCTCCTACCCTACATAGACCTTGATGAATAAATCAGTTGATGTATACAAGTATAAATCAGTTTTGCTAAATAATTGGAAACCTTCCAGAGACATATCAGCAATGACAATTTGGAAAGCAATATGTCATAGGGTGTTGTCATAGGATTTTTTTTTTCACATAGAAGTTTGGTTTCTCCTCCCCTAGATAACTATTTTAAAAAATCTGAGATATCTTTGTTATTATAAAGGATGAACCTTTTAAGCTTTATTAATTGTTTACCATTTAACGAGTAATTTTTTGAGCATCCATGGGATTCTGGGTTAGAAGTATCATCAGAGTGGGGATAAGTATAGAGAAGGCACAACCCCTATTGTCATGGAGCTCACAAGAGGGCAGACTAGTAAACAGACTGGTTTAATATTGTATGCTGAGAAAGCTGGTAAATCTCTCCATGAATACTGTGGAGCTACCTGGAGCTGCAGAGTAAGACACTGCTTCTGAGAGTGGCTGATTCACATGCTGGGCTTTGAAGAGTCTTTTGTGTTTATTACATATTCCTCCTTCCACTGCTCCCAGCTGCATTCTCCTCCCTTCTTTGCTGAGGAAGCTGATCCCTGCCATGGTGCATATGCCACCCAGATTCCCATTTCAAGAATGAAAGTCTCATTCCCTCAGCCCCTGGATGACAAATCTCAGGTGTTAGCCCCTTTGGGGATTATATCTCCTCAAGAAAACTGCCTCCCCTAAGGCCATACCTCCTTCCAGGAGCAGCCTGTGTCCAGTCACTCATCTTTACCAGGATATAAAGACCTCCCCTTGCTTCATACCCTTGCTTCAACTTTAGAGAGGCTTGAAGGATCATCTTAACTCTAGAACCTCACTGGTGAACCTAACCCATATCTGTGGACGGCTGTGCCAAGGTTTTTGAGCTGGCTGCATTCTTCATGGTTCAGTTGGTGGCATATTGGTGGAAAGAGAGGTGTTTACTCCATGTATCCTCTCTGCTTCCATGCTGTTCTCTGGAAGTAGCTGGTCCCTCTAGGACTTTAGCTTCTGTCCAGGTAGACCCTCCTCCCTGGCAACTGTTTTCACTATTCCCTCCCTTTGCTCCTTCGGGCATAAGAGTGGTAATATTTCCTTCTTCTGCTAGTCTTCAGAGGCCTCAACATCCTTGGTTGGTTTCCTTAACCCAAACAGATCCTTTTGGTTCAAACTTCAGTTGAAGCAGTGCTAGCCTGGTAAAGGTTCACAGCTGGGACTCTGGAAAAAAAACAAACAAGCTTAGACTTACAACATTTTTCAATTTTTTGTAGGGTATATAAGCCCACCATGGCCTAACTTGATGCCATTGAACACAGAATTGGAAAAAGATGTTAAATAGTTCCATATTTGTGGGATAGATGTAAATCATTTTAAGATTGTATAGAATAGTTAAATGTAATAAAATAACATCGAAGACCTGCATTTTGAATATTTATTGCCTTTGTTTTTACTATAATTCAATAAATTATAAGTTAATTTAATTTTTAATATTGACTGTTTAACAACCATCTTGTAAAATTTCAGAGAATTAATAATCAACTCTTGTGAGTCAGTAAAAGTGGGCTCCAGCATACTGTTGAGTTGAACTATCTGAGTAGAATTTTGTTTAAAGGTAAGACCTCCCTGGGGTGCTTGGGTGGCTCAGTTGGTTAAGTGTCTGACTTCAGCTCAGGTCATAATCTCACAGTTTGTGGGTTTAAGCCCTGCTTCGAGCTCTGTGCTAACAAGTCAGAGCCTGGAGTCTGCTTTGGATTCTGTGTCTCCTCTCTGCCCCTCCCCTGCTCACACTCTGTCTTGCTCTTTCTCTCAAAAAATAACATAAATAAACATTAAGATGAGACCTCCCTGATACAGGTAAGTAGCAGTTAACTAGACAAGTTACAGGTGAAGCTGAGAAATGAGTGGTAGGGTGCAAGGGTAGACCTGAACTGTGAGTAAGGAAAGGGTGGTTAGTAAGTATCCCAGACCAGCATATGTATAAGAATCAAGGTGTGGCACTTACCGGATTGTATGTAACTCAGGTGTCATGTTCCTCCTGCCTTTTTTTCATTGTTGACAGCTCTGTCCCATCATGACTTTTGACTGCTTAGCTACCTCTTGAATATCAGAAAGGAATAGAAATCTGGAGGTAGTGTATCACAGAGGGGATTTGAGTTTTTAAATTATCATTGCCAAATTTCCCAGAATATATGGCCAAACCCTCAAGTTTGAGTTCTATGTCTCAGGAGGGTTGGTATGGTTTTTGGGATAGAAGGTGGTGAGGGGAAGGGAATTGAGTGGGAAGAAGAGATGGAATGGTTGAAAATGTCAAAAGACATTGAGAGAAATTGAAAAGACATGAGTGGACAGGAGTGAGTTTGCAAACAAAGATTTTTCCTTTTCCTTTTAAAGCAAGTTTTCTTTTAAAATTTTATTTCTATAGTTACCTTGAAAATATGGCAAGAATAATCAGTGTTTTGACAAATCTATGAACAACAGGCCCAGAGCAAAGAATGCAGAAGTGTGGAGAGCATTGATTTTGAAAAGTTATTCCTGCCCACATTTTCTACTAGGGTTGAGATCACATTTTCAACACACTTATATCCTGGCTATGTGTTGTCCCTCAGAAGATATATTAATAGAGCATCCATAACTGTGTTCTAGATAATGATGAAGAGCCTCTTGAGATTGCATGTTCCAAGTCTGATGTCAACCATGCCAATATTCCAACAGAAAACAAAACTTCTATCTGCCTCGCTGAAAAAGCTTTATAGGTCATTCTCAATCCATGAAATGCATGCTACATAGTTGAGAAGGAATTGTATTTTTCTTTACTTGATCAGGGAAGCCATGATTTCAGAACTTGTAAGTGGACAGAGCATTGGTCCTTTCCCTAAACATTCTGGGAGCAAGAATCTTGGGCTGAGTGAATTCAGCACGTTACTCATTCTTAGGAATTAACTAGGAACTTTTCAACTAACTAGGAACTAACTAGTAAGTGGTTGGGATCTAATTGATGAATGGGTATTCTTTAGGATCCCACACAAACTTCCACAAAAAACCAGAGACGCTGCTTCTTTAGTGCCCTCTGAATGAAACCTGAATATTATTTTGTTTCTTGGAATAAAATATCTACACAATTTTTAAAAAGTTCTACTCTTTGAATCAGTTAAAGTAAAGTTCTTTGTGGGAAAGGTTTTCTCATAAACATCTGGCTCTGGGGTATTTTTGCATTTTTAAGCCTTCTTCCCACCTAGAGAAAGAAAGATATGATAACAGTGAATGGAATTTCATTTGCTTTTTCTGATGCATTGTGTTTATAATCAAGAACATTTTATTACATTTTATATTATGTATGGCACTTCATAGCATGTAGAATCTTCTTTAACTTCCCTCCTCAATTTTCAGTCTAACCTCTTATTATTATAAATAGCAGTGAGTACTATTATTTGGGTAGAGTTTTATGATTTTTGTTGTCTTTTGCTTATGTTATTTTAGTTCTCATATAAGCTGGCAGGGTGTTTCTGTTAGTCATCATACTTTATGCCAAGGAACCCATGTCAGAGGGTTTCAGCAACTTGCCCAAGGTTGAGCAGGTTGGAAGTGACATAAGTGAGAGTCAACCTTTGTCTGTCTCCATATTCCTCACATTTCTACTTATATATCCTACCAGACACAGAGCTATAGGATGTCCCCTCCAACTCTTTCAGTGGGATTGGCTGACTGCATCTTTTGGCCATTTTCATAGAGAGGAAGCTTTGTATCTTGTTTCTGGCTACATTTTCCTGGTAAGAACATTGGTGCTTTGTGGCCAATACAGGCACTCCAGATGCTGTGAGGAGAGAGACTCCTCTACCCCGGTGAAATGTCATTTCAGGTCTCTATCTATTTCCCGCTACAGCAGGGGAAATCTGAATTTCTGTAAAGGTGTCTCCATAAACCATATTTGACAACCCAGTGTCCAACCCACCCCCGCCCAGTCCCTACAAACAGTTTTATAGGTAAGAACTCATCTCAGGTTTAACAGTAGTTCTGGCCCATGCCCCAGTGGCTGCTGTATAGTTAACAGGTACTGGAGAGATAGTAGGTTCTCCAGAGTGCTGAGAAGGAAAAGGTTGAGATGGTAAATTACCCATTGAGAAGAACTTAGGAAGCAGGAGGTCATGGAGCAAACAGCAGGGAAGAGGAATTAGAGCACTGTCTATATACCAAGCTAAGAGTTTTACTTAATTATTTCATTTAATACTCAAAACTAGTTTACAAAAGAATTGCTATAGTTATCTTCATTTTTGCAGGTGAGAAAACAACATGGAAATATTAATAAACTCACCCAGAACCATGTACCATAAGCAGCTAGGAAGTGATGAAGCAGGGATTTGACGTAATGCTTTCATAACAATACTACAGTCTTCTGTTTCTTAGCTTGTAATCCAGTTCTGAATCGTAGTGTAGAGAGATACAATCTGAATCCTTAACAGGCTCTCCAGGCATTTACAATGGACTTATCTCAAGCCTGTCCACAACCTTTCCATATTTCCTACTTTCTTCAGTGCTTTGCTCCAGCTGCAGTGAATGCCATATAGCATGCAGAATCCGCTGTGGTCTGTCTTCCTTGGAGCCTGCATCTTGCAAGTCTTTACTCCATTCTCTTAGATAATCTTGCTCATGCTTTGTGTCTCAGCTGTATACAGGAAGCCTGCCATGTCCTCCCAAGTCTGGATTAGGAGCTCTGAGCATCCCAGAACATCCATATATTCCCCCAGTGGAGCACACACTATAATTTTTACTTGCCTCTTTCCTCTACTAAAGGATAAAATTAATAAAAGCAAGGACCATCTTCCTTATTTGCTGTTATATCTATAACACCATGGGTCAAAGCAGGTTCAATAAATGTTTGATGCAAAGTGAATGAGGGTACATCTTCCTCCTAGCCTTTGTATTGTGCTGTTACCTCTGCCTCACCTTTTTCTCTTTTCCTAGTTAATTCTTATTTTGCTTTGTGTCTGTGTCAGATGCCCCCACCTTCTGAAGCCCAAGCTGGTTTAGGTGCCCCTCTTAGGTGTTATATGGCATCTGGTTCTTTTCTCAAGATCCTCAATCATCACACACTATCATCAATGCTTCTCACTAACTCTGGACTGAAAAATCCTTGAGGACAGAATTTCTATTCTAATTATCACAGCATTCCCATTAAGCAATACACTGCCTAGTACAGTGTAAGTATAATTTATGGAATGAATGGATACATTATTTTGGACTAATTAAGGGACTGTGACACTAGTAATATTCATCTAACAAATATTAATTATGTGTCAACTCTGTGCCAGGCCTATGCCAGGTGAAGGTACAACAATGAGGAAAACAGACATGTTCTGTGTTCTCATAGTTCTTAGAGCCCAGTGGTGGGGATGGGGGGTGGTGGTAAGAGAAAGGAGGTCTGGTTAAAGTTAGTTGCTGTGTAGTCCAGTTGTAACAATAGGCAGCCTTTATAAAGAATTATGTAAAGTATTATCCCTTACTTCTTAGGGTACTGTTGAGGTTATGGAAGTGCCCATATTTTGTATCCTGCAACTTCTGTAGATCTCCTAGTTTTAATGCATCCTTTACTATTGTGGTATAGACCTCCCTAAATTCCAGATAATCACTACTAAGCTGAAGTGCATCGTGTAGATTATTATTCAGAAGGTTTCTCTTCTGTATCCTTACTTTCAAAGCAGCCTTCTTCTGGGCATGGTTTGGGTTCATATTGCCTGAGGCGAGGGGATACATGTTGTGACCTCTTGAAATTCCCATCTACTTAGTGCCTTTCTCTGATTACTTTAATTAAATGTAAAGCAAGATGTGATGATGAAAAGCATTAGCAGACTTATTTTGATTGAAGTTCTCTCACTAGAAAAAATGGGATTAGTGAAGATTTTTAGTGTACAGGAGGCACCACTGTTTGAATAATTAGGATTATGTGTAGAACACAGGTGAGCTTGAAACAGGACAAAGAAAGAATAAGCAAAAGAGATGCATTCAAGAGGACTTGAAAAACTAATGTGGCGTATTTGATGAGTGAGAGCAAAAAAAGTGTTGGGGATGACAAGAGGTAGTGAAGCCTTTGTATAAAGAGTAAATAGATAACACAGAAAGGAGTCTTAGAAGTGGCATTTCGTTGGGGAGAAAGAGTGAAGAGCTTTGGTATGGGAGCTGGACTGTGGTCCTGGCTTTAGAACACAAACTCTTCAAGCTTCCTTTGCCTTCTGTGTTAAAGGCCCCAGAATTCTAGGCACTTTCTACTGCTGAATCTGCTTTATGTAGGGAAGAGATGTTGCAGGAAAACCATAAAGTAGAACATTCGGGAAAGTCTAGACCTGGGATGGCAAATAGGTGTATATTCATGTGCTAACTTTTATCACTTGGTGGTTGGCCATACTGAAAAGGATTCTTATGCCATGCTTAGGTTGGATGGGTAAAAGTTCCATGTTTGATTAGTAAGATCCGTAATGGGCACAAAAGTAGGGAGTAGTGGCATGTGAGTCCCGTATTTGGAATACTTGTGTCACTTATAGAAATTCATGTCCATCTGTATAAATACATGTTGGAAAAGTCTGGGTGGGGACTTTGGCCAATGTCTATGTCTACTCTACTTCCTTCTTTCTCTGCTCCCCCTGCTTCCCCCAGTCTCTTTCTCCCAGCATACCGTTATGTCTTCTCCCTTTAGGACTTAATGTCCCCTTTCCCCATTGTTTGCATACATCTAATGGAAAGGAAGAGAAGTCTATTCTGCCTTTCATACCCCAGAAAGATTGTTTTGAGTTCCTTTTCTCATACCAATCTCAGATCAATCTTTCTTGACATATTTTAGATGGGCAATGGAAAAACTTTATGAAGAGAATCTCAAATTACTTCTGCCTATGAATTCAGGATGAAACACAAAAAACACTATCTGAGACACTGTCAGTGTCTACCACATACTTTCAGCGGTAGGAGGACATTTTTGTTAGTGAGCACCATTTTCCTCCTTTAGTTCAGGTGTTCCTGGATATGTGGCCACAAAATAGTCAGAGTATATGAAGCCAAAGAAGAAACCAGAGAGAAAAGCCAAAGTGGACATTCCATATTTTTAAAATTGAGGTAAAATTTACATAAGGCAAATAAAAGATGGTAAGTGTACAATTTGACAAATTGTAGCAAATATATAACCATGTGACCAACATCCTGATTAAAATATAGAACCTTTCCATGACCTAGCAAGTTTCTTGGTGCCTCTTTCTAAACAATTCCCAATCCCCATGGGCAACCACTGTTCTGATTTCTATCATCCTGAATTCATTTTGCTTGTTCTTAAATTTCATATTCATGGAATCATACAGAATGTACTCTTGTTTCTGGCTTCTTCCACTCAACATAGTATTTTTTTTTACTTTATTTTTTATTTTTAGAATATAACACTATTTTTTAACATATGCAATTATTTTCCATCATTTACAATACGGTAGTTACAATGACACTCCAAATGGATAAGCAAAATAAAAAATCAGAACCCTAACTTCTATTTCATGTAATCAGACTTATACAGAAATTAGAAGGTTAAGTAACAACTAGTTAATCACCTAATTTCACAGCTATCTGAAGCGGCAATCATTATATAGCAGCTTATCTATGTCACATTCAAGATAAATGATACAATTTATTACTTGCCCATAAGCTAAAACACAGCCTGCTTAAGAGGTGGAATTCAACATAGTATTTTTAAGATTCATTCATGTTGTTGCATTTCTCAGTAGTTGTGTTTGTCCATTTTCCTGTTGATGGACATTTGAGCTGCCTCTAGTTTGTGGTGATTATGAATAAAGCTGTTATGGATATGTTTTTTTCAGGGACAGAGGTTTTCCCTTACATTGGATAAATATCTAGTAGTGGAACTGTGAGCTTATAGGACAGATCTATGTTTAACCTTATAAGAAACTACAGTTTTTCAAAGTTCTTGTATTATTCTAGACTCCCATTGGCAAGGTAGGCAGTTACAACAGTTCCATCCCCTCACCATACAATGGTATCTCCCTTCTTTTTAAATCTATCCTTTCTAGTGTGTGCATCTCATGGTGACTTTAATTTATTTCCTACCTATGTTGAGCACTTTCTCATGTGCTTATTGGCCATTCATATATATATATCATCTTTAGTGCAGTGTATGTTTAAGTCTTTTGCTCATTTTAAAAATTAGTTTGCCAATTCATTATTGTTTTGTAGAAGTTTGTTATATGTTCCTGGTGCCAGATATATGTATTGTGATTATTTTCTCTCAGTCTATGGCTTACCTTTTAATTTTCTTAATGGTGTAATTAGATAAGTTATTAACTTTGAAATCCAATTATTGCATTTTTTATGATTAATAATTTCTGTGTCCTAAGCTATCTTTTTCTGCATTCAGTTTTAGATATTCTCCAACATTTTCTAAATAGGAGATATTACCATTGTAACTTTTATGTTTAAACTCATGATACATCTTGAATTAATTTTTGTGTATTAGATAGGGATTGAGGTTCATATTTTTCCAGTTGTTAAGCACCATTAGTTGAAAGGCAGTTCATTTCCTTCATTGAATTGCTAACCTGGGCACTTATTATTCATACCTTGGACAACCAATTTTTCATTTGTCAGTAGTTTGTTAAGCAAGAAAAACTCAATTTATTATCTCTTATTTTCCAGATATTTTATAGTCATCATATGCCATCATTTTTACATTTACCAGGTAATCAGGGGTATGAAGTAATGAAGAAGTCAGTTGAAACCATCTTGTCCTTTGAGGTTCAAATGAAATTGACTAGAGCCTCAATTCCCAAGAGACAATTAGAACTTCCACTTCCCACTATGTCTGTCTTCCTACATACTAGCTTTTGGATTAATTTATTTCTGTACACTACTGTACTTACTACTCATGGTCCTATCTGGAGCCAAATTCCACTTGAAACACCAAGTCCCACTCCATTGCTCTTGAAAGTTTCCCAGATTTTTCCTTACTTATCATTTTACTGAATCATTTTAATCAATATATAATTACACTATTATTTTTTCCATTCTGAGAAAAACCATTCTCTTTGTTTCTCCTTCCTGCACTGAACACTTTGAGTCTTTGAAGAAAATTCTCTTAAGTATTGTCTACATTGGAAGTCTCCAATTCCCCTCATATTGCTTCTTAAATAAACTCCAAACTAGTTGTCACCAGAGTCATAAATGGCAAGCAAAGTCACCTGTCACAACAGTTGCTAAAAACTAATGGTCGCATTTTCAATCTTCATCTTATTAGATGTATCAGCATCACCTGACACCAGAGTGTCAGGACATTATGCTCTGATGCTTTATCTCCTACTTAGTTGTTGTTCCTTCTCAGTTTCCCTTACTGATTCTTCTGCATCTCTCTTGCCTCTTAGGGCTGTAGTATATGGGGCTCTGTCCTCATTTGTCTTCTCTATTTGGATCTACTTTCTCATAGATTGTGTAGTCAGTCATATGACTTTAAATACTACTACATGGTGAAGACTTACAAGTGCCTCTTTCAGTGATACCTCTGACCTCACTCCCCCTAAAATGAAAAACTTCCCTCATATATCTATGTTTCTATGTCTTCATGGGATTCATAACCCACCTTGGAATTTTCCCCCTCCCCCATTCATATGTTGAAGTCCTAACCTCCGGTGTGACTTTATTCAGAGATGGTGCCTTTGAGAGGTAATAGGTTTAGAAGTCATTAGGGTAGGGTCAGTATGATGGGATTAATTTCCTTACAAGAGATCCAGAGCTCCCTCTTTCCCAGCCATTTGAGGACATACTGAGAAGGTGTTCCTTTGCAACCCAGGAAGAAAGCCTTCACAAAGAACCAACTCTGCCAGTACCTGGAAATTAGACTTGCTAGCTTCCAGAAATGTGAGAAATAAATATCTGTTATTTAAGACACCCAGTCTATGGCATTTTGTTATAGCAGCCTGAGGTGACAAACCAGAATTTCAATTCTCCTGTCTTTATTCGGAAAGAAAATTAGCTTTCTACTTATTGCTTAGCACTACCCACTATAGAAGACATCCAAATGGCTAACAGACACATAAAAAGATGCTCAACATCACTCATCATTAGAGAAATACAAATCAAAATCACAATGTGTTAGATACTGCTTCATATCTGTCAGAATGGCTAGAGTTAACAACACAAGAAACAACAAGTATTGGTGCAGATGTGGAGAAAGGGAAACCCTCTTTGCACTGTTGGTGGGAATGCAAACTGATGCAGCCACTCTGGAGAACAGTTTGGAGGTTCCTCAAAAAGTTAAAAACAGCACTACCCTATGATCCAGCAATTGCACTACTAGGTATTTACCCAAAAGATACAAAAATACAGATTTGAAGGGGTACATACACTTGATGCTTTAGCAGCATTATTGACAATAACCACACCATGGAGAGAGGCCAAATGTCCATTGAATGATGAATGGATAAAAAAGATGTGGTACACACACACACACACACACACACACACACACACATGTATATATACAATGGAATATTATTCAGCAATAAAAAATAATGGAATCTTGCTTTTTGCCATGACATGAATGGAAGTACAGTGTAGTATGCTAAGTAAAATAAGTCAGAGAAAGACATATATCATATGATTTCACTTGTGTGTAATTTAAGAAATACAACAGATGAACATAAGGAAAAGGAAGGAAAAATAAGATAAAAACAGAGAGAGAGGCAAACCATAAGACTCTTAAGTACAGAGAACAAACTGAGGGTTGATGGAGGGAGGTGGGTAGATTGATGGGTTAGATGGGTGATGGGTACTTAGGAGGGCACTTGTTATGATGAGCACTGGGTATTGTATGGAAGTAATGAAGCACTGAATTCTACTCCTAAAACCAATATTTCACTGTATGTTAACTAACTAGAATTTAAATAAGACTTTTAAAAACTCAGTTAAGCTACTCAAAATCTCTAAGATTTACCTACAAAATAGTTTTAATATTTCAATATCCTGTATTTTCTGTTGAATAACATGGGGTTTGAATTCTAATAGTTCAAAGCCATGCATATGCCACTTTAGAGATGTGTGATATTAAATAAATTGCTCAATCACATTAAACCTCAATTCTCTCCTCTTTAGAATGGGATAAATAATAGTTACTTTGCAGAGTTGACAAAAGAATGAAATGAAGCAGCTGCTAAGCACCTACTAGAGTGCTTAGAGCATAATAGAATTTAAGTCAATTGTATCTGATATTACTATTACTATTACCATTATTTCTTTTATTATATTATTCATTCGTCAATTCAGTAAGTGTTGATTTGAAAACCTACTATATTTTTACCTACTGTTGTTGATAATTAGGAAGCATCAATGACTCAGAAGATAAGATCTGTGCTGTCATGGAATTTATGTTCAAGTGGGTTTATTGCTATGGAATGGGATTGTGTATAATAAGACACTTTGCAAACTATTGTGTTGATAGCAAATCTCTTAAAACCCGTGGATTTGAATGAGATGCATTCAGTCTGCAGATTGACTGAGTGGTTTTTCTGGTCTTGGCTTGGCTTGCCCACTAGTTGGAAGATTTGTGGGGTGTTTGATCTAGGATGGCCCTGGCAGTGAGAGCGACTCGGATCCTTTCTGTGTCTTACCCTCCATCTTAGCCTAGTAGTATTTTAATAGCAATGGCAGAGGAGTAAGAGTGGGAGTGGACACACACAAGTACTTTTTAAAGCTTTTGAACAGGTTGGCCAACATCATATTGGCCACATCAAAGAACTTGGCCAGTCAGAGTGGGAAGGTACTTCAAGGTGACAAAAGACATGGACACAGGGAAGAGTGGGATTAAGACCATCATTGCAATAAGTCTATCCCATCTACAAAACACAATTTGATGCTCTTTGCAGGTGTGGATACATACATAAGAAATTACTTCCCAAGACTATTACATGAAGTCTTAGAGAGGTAGTATGTGACACTTATTCCTACTTTCATGGCTATGCTGCTGTAAGCCTGGTTTTGAAAACAAAATGTAAGATATATGAGTCCAATGTTTTTCAATTTCATGCAGCATGGCTGGGTACAAAAAATATTGGATTAAAGAAAATTGCTTAATTCAAAGGGCCTAGACAACCTGATAACAGATAGAGCTTATGGGCTATACAAATATTTGATAATCAGTCTGTGGTGTTGAAAGAATATGTTCTTTCTTTCATGTGTGGCATATATGGCAGATCAAAGGGCATAGGTTAGCTCAGGCAGCAGTTGGTTGGGCAGGCAAGTGGGAGCAAGGTGAGCACTGTTTCCAGAGGTCAGGGCCAAGTGATGGGTCAGAAAGTTCAAGAAAGGCAAGAGGAGCTAATAGGTGACCTGATTTCCAGGAGTCCATGACATCATTTTGATAATGAAGCAAGTGTCTGGCCCAGACAGCAGTGTGGGATGTTCCGAACCTAACGTTGGGGTCAGGAGAAACATTTTGGCTTGAGAGAGGGACCATGCAAAGGCTGCTGAGAGGCACAGACATCTTTTAGTGGTGGGAGTGTGGCAGGGGGTGTAACTTCATCTCTTCACTCATCCATGTACCTTCTCAGCTCATTCCTTTAATGACTCTCATGTGCCCACAATCTCTTCTGCCTCCTTGTTTATCTGCTAGTGACTCATTCAAAATCTTCTGCTCTTGTCCCTAAGGGTTTAGTTGATGATCTTGTGCCTCCCTAGAATTTCTATCCAGAATGGAAGTTTTAATGGTGTACCTCTGACAGGTGTGCCTCCAGTGACTTCATTTGACCTTTTGATTAGTAGCCAGAAACAATTGTGATTCATGTCTATACTCCCTTTCTCTTGATACCCAACATATTAGAATCAAAACCCTCCCAAATTCAGAATTTTCCTTTTTTAAAAATATAATTTATTGTCAATTTGGGTTCCATACAACACCCAGTGCCATTCCAACAAGTGCTCTCCTCAATGCCCATCACCCACGTTCCCCTCTCCCCCACCTCCCATCAGCCCTAGTTTGTTCTCAGTATTTAACAGTCTCTTATGGTTTGCCTCCCTCCCTCCCTGTAACTTTTTTCCCCTTTCCCCCACCCCGCCATGGTCTTCTGTTAAGTTTCTCAAGATTCACATATGAGTGAAAACATATAGTATCTGTCTTTCTCTGACTGACTTATTTCACTTAGCATAATACCCTCCAGTTCCTTCCACATTGCTGCAAATGGCCAGATTTCTTTTTTTCTTACTGCCAAGTAGTATTCCATTGTATATATAAACCACATCTTTTTAACCCATTCATCAGTCAATGGACATTTAGGCTCTTCCCATAAATTGGCTATTGTTGAAAGTGCTGCTGTAAACATTGGGGTGCATGTGCCCCTATGCATCAGCACTCCTGTATCCCTTGGTTACATTCCTAGCAGAGCTGTTGCTGGGTCATAGGGGAGTTCTGTTTTTAATTTTTTGAGGGACCTCCACACTGTTTTCCAGAGTGGCTGTACCAGTTTGCATTCCCACCAACAGTGTAAGAGGGTGCCCATCTCTCCACATCCTCGCCAGCATCTATAGTCTCCTAATTTGTTCATTTTAGTCACTCTGACTGGCATGAGGTAATATCTCAGTGTGGTTTTGATTTGTATTTCCCTGATGATGAGTGACGTTGAGCATTGTTTCATGTGTCTATTAGAATTTTCCTTATTAACAATAATATGTATCTCATAGTGAATGTTAAAAAACACAGATACTATATGTTTGCATTCATAGGTCTAACAGAAGAAACCTAACAGAGAACCATAGGGAGGGGAAGGGGGAAAGAGAGTTGGGGAGAGAGGGACACAAATCATGAGAGACTATTGAATACTGAAAATGAACCAAGGGCTGAAGGGGGGTGGGAAGGGGGGTAGGAGGGTGGTGGTAATGGAGGAGGGCACTTGTGGGGAAGAGCACTGGGTGTTATATGGAAACCAATTTGACAATAAACTATTAAAAATAAAGATTAAAAACATTTTGTCCATTAAGTGTTGCATATGGCTCATTCCCTCTGTTTCCCCTCCTCCAGTAATATAAACTTCTTTATCTACCAGAGGTGGTTTTTCTGCATTATGGTTTGACTAGACAATGGCCAAACCAAGCAGAAGTTACAAATGAGAGGAATCAATGCATTGTGGCCATGCTGCCATTATACAGAAGAGGGACTAGTTTGAGTCCTCACTTGGAATTGCGATGGCTGAGTTAATTATAATTAAGGTAAAATATAGGCTTATAATCAAATAATGGGTCACACAAGACTGGGTTGTAGCAACAAGACCAGAGGTAGTAAGTAGTATGATACAGTTGGAATAGCCCCAGACTAGACTAAGCCCAAGCTCTTAGATGAAAATACTAATGTAGTTGCATGCTTACCTGGTATGGGCTCCCACCCACATTAATTCGTTGAAATACTAATTTCCAGCACCTCATATCATGACTTTATTTGAAATAGAGCTGTTGAGGATAGTTACAATGAGGTCATACTGAAGTAGGGTAGACCCCTAGTCCAATATGACTGCTGTCCTACTAAAAAGGAAAATTTAGAGACAGACACACACATAGGGAGCATGCGGTATGAAGACTGGAGTTATGTCTCAAGACAAGGAATACCTGGGGCTACCAGGAGCTGGAAGAGGCAAGGAAGGATTCTTCCCCTAAAGGTTTCAGAGGGAGCATGACTCTGCTGATACCTTAATCTGGGACATCCAGCCTCTAGGACTGTGAGACAATACATTCTGTTGTTTAAGCTGGTCCATTTTGGTACTCTGTTACAGCACGCCCCAGAAACAACTATGTTGTCCAAAAGCTGCTAACATTGGGTAATGCATGTTATGGCATTAACCAAACACAAAAATGTTTGTTACTTGATGGGCAAAGATGTTACTTGTGGATGGTGGATCGATGGCTTCCCCTTAGAAATTCATTGTAATCAGAGCAAATGTCCTCTGTTGTTCAGCAGCTCATCAATCATGTAAAAAAGTGGATACTAATTGGTTCTGTACAATTTTCTTTACTGAGCTGGAATTTATTTCCCGGATGCTATGGGTGTTGTTTGCTTTTCCAGAGGATTGCCACCAGCCAAATAGGAGCCCCTTTATCAGGGAAGCTGTGCCTTTCTTCTTTCCTTTTAGTTTTCAGCCATAAGGGGGTCTAACTCTGTGATGTCATTAGTGCTTCAGAGCTTCCTATGGTATTGGAATGAAGCTAGGCTCCATCTAAGCACACATTGTTTCTCAGGTCCTTCCTCTGACTGCCCTGCTTCCTCCACACCCCTTCTGAGAGCACACCTTCACTGAATCCCTGTCTCTAAATTTCCCTGTCCCTTGGGAACTTGACTTTAGACCTTATGCCTTAGAGCAGTATTTCTTGGATACATTGGAAAGAGCAGGGCCACTCCATTTAATACAAGAGATTAAGGGGTAGGGCCATGTTTGAATGAGGCCAGGTTTAAGGTGTGGCAATCCGAGTCTCAGGCAGTAGAGTTGACATGTGCCCTAGCTCAGGTGCTGCCCTTATGGTGTCGTCAGTCAGCAAGCATGTCTGCCTCTGTGGTCATTAGGGGTGTATTGACCTTGTTCCCATAGGCATCTTCTCAGATTCCATCCTGAACTTTCCAAACCAGGGCCAGGTATGTGAAGACTTGTGAAAGACACCCTTTCCCAATCAAGTTAGCGATAGGAGCTGGTCTGACCAGGGCTTGTTCCTCAGAGTGTCCTTGTGTGCCCTCCTCCTTTGGCACTGGCACTCACCAGCAAGGCCCACTCAACTTCACAAAGGCGCCCTTGGTGACCACCTTGCCTCAGGTGAACCTTCAGCTGAGAGAGCGGAGGAGGGAGGGCTGGATGACTCAGGCACACTGCAAGCATAGGTTAAAAGAGAGGTAAACATTCGGGATTTACAAAGGCAGTAAAAAGTCCTAAAGACGGGTGGTAAAGGAACAATAGAAATCTGAGAAAAAAAATTCCGGGCAAGAACAATCTGGAATATGTATTTCTTCGGCACATTTTCTTTTCAGAGAGTCCCTTTCACCTCCTGTCTTGCCTACCCACTGTTAAGTGGACCTCATTGAATGAAAACTCATACATTTAACTGTAATTTTTATATAAGTGATATAAGAACATAGCTCAACATTCTGAGTTCAAAATATTCATGCTATGAAAAGTTAATCTCAGTCTCACCCTTTCCTCAGTAATTCAATTCCTTTTCTTAGGTTTCTTATAGTTTCATGAGTATCCTTCCAATGATAAGATAGTACATGCATTTATAAATATGTATGTGTACATGGATGCCCAAATAATAGGGTCTTTTATGTCCTATCCTGCATCTTGCTTTTCCCTTCTTAACATTATTCCTTGAGGTCTATTCCCTATTAGTAACTGGGACTTCCCTATTGTTTTTAGGGAAGTTAACTATTATTCTACAGTATAGATGCCTTTAAATTGTCTCCAGTTCTTGGCATGCCTGGGTGGCTTAGTCGGTTAAGCGTCCAACTTCGGCTCCAGTCATGACCTCACAGCTGGTGAGTTTGAGCCCTGCATCAGGCTCTGTGCTGACAGCCCAGAGCCTGGAGCACCTGCTTTGGATTCTGTGTCTCCATTTCTCTCTGCACCTCCCCTGCTTGGCTCTGTCTGTCTGCCTTTCTCTCTCTCTCTCTCAAAAATAAATGAACATTAAAAAATAATGAAAAATAAATTGTCTCCAGTTCTTGGCTGCAATGAATATCCTTGCTGTCATATCTTTTCACATATGTGTGAGTATACCTACCAGCTACAGCCCTACAATTAAAATTCCTGGATCAAAATATATATGCACTTACACTGGGGACATACGATGCCAGACTGCCCTCCATGAAGATAGTACACACTGTGTGTGAATGCTTGTTTGTCTACATCAGCTGTGGGCAAACTATGGCTGCCTGCTTTTGTAAATGCAATTTTGTTGGAACACCAGCATGCCCATTGTCTGTGGCTGCTTTAAGCAGCAAAGTTGAGTAGATGTGACAGAAAACATACGGTACACAAAGCTGAGAAGATTAACTATCTGGTTCTCTAGAGAAAACCTTTGCTGACCCTTGCTCCATACCCTGTCAATACAGAAGGAGATCACACTTTTTGACCTTACCAATCTGATGTAGGAAAAAAGATGTCATTAAGATTTATATTTCTCATTTTATGAGCGAGGTTGGAAATTTTTTTCTATCTTCTTTTCTGCAAATGTTTGTTTGTTTGTTTGCCTATTCTTCTCTTGAAGACATCTCTTTGGTGACATGGGTAGCAAATATAGTCTCCTGTTTGTTGCTTTACTTTAGATTTTGATTATGGTGTCTATTTTTGGCATGCAGAAATGTTTGATTTTTATGTAACTGAATATATCAATATTTATCAATATTTTCGTTTTATATTTTTATCCTACTTATAAAATCATACCCATGGTTCTTTTATTCTTTACCTTTTAATGTTTACACATTTGATCTATTTTGAATTTTACTGTAAGGTATGATATAGTGATGTACCCTTATTGTTTTGTTTTGCTTTCCCAAAGCCTAGTCAGTTGTCTGAAGTCCATTTATTGAATAATTCATCTCGGGAAAACTGATTGGAAAAACCATCTTTATTATGAATGAAATTTCACTTTTGGGGGCTCTATTTCTGCATGTTTTATTTTATTAAATTGATATTCACTATTTTAATGATTCTAGCTTTACAATACACTTATTTTCTGAGAGATCTCGTTTCCCCTTAGGGAATGAATGAAGGAATATTTTTTAGAATGAATTTTCCCAACTATCCATGCTTTAAAATTTTTTCCATACGATTGTTAGAATTGGCTTATATGGCCTTTTTAAATGAAGTTTTTAAAAATTTATTTATTTTGAGGGGGCAGGGCATAGAGAGAGAGAAAGAGGGAGAGAGAACTTCAAGCAGGCTCTGCATTGTCAGCACAGAGCCTGACATGGGGCTCGAACTCATGAACTGTGAGATCATGACCTGAACTGAAACCAAGAGCCAGAAGCTCAACTGACTGAGCCACCTAGGTGCCCCAGCTTGTACAGTTTTAAAACAAGCTTTGGTGTTTCCTCTCTTTCTCAAATCCCTGACTATCTCATGAGAATACACCTAAACCTTAGTCTGTTGGAGGACAAGAGACCAAGTATAGCAATGCTGAGACCACCTAGACCAGCTGACCCCCCGCTGACTTTTCAGTTGACCACAGCACAGGAATAAGTCCGTCATATTTTAACTAACTTGCATTGTGTTGATAGAAATGCCTAGAAGACATAGAGATTTGTTAGCAAAAGGAAATATTTATTGTTGAATGCCATTGAGATTTTGCCATAGTTGTTTAGAGTAGTACTGTGGTAATAATAACTGATAAAAGACTAGATAAGATCACTTAGGTTTTAGGGAGACCATACAGAGACAAAAAGATGGCTGAAACTGGAATCATAGGGCACACCCAAATTTAGAAGCTGAGCAGTCCAACTCAGAATATGGTCTTACCATCTGTTATCCTCTTACTTCTATGGAGTAAGAGCACCTATGGAACAATGTCTTATTAGAACAAGTAACAGTATTTAAAACACATGGACAATAACTCTGGAAAATGGCAAGATGCTTTACTTTAATTCATTTATTCTTAAGCACTTGCTAAGTGTTACTTAGGTTATATTTTCAAAAATGGAAATAATATAGTACATGTCACTAAAGAGTTCACAGTCAAATGGGGCAGATACATACAAACAAGCACGTGATGTGAAAAATATTTTAAGGGTTTAACAAAGTCCATGTGATCCTTCATGCTGCAGAAGTCTGGAGAGGCTTAATCCCAGTCTCAAAGAATTGCATTCAAATTAAGCAAAACCAAGCACACAAAGAAAATATATACCGAATTCTGGCAAAAAGCCAGAAAACCGCTTTCTAATACTGGTTGTGGCAGAGAATGATCATAACCCATCATTTAGCAAGCCCATTTTTTCTAGATTTCTTAGCCTTCTTTGTAATTTGGCGTGGCTGTGTGACTGAATTCTAAGTCCATAAATACCTCCTTCATGTGACCTTCTTGGATTCTTTTTTCCTTCTCCCTGCTTGATATGGAGAAGCCCAGTGACCTTGGAAATCACATGTTAAAGATGGCAAAGCAACACAGTAGAAATAACCTGGTGCCCTGATTGGTTAGAACTCAGCATGCCATGGAATTATACTACCTGTGAATCAGGGACACCCATTTGCACTTAATATGAGCAAGCAATGAACTTTTGTCATGTTTGAATCATTACATGTGTTGGCATTTGTTTGCTATAGCAGCTAATCCTACCCTAATAAACTAGTGTAAGGAAATTGCACTAAAATCTGCTATGTTGGCTGACACTGCTGTAACAAGCTTTTGTCACAGGTAGTTGTTTTGTGGGCCATATTCGGCCTCCCTAAATTTGAAGCAGGTAATAACAACTCATGTTATTTAAATAAACTATGACATGTAGACAGTAGATGCAGAGATGATAAAGTAGAGGGGTTGTTCTGGGTGAATAGGCTGAGAAGGCTCCTTATAAAATGTGGGTCATGAACAGCATATTGAAGGAGGAAGGAGACTGGTAGGAAGGTAGAGGGGCATTTGCAGAGAGAGGATTCATTTTTGCTTTATTTTGATATCAAAGATCTAATGACCTTTGATTATTATCTGTGGAAGAGCTACATTGTTGATAGATTTTTATAGTAAAGACATCACAGGACCCTCCCTGTGGTGCCTTATCACATCCTTTCAGGCTACTTTGAATTTTAGCTGCAGCTGTGGGTGACAGTTCCTCTAGCAATCAGCATCTCCCTTCCAGCGTCTCCTTGTGTGTACTGATTTCTATCCCAGGACTTCCTCCCACACTTAATTATTCCAAGGGAAGCCCTACCCTGTAGGATTGCTGAGTTTAGCGTCCAGTCTTAGCCAGTGGGGAATTCTGGTAGCAGAAGGATTAATGCCCCAGGTGTTTATCTGTTAGATGGACAGTCCTTGGAAGCATTCTGAATGTTTCTCAGGAGGGCCTGGTGGAATCATTTCCACTTACTGTGGCAGCATTGATAATGCCTCCTTCTGTGGGCCGTTGCTGGCTCTGCCTTGTCTCATTGTCCCCACCTCCTCACTCCCACTTCCTGGGGGCACCTCCCAAAACTGAATCCAAGTCTTTGTCTCCGGGTGTACTTTCAGGCAAAGCCAAACTAAGGTAGTATGAGTAAGAATCTCTGCAAGTCTTTTCTACCTCTGGAACAAATAAATCCAAGTGTCAATTTTTGTCTTTGGAATATTATTTTATTTTATTTTGTTGGAAGACTAGATATCATTCCTAAGGCCAGCCATTATCTCCCTTGGAAGCCCAAGATTTTATAACATTATATTTAATCATTGTAAGCTAAATCTTACTTAACACTCAAACGCACATGTAAATTATTTACACCAAGTTTGAGCAAAGATTTTTTGAGTAACTTTTGGATACTAGGTACTGTACTTGGCACTGGAATTTCATTTTTGCTCATACAGCATTATGACAATATTCCATTACTTGTGCCACCTGACGGACATATTCTTTGCAAGAAAGCATATCATGCTCTAGAAAATATACACTATTAGTGTGTGTGTCTGTATTTTCAACCTTTGCAAACTTACTTTATTTCTTCATTTAGATATCTCTATTCTCTTCGTTATCTTTAACATTTTCTTATTAACTTTCTGAATTTATTCTCTTTACTCTTAGTCTGACCTCACTCAAGATCTGTTTATTACTGACCTAGGATATATCTTATATGTTCTTAAAGATAAACTAGAAAACTATCTTGTACATGTTTGTCAGATGCTCAGATTTTTGAGAGGAGCTGTGTTATAAAAGGGTTCACATGATTACTTAAGAATCAAATCTCTTTGGATGCGATGCATGATTTATCTAAATTCTGACCTGAAACAAATAATCTGAAATAAGGTTGAGAGCCCTTGGGTTCACTGTGAGCCCATTTTTCCTTTATTTTCTGACAAAAAATTATAAAAGCTTCAACATCTCTGCTATTCTTTGATTATGTTTTCATTCCTCCTGGTGACTTCCCCAGTAGCCACCTGCCCCCTTCTCCTGGCTTTCATTGTCTTGGGATGCTGCCCTGACCTGGTCTTTCCCAAAGTAATTTGTGTGCAACCTGCCTTCCTCTTCAATGATGAATAGCACTTGCATATTTGATTCTGTTCACTTATTTATCACCAATCTCCATTATACAGATGTGTAAATAAAATACAGAGAGGTTGGTGTGTCACAGAGCTAGTCAGTGATGGAGCGAGGCCTTGAATTCAAGTAGTCTGCCTCCAGAGCCCACAGTCTCTAGCAATATACTGTATCTCTTGGTGACTCCTTCCACATCTTGGAAACCTTTCTTGTTGTAAATCCCATTCTGTTCTTTCAGAGCCAGGTCCTAGTGAAATACTGGCTAAGCTGTCTGTAATCCATGTGGATGCAATGGTGTTATTTTAACCTAGTCCAGTGTCCTCAGTGGTGAGAATTTCATACACCATAGTGGTCCAGTGGATTATATATTTTAGGGGAAACACAGTTTTCTTTCAGTGTTTTTAAGTCTCAACTGGTCATGGGCCAACTGCTCATGAAGTGTTTGGACTAGTGACAGGGACTGCATGAGATGTCTAAGATTTTATGAATGATAAAGATGCTAGAATCTTCCAATTCATCTGAAATAGCATCTATAAGTCATTAGCAGATCCTGACTTACTTAGAAATCCAGCAGATAAAGAGAGAGCATAAATATAATTCATAGAAAATTGAAAATTTTCTTAGCTCTCACAATGAACTTCCATCTGCCTTTTCATGTCCAAAAATACCTAGAATTGTGCCTTTGTCCATGACATTTTTGGATCAGTCAGAAACAGATATTCATACCATTTGGCAGATGTGATGAAGTATGGGCACTAATCAGAAATGTTAATTTCTTGCTACTTATTCATTGGCTGAATAAATATTTATTTGACACCATCTGATGGAAAGCACCAGGATATACAATGTAGGAGATACAGAGATTTAAGGTCTCTGCTTGCATATTTTGAGGGATCTGTTTTGCAGATTCCAATTCTACAAATTTCTCCTTGGGATTCTGAATTGGTTGAGAAATAGATGCAGAATCAGTTTAGCATAAGATATATCAGTTTTATTGTGCATCACTGGGGAACATGGCTACAGGTAGCTGCAATTTCATTTCCTAATTTGCTCACCTTCCTACCCAGTAGGACACATGCCTTTCACATAGCTGCAGCCACATGCTGCACTGAACTAACTTACTCTCACCAGGGAACATGTGTACGGCAAGTTGGCTGCTTCCAGAAGGAAGATCTCAGAAGGGTTCAAAAGTGGTTTAATCTCATTGACAAGTTGGGTCGGTCACTCCATTTCCTCTGGGAGAGGAATTTGGGGGGGGGGGTGTTTAAAAGGAAAGGAGGGGAGCACCTGGGTGGCTCAGTCGGTTAAACTTCCGACTTTGGCTCAGGTCATGATCTCACATTTGTGGGTTCGAGCCCCGTGTCAGGCTCTGTGCGGACAGCTCAGAACCTGGAGCCTGCTTCCAGTTCTGTGTCTCCCTCTCTCTGTATCAAAACTAAATAAAACATTAAAAAATTAAAAAAAAAAAGGAAAGGAGGAACACCTAATTTCCCAATACTTCTCCAAACCAGAAGTTCCCATTTTATTAGTCACTGTAAAAATGCAGAGATGGAAATAAAATATTTTCTTCTAACCTGTCCAGGAAAACATAATTATCAGTATCTTTTACAACATAAGGTAGTACACAATTATGTAATTATCCTTTGAAAGTCTGCCTTTACATAACAACATCACCCAGAATTCTTGGTATTTTCACAGAGATAGCTAATTATCCTTTGAAAGTCTGCCTTTACATAACAACATCACCCAGAATTCTTGGATTTTCACAGAGATAACTAAGAAAATTTAAAATTTTCTTCAGATTTTATTTTGTTCTAACATCCTTTTTATCCTGCTAGATTTTTTTTTAAAATAAATCAAAGGTCATGTTTCAAATTTCTAGAAAATGCATTTGTTAGTGTAGATTTTTTTAGAGGGGTGAGTTTCAAATGCATTGCTGTGAAAAAGCATTCTCCAAAGATAGCTTTATAGGTAACTCCCATGACAGTAATGAGTACTGTGTATGTTAGTGAGTGAAAAAGAAACAGAGTAGGGAAAAGCAGAAAAGGTTGCCTTGCTGCCAGACTTTTCAGAGCCTTTAATGGACAACTGAATTGTGACTTTCTAAAGGATGGATATAAGAAGGAGCATTTTGGGGTGCCTGGGTGGCTCAGTACATTGAGCGTCTGATTTCAGCTCAGGTCATGATCTCATGATTAGTGGGTTTGAGCCGCACATCGGGCTCTGTGCTGACTGCAAGCTCAGAGCCTGGAGCCTACTTTGGATTCTGTGTCTCTTTCTCTGTCTCTCTGTCTCTGTCTCTCAAAAATAAATAAAATGTAAAAAAAAGCTTAAGAAGGAGTATTTCTCAAACTGATTTGTTCATAGAATGCTTCTGGAGAATTAAACTAAAAAATTAAACTGGAGAATTAACGTGCTGTGGAACATACTTTGGGAAATGTGATAGTAGGAATTCAGAGATGTGCAATAACACTCCAGGCTGAACAGTCAGCAAAAGCTTCATGTTGAGTGTGGAACATCATTGGGCATTGACAGTTGGGAGAATCTAGCAACAGAGAAGGAAGTGGACATCTCACATGGGGACACAATACTGGCCCAGAGTTATTGGAAGGAAAAGGAAACAAGCAAATCTCTCTAAAACAAAGGGGATAAATATCACTGACTATAAGATTGGCATTTAAAAAATAATGTTTTGTTCATTATGAAAGTAATATGTAGAAATTTGAAAAATGCAGAAAAGGAGAAGGAAGGAAATGCATTCAGTATGGAGGTTCCTCAAAAACTTAAAAATAGAAATATCATATGATCCAGTAATTGCACTACTGAGTATTTGCCCAAAGAAAACAAAAATGCTAGTTTGAAAAGATCTATGCACCCCTGTTTATTGTGGCATTATCTACAATAGCCAAGATATGGAAGCAGCCAATGTCCATTAATAGATTGAATGGATAAAGGAGATGTGAGCTATAAATACATCTTTATATATATATATATATACACACACACACACACACACACACATATATATATAATAGAATATTACTCAGTCATTAAAAAGATGAGATCTTGCCATTTGTTATAACATGGATATAACTAGAAGGTAGTATGTTAAGGAAAATAAGTCAGAGGAAGTTAATACCATATGATTTCACTTACATATGAAATCTAATAAAACAAATGAACAAACAAACAAAAAGCAGAAACAGACCCATAAACACAGAGAACAAGATGATGGTTACTGGGGATGGGGGGACTGGGGATGTAGGGGATGGGCAAAAGGGATGACAGGGAGTGAGAGATACAGGCTTCCAGTTTATTGAATGAATAAGTCACAGGGAAGAAAGGCATGGAAAATATAATCAATGGTATTATAATAGTGTTGTATGGTGTCAGTAGCTTGTGCTGAGGGCAGCACAACATACAGAGTTGTCAAATCACTATGGTGTACACCTGAAACGAATGTAACATTGTGTGTGAACTACACTTCAATGAAATAATATTTAAAAAGAGGGAAATACACGTAAGTTATCTCAGCATGTAAAAAAGTAATTTTTTGTTATTTTTAGCAATTTTTTTGATATTTTGGACATTTACATAGAAGAAATGAGTAGATACAGTAAAAGTACTTGCAGAGATGACACACTTCAAAGTAGTGTTTGCTGGGACTTCTGCAGCCATGCCAGCCTCTGGTTCTGAGGAATGATGTTTGCATTTTTTAAATATTCCCCTAACAGTGGCTGCCTCTTGTATTTTTCTACCATTTCATCTTAGTTCTCATCAGGCTGTCTTCAGCCCCATTTCTATTAGATTTGGTGGGTGTTTGCATCTTTCCTGGCCATGACTTGGGTCAATGTGGCTTTGGATGCATGGAAAGAACTGCTCAGTTTTGTTGGCATTCCAGAAAATATTTTCAGGAAAGTACTAGAAACTCATGACCAAAGCCATGATTTGTTGACTTTGTCTGTGGAATAGGCTCTCTCATCAGTTTTGGATTTTAATTATTTAGGGGGTGATGGGTGCATTCAAATTACCTGCCTCTTCCATGAGCTCATCCTGGCAGTACAAAGTGATCCATTCCAAAGAGATAATCACAGATAATTGTCACAGGAACCTGATGGCAACAGATGTGCTCTTGTGTTATTGGACTTTGTATTGACTTGGCACTGGACTATGTTCATTCATTGCAGATGCCCCCAGCTCAGGCAGGTGCAAAGTCACCACTCTCTGCTGTTTACATTGTTGTTCTTTTGGGTTTGGAAGAAATGTCTATAAAATAATAGTACTTGGAGTATTGACCAGGCTCCCCATTTTTTTCCCAGTATCTGTGGTTAAGGGTGATAAAATATTCATGCTGTAACGTGAGTTTAGGTAATGGATGCTGATTGTTTTTTCTCTTTTCAAGCATTTGAAAATTTCAGAAATGATATATCTAGTGCTTTGCCTCCAGAATTTTCATACTTAGATTCAGATAACATTTATTAAGCCCCCATTACATATCAAGCTCTGCCTTAGATGTGTTATGTTTGCTTTCTCATTTAAGCTTCACAAAATCTTTGAATTAAGATGTTGCTCTCATTTTATTGGTGAGAAAACAGAGAAGTTCAGTAATTTGCTTAGGGCCAAACAGCCTGAGGTAGGTGGAGGAGAGACTGAAAAGCAGGTCTTGTCAAGGGTTTCCCAACCCTTCCCACTTATGCAGTAGGCGATGCTCAGAGGCTAGTCAAAGCTCATCCAAAGTTTCCTAATTTCCCTTTTTGGATTTTTACAAAGAAAATCCATGTTCTTTTGGTGGTTTGTGTTAACTTGAGGCCATGATGGAGTTACTCATTCATGTAAGTATTGAATGAAATTTTAGGGGAATACTCAGGGTTCAGAATTGCCAAGCAGAACGTCCTGCAATCTCTTGGTGAGATTTCTTCACTAACCAGCCTCATAGCATCCTCAGAACTTCTCAAGGATTACCCAATGATGAGACTTGCCTGCCATTTCACCTGTCCACTCAGACATTTGCCCTGGCTTCCTATGGAATCAAATCTGGACCCTTCCATCTAGAGTTGAAGATCCTCCAAAATATGGTTTCATTATTTCTTCAACTTTGAGTCACTTTCTAGTGGTTGTTTTCCATTCAGAACAGGTGTAATCCCTATTTCCCCTGCAGACCCTACTCATTGAAACTTCCCTTATTCAAGTGCCCAATGCTCCTCTCTGCGTATCTCTACCATTCCCATCCTTCTAGTCCCCTCCAGAGATGTTCCTTTCTCTACTGCTTGGTTTTCCAACAATGCCCCTAGAGTCTGAGGCATCCCAGAAGCTGTGAATGGGAGATACAGACAGTGCTTGCTCTTCACACTAGCTACCACTAGAGCAGTCCCACTTTTTTTGGTCTGATATACAGGAATTCTGCTTCAAAAGGGCTTCCCGTTCTCCATGTTCTCCATTTTGGCAGTGCTTGAGCATCAGGGGGTGGTCTTGTCAATGAGGCTTAGCACCAGGTACTAAACTGGGGTGCTGTCTCAGGTCAAAAACACCATACGGAGGGCTGATTTATACAAATCAGAATGCTAATATGTTAATTTAGCTTGGGAAATACAGCACCAAGAGGATGGAATGCCCTAATCAGCCTGGCTAGGCACTTGCTCCCTGAGAGCAAGCTGGCTACCTGGGAAGCCAAAAATTATCTACTGGGTGTTTAGAGACCATGGAACAGAACCAAAAATCATTTTATACTAGCAGTGCTTCTGAGCCAAGGTAAATCCACCCACTAAACCAGTGTGGTTCAAACTTTAGCCTGTATCAGCATTGCCTTGATCTGGGTTTTGTCTTCCCTACAATTTCGTTTGTGTGTGTGTGTGTGTGTGTGTGTGTGTGTGTGTGTAAGAATTTATATTTCTTTTTTAAAATTTTATTTTAATTCCAATATAGTTAAAATACAGTGTTATATTAGTTTCAATATACAATGTATTGTACAATATGTATTAGTGTACAATATAGTTATTCAACAATTCCATACATTACCCAGAGCTCACCACAAGTGTACTCCTTAATCCTCATTACCTGTTTCACCCAGCCCCCCACCCAGCCCCATTTCTAATAAGTGCCCAGATAATGCTGATGCTTTGGTCTGGGGTCACACTTTGAGAACTACTGTTTTCAATCATTACAGGAAACAACAGTGCTGTATGTACAAAGCCAATGTCATCTCCCCTTCTCTGGGCCCTCCTTGTGGATCCTGCCAGTTTTGGACTACTTTTTTTTTTTTCATGTGATCTAAGACTTACTAACTTGTAATTCCATTGACTTTCTACAAACTTGCATGTGAGAGTCCATGTAATTGCTAGTCCCTCCCGACTTTTACGTTGGCACCTCAGACCTGCATTACTGAAATTACTCTCAGTCCACCAATTTCCTAAGAGTTTTGGACATTCTCAAACCCTTTTGTCACACTTAGATTCTATATTGTTCTCTGATACTCTCTCCACATATACCCAGGGGGTTAAATTGCACACTGTGTGCAGATTTTCCTAGTTTTTGTGGGAAGTCGTATTTCTTTGGGAGGAGAGAACTCCATCTGTATTTCCCTTCTTGTTTCTTTGATTCCATTTTTCCACCATACCCAGTAAATGTGAACAACAGTGTTCTTCTTCAGCCTATTTTTGTCATGAGGTAATAAAGTGAAAGACACTTGGTTGTAATTTACCACCAATAGAGATTTCCTGCCTGAAAGCTCAATGAGAGCATGAGTCACAGTGTCCTGGACACATGAAAATAAGCTGTGACCCATGTCCTGAGAGTAATTGGACCCAGGCTAATGAGGACCAAGTGGTTGGTGTGCACAGCCTAAATACAATCATTGATGCTTTCTGCTTTTCCCTGATTATCTTTTGGGCTTCCTGGGGAACTGGCTCAGATCCGCCAGGGAATCTAGGAGGCCTCGAACTATGGAATCCATTAAGAGGTGGTATACTCAGGCAACTGGAATAGATACAGTTGGAAACTATACTTGAAAATGAGGTCAAATACTCAGAACTTTAGAGAAAGTGTGTGTGTGTGTGTTTTTTTAAGATTTATTATTTTGGAAGTCTTCCTTAAGCCCAGGATAAACTATTTATCATATGCTCACCTGGTATATGGTTTTAGATGGCATTACTAGGACTTCAGTCTTGGTAGATCTATGCCAAGTCAGGTAATGAGGACCACTAGACCCTCTTTTTTCCACAGGATGACCTTAGTTTAATAGGCATTGCTGCTTACAGCAGTGCACTGAAGTTTGTTCCAAGCCTGGACAATTAACTTGCTATGTTATCTATCACTTATTTGTGTCACTAGTTTTGTTCACTCTGGATAATGCATCTTACCTCCTCTTTCTTGCTTCTCCCTCTCCTTACTTCCTCTGCTCTCTTACTCTCTCCCTTGCCTGTAGTATAGTAGAAAAGACAATCATGTGAAGCCATCTTGGAGGGTGACAGGGAGGTGCTAGAAAACCAATTAAGTTGAGGTAGGTTTATATTGTGTTAAGTTAACTTGGCTGGAATTACATTTTTCACAATTCTCTTCCTTGCATAGTTATGGGTTAAAATAACCACAAGAGACATCTTATGAAAGATGTAGAATGCAGATATAAGGCAACAGCCACATTATTTTGATGCTCAAAATGTCTATACATGGCAAAAGGCACTGATGATGCTCACATATGCCAGTAGTTATCCTCAAGCTCACCAAGATAGCTGGTCTGCTGCACCTTCCAGATCCTTCTTGAGCTGTTCTACCTTCTGGGAGGTGGTGGGAGTCTAGTTCCATGATGAATGATCTCTTTGGCCTGCAGGACACTCTGTCACTGAAGGTAGAAACTTTGAGAAAGTGAGAGAACAATGCAGGTTCTAATCTGTTCTTGAGGATTCCGGTCCATCCTTCCAGGTTCCAGTTTGTCTTTGTTTTCCCCACTTGATATCCACATTTCCTTTCTGACTGTCAGCCCTGCTAACTTTAGGCTTCAACACCCAACACAGAAGGTAGAGCTTGATGTAGGCTGTTTAACCAAGTCTCACCATTGTGTATGTCAAATCCCTGTAATAAACTCCTTATTAGCTGTCTCCTGGTGGTTCTGCTTCTTTGATCTAATCCTGGCTGATATATGCCTCACATCATGATTCATAGGCAGAGGGATCACTTATAGGATCTCTGGTTGGGATCAAATCACAGGGAATTTGGCCAATGGATTTTGAGATTGTTAAGCACCCAGTGACTATTAGTGACACCTCACTTAGGACGCCCAAGTATTCGACTCTGAATTAGCAGCTAGATGGGAGTGGATGTTTCCACTGAGATGCACTATACAAACCAACCCTGGAAGGAAGATTCTGGGGTCCTGAGGAGCCAGTCTACAAACTGGCCTTAAAAGTCAGGAATTTTAAAGCAATGTAAGACTACAGTGTCTTCACTAGATTGTTTCTTGGGTCTGGAGACCTTCAAAAGCAGTTGCTGTCTATAAAGTTGTTTTGTGCTTTTCTTTCTGTGCCCTTCCCCTCTCCTTTTTTTTTCTGTCTTTTTTGTAAAGGGAGGTACATCAGAAGAGAAAAAGAGGACATTTTCTTGTTACCTTTCATCCTCTTCTCTTTTACATTCCCATCAATTCATGGTCCCAAACCATGTGACCACCAGGTGGTGATATTTGTTTCAGTGTTAAGAAAGTTGACAGCCTTGGAAAAAAGAATGTAACTCAATGTTTATGGAATTCTATCTTGTACTTGGGCAGTGGCTTAGGACAGCATTATTTCTGACCTCACCTTGGCCTAGTCTGCCTAGTCTCATGCTTCTAGCTCTTTCTAAAGAAGTAACTAGGAAAAGAAAGTTTTATTTTAAAGCCAATTTGGCCTCTGAATTCCATCTTTGGGGAGAAAAGTGTTTTTGAGCTTTGGTTTAGGATTAAATTATATGTCTTTAACCCACCTTTCATTATTCAAAAAAGCCCAATACAAAAAGGCTCTTCAGATTATTCTAAGAGGGAAATTTGGCTCTTCACAGAAGCTTCTTTTTAAATTTAGGTTATGAAGAGGTGCCCGGGTGGCTCAGTCGGTTAAGTGTCTGGCTTCGGCTCAGGTCATGATCTTATGGTTCGTGGGTTCAAGCCCCATGACGGGCTCTGTACTGACAACTAGCTCAGAGCCTGGAGCCTGCTTCAGATTCTGTGCCTCCATCTCTCTCTGACCTTCCCCTACTCATGCTGTCTCTCTCTGTCTCTCAAAAACAAATAAAAAACATTAAAAAAATAAAAAAATAAATTAGGTTATGTAGAGCCACTGTAAATCACTTTAAATGGCATGAAGTAGCAAGGTTGAAACCCATGTTGATATCGTCCTTCTTCATTGCCTTATTTCTTTTCATAGAACTATGTTTTCTGGTTCTCACTATTTCTGGACTTCACTTTAGGCAGGGGACCCTGTTGCCTTGGCCTTTTTCCATACCTTTTTGTATGGCTCAGTTAGCCCTTAATTCATACTAAGAAAGTTTGACCAGTACTTCTCTTGGCAAGGAGATGAGGAATAGAGGGGATTTCATTTAAGTTTAAACTTAAAGAAGAGCCCTTCAGGATTCACCCAAATGTTTGGGGAAATATCTTTTTGGAGATTCAGGTTCTTTTTCTTACTACTAAAATCAGTTGCATTAAATAGATAACAGTGCCACTGATTACAAGCTCTCTTCTGCACTTTTTCTTTAATTTTTCATCTGCAAAGACAGAGTCTTAATGGCAGAAGTAGGAGAATTACCAAGCCGATAATCTTAGACTTGGGGACTGGGAGATAGGATAGTTTACCTGAGTGAACCATACACCCTAAATATGGTCCACAAAATACTTTTTCTTTCTTCCAAGCAGCAGTGTTGTTTGCAAGGTCTTTGACATTTTTCATATTCAGTGGTGCTATCTCTTTCCCTTCCCCTTGAATCTGGGTAGGCTTGTAACTTCTTTGACCAAAAGAGTACAGCAGAAGTAATGATATGTTACTTCTAAGGCAAAATCACAAAAGGCTGTAAAATTTCAATTTTGGCTGTTGGGAACACTCTCGAAGAGCCCTGATCCTGAGGCTACCATACTGTGGATGTGTATATGGTGTTATTTCCACCTCATCTGGAATGATGGAGGAATGATGTCTCCTAGAGTATTGGCTAAAAACCCCATTGAGTGAATTTCTTCTCTTGGGTTGTTCAGAAATTGAAGGCCAAAATAAAAAACAATTTTTCTCTGTTAAAAAGAAACATTTTTTTTTCTGTTAAAGAAAGCATTTTGGAATTACTAAAGAAGAAGGGAATTAATTAGATATAAGAGGATATCTGAACAGTACAGCAATAATCGGTTTGGGCTGCTTCTAATTTGAATATGGGGGAAAGAGGATCAGAAGCAGATTTGGGAGCATTGTCTGCATGTCTTTTGGCCATACAATATTATTTAAGCAACAAAAGCATCAGCTTAGTGTTGGCTGACTTATTGAAACTTAAGATTTACAATAGTATTTCCTTTGTTGTTGCAATTAAAGACAAAGCCATGAACTAACTCACTTTCAAAAGTCACCTTTTCTTTATTCAATTGGAAAGATAAGGGTAGGTTCTACACTGTTTCCCTGAATTCCCTCAACCAAGTATCTGATCTGTTGATGTGTTAAGATTTTTGTGAGAAGGAAGCTGAGTTATAATTTTAACTCAGAGAAATAAAATAACTCAGGCTTATCTTTTTAAAATTTTTTTAATGTTTTATTTATTTTTGAGATAGAGAGAGACAGAGCCTGAGTGGGGAGGGGCAGAGAGAGAGGGAGACATAGAATTGGAAGTAGGCTTCAGCCTTTGAGCTGTCAGCACAGAGCCCGATGCGGGGCTTGAACCCACGGACCTGAGATCATAACCTGAGCTGAAGTCAGAGGCTTAACCAACTGAGCCACCCAGGCACCCCAACTCAGGCTTATCTTATCTGAAAGTGGTGCTACCCTACAATATGAGAAGGTTCTCATTTAAGTGCCTATTGGTATGGAATCGAGTTTGGGAACTCTATATGAGTTCTATGAACTACCCTTGCTTGCCTTACATTTTGGTCTTATTGATTACTGTCATATTGCCCAGTATAGATGTTTTAATTTATTTAAATAGGCTGGAGGGGAGAAAGAAATATGCATCATGGCCAGTAATACCTTTCTTTCCAAGAGTAACCTAAATTCTGATTCCCCCACCAAAGATTAGTTTTTCATAATTGATTATGAACTTAATATAAACAGAATCTTTTAGAATATGCTTTTGTTTCTGGCATTTTCTGTGCAAAATAATATCTCTGAGATTTATGTATGGTATTGTGTATTTTAGTAGTCTATTATTCAGTATATAACTAAATTTGAAATTGAATATGAGTTCTGAAATCAATTATGAGTTTCTTAAAAGCAGGGATCTTGTACCATATTTTGTGGTTTACCCTCAGAGTTTACATATTGGCTGGGAGTGCCTGGGTGGCTCAATCGGTTGTGCATCCAACTTTGGCACAGGTCATGATCTCACTGCTTGTTCGTTCAATCCCTGTGTCAGGCTCTGTGCTGACAGCTCAGAGCCTGGAGCCTGCTTCAACATCTTTTCTGTCTCTCTCTGCCCCTCTCCTGCTCTTGCACTGTCTCTCTCTCTCTGTCTCTCAAATATAAACATTAAACACTAAAAGTAATATTAGATAAATTAATTAGCATAGTATTTCTCTTTTAGTTTCTTTCTAGTGTTTTTTCTTAACCTATCTCCATGTCAATAACACAAAATAGAGCCCCATTCTGTCTTCCTGTACCATTGAAGGTAGGAGCTTATTGACCTGGTTGCTAAAAGACAATATAAATAGATTCTAGGAGCTAAATACTTTTAGTAGCTAAGTAAGAAGCTTGCTGACTTTAAGCTTGTTGAATGTTTTTTTAGCAATAGTAAAATCATCTGAATCATCTGGTATATAAATAGATCAAGGCCCTATGCTTTGATCTAAGCACAAGTTATGTTAATATAAAATAATATTTGAATTCTGAAATTCTGATTTAGAAAGATATAAGGTCTACATTTACTTCGAGACCTAGTCCACAGAGATAGCCTTTTTCTACTCTTTTATACTATTTTGTTTGCTCTTTAATGCTGTTTGTTTGCTTATTTATTTTTTTGTTTTATTGAAATATAATTGGCATATAACATTGTATTAGTTTAAGACATGCAATATAGTGATTTGATATATGTGTATGCTGTGAAATGATTACCACAATAAGTTTAGTTAACATCCATCACCTCACATGGTTACATTTTGTGTGTGTGTGATGAGAACTTTTAAGTTTACTCTTAGCAACTTTTAGATATATAGTACAGTATAGTTAACTAGTCACCATGCTATGCATTAGATCCCCAGAACTTATTTATAACTGGAAATTAGTACTTTTGGCCATGTTCACCCATTCTTGCCATCCCCATATCCCACTTTTGGCAACTACCAATCTTCTCTGCTTCTATGAATTGGTTTTCTTTTAGTTCCCCATATACATGAAATTATATAGTAATTGTCTTTCACTGACTAATTTCACTTAGCATAATGCCCTCAAGGGCCATGCATGTTATTGAGAATGGCAGGATTTCCTTGTTTTTAATACTTGAGTAATATTCCAGCATGTGCATATGTGTGTGCGTGTGTGAGAGTGTGTATCTGTAAATCTCTATCACAACTTCTTTATCCATTCATCTCCTGATGGACACCTAGATTGTTTCCATGTCTTGGCTATTGTAAATAATGCTGCAATGAACATGAAGGTGCAGATATCTCTTTGAGATAGTGACTTCTTTCCCCCTGATTATATATACAAATGTTAAATTCCTGGATCATATGGTGGCTCTACTTTTTTTTTTTTTTGAGGAATCTTCATAGTGGCTGCACCAATCTACATCCCTACCAACAGTGCAAAAGTTTTCCTTTTCTCCGTATTTTTACTAGCATTTATTATCCCTGGTCTTTTTCATTTTAGCCATTCTAACAGGTGCAAGGTGATATTTCACTATGGTTTTGATTTGGATTTCCCTGGTTATTTGTGATGTGGGCACCTTTTCATGTGCTTGTTGGCCATTTGTATGTCTTTGGGAAAATGTCCATTCAGTTCTTCTGTCCATTTTTAATACATTTTTTTTTTTGCTACTGAATTGTAGTTCTTTATATATTTGTATATACTATTAATGATACTAAATCCTTATTAGACATGATTTGCAAGTATTTTCTCCCACTCTAGTTGCCTTTTCATTTTGTTGATGGTTTCTAATGCTGTATTTTGAGATTACTATTCTTACTGCTAATTCTGGATCTTTTAATTTTAAGCTGTTTCTATTAACTGCTTGTTTCAAGAGGCTCAGGATTTTTCTCTTCAACCCCATCATCTCTATTATACTGGCCAAGATACTTCTAGTATAGTAGTATAACAATTGGTATTAAATTTGTTGAATCAATATTTAGTGTGTTAATATTATTTACTGCTGAAGTAATAAATTTAAGCTGTTTATATTTCCTATCTTTTTTTAATGGACAGTAATGTTCACCAAAGTGTTAAGTATATATTTTTTCTTTTTTTTCCTAGCTATACTGAGATATGATTGATATATTGTTTAAGTTTGAGGTGTAAAATATGATGATTTGATAGTTGTATATACTGTGAAATGATTACTGCAATAAGATTAGTTTCACCTCCAGTTATTATATTGTGTGTATCTGTGGTGGGAGAATCTTTAAGATGTATTGTCTTAGCAACATTCAAGCAGATAATACAGTGTTGGTTAAGTATAGTTGCCATGCTATACATGAAGTTCTTCCTTTCATATAAAACTTTTCTTCATGGAATTAATAATGGTTTCTCTTCCTCTGTTTCCTTTTGTTTAGTTATAGCTACTCTTCCCAAATGCCTCAATAGCAGCTACTGCTCAGTGATGATTTTCTCTCTTTCTTGATTTATTTTTTCATTTTCATGGAGAACACCTGTTATTTTCCTCAAAAAGGTGTGTGGGGAGATAATAATATGAATTCTTGAATGTTTGAAAGTGGCATTATCTGATTCTTGATTGATAGTTTGGCTAGATATAATAACAGTTACCCCTGAGATCAAACCCAAGGAATACTTCATCAAGTATGTTAATCATATCATTTGAATAAATCATGTTATTTGCCTGTGATTTTTCCTTTGAATTCTGAAGGCATCCCTCCACTGTCTTCTAAAATGTATTGAACTGTTGAGAAGTCCAATGCTGTTATGACTTCTATTCCTGTGAATGGGATCTGCATATTTTTTCTCGGAAGCTTTTAGGATAATCTCATTATTTATGGTTTTCTGAAAATCTATGAGAGTTCTTTGAATGGGTCTTTGATCATTTATATTGCTGGCTACCCAATAGTCCCTTTTTGCTTATAGGTATATGCTCTCAAGTTCTAGGAAATTTTCATGTATTATTTATTTTATAAAATCTCTTTTTTTCCCTTTGTTTTTTTCTTCTGGAAACTCTATTGGTCTGAAATTGAATGTAGTTGATCTTGAAATTCATTCACAGCATATATTTTACCCCATTAATTCAGTCTCAACTGATCATAGTCAGCTTACCCTTTGTCTAAGTTAGTGTTTCAGGAATGAGCAGGTGAGACTAGTTTGGGATAATAATAAATGAAGAGAAGCTTCCACAGTATTCTGGGAGATATAAGACAGGCTCTTCCTGTGGCTTGCTGTGAACAAAGAAAGCCTTTGTTTTACTTGCTGCTGTAGCAACCTTATGGCACCGGAGGAGCCAGAATTGGATTGTGGTAGAGCTGTGGGTAACAGAATCAGGCCCTATTGATAGGGAAAAATTGAAGCCCACTCTGTCTTTCTCTAAAATAAAAATTATCCTTGTT
The DNA here is from genome assembly GCF_006229205.1 of Suricata suricatta. Classification (NCBI taxonomy): domain Eukaryota; kingdom Metazoa; phylum Chordata; class Mammalia; order Carnivora; family Herpestidae; genus Suricata; species Suricata suricatta. Next base: position 75,137,423 of record NC_043711.1, on the reverse strand, counting down.
TTTAAAAGTTTATTTATTTATTTTTGAGAGAGAGAGAGAGAGAGAGAGAGAGAGAGAGAGAGAGAGAGAGAGAGATCACATGCATGAGGGTTGGGGTGGGGCAGAGAGAGAGAGGAGAGAGAGAGAGAATCCCAAGCAGGCTCCATGTTGTCAGCACAAAACTCAACACGGGGCTCAATCTCATGAACTGTGAGATCATGACCTGAGCTGAAATCAGGAGACCAATGCTTAACTAACTGAGCCACCCAGGTGTCCCTAAAATGGTCCTTTTTAACTGATTTGAGATGGATTTTTCTTACTTGAAACACAAAGCATCCTAGCTAATATGTTGATCTCCTGTATAGGTTTTCAAACTTTAGTGGATTTTATAAAAATATAGATCCTGATTTAATATGTCTGGGATGGGGCCTGAAAATCTGTATTTTTGACAACTTCCCAAGAAATGCTAATGTTGACCAAAGGATGGTTCTATGGACCATATTTTGAGTACCAAGGTTCTAGACTAATCTTTTTTCCTCATATATTCTCTCTTTTCTCATCTTTGACTTTTAAGAATTGTTTTCTGGGACTTTTCCTGGTTATAATATTTTTATTGTGTTTCTTCAAGTATCATTAAAATTAAGATACCTTTTTATTTTCTGATCATTTTTTAAATAACATCCCATTGTTTCATAGAATATTTTCCTGTCCCTCTGAAAATATTAGTATGATGTTTTGGGGGAGTTTTCTTTTATATCCTGTACTGTTTCTGTGTTTTTGTTTTGTTTTCAGTTTATTTTTTAGAATCCTTCTTCCACATTAGATTTTCTCTGTTTCTGGTGATCCTTGAGTGCCTAGTCATATTTAAATGAAATTCTGATAAGCTAATGAATAGCTTTTTAGGTGAAGGGTGAAGGCAGCATTGTTGGCTAGTGAAATTCTCTCTAAGGTGAGTTAGATTTTCCACCAGGCTGTCTCTAAGTATCTCTATGTAAAATATTTTTCATGGGGGAAGCTTCTTCAGATAAGAATTTCAGTCTTCTGCAGTATGGTATTGGCACAAAACAGAAATATAGATCAATGGAATAGAATAGAGAACCTAGAATTGTGTCGGAAGCCGCCAAGTTTTCTGGCTGCCTCAGGCAAGGATTATCACTCTCCGGGGAGTGAACCAGTAAACAAGATTTGAATCTGGAGGCTGGAGATTGCCATTTCCTGGTCAAAATAATTTTGGCGTCTGTCATGCTGGGCCAGACGTAGAGTGGCCAAGGTGCACAAAAGATCAAAACCACATTTTGGATTATTCAGTGCTAGCTCCCCCTCCCCAGCAGTGCTGAGGCAAGTCTTGGCGCTTCTTTTGATATTTCATTTGACTCTGTTACCTGGTAACCGACCTGGTCAGTTTCCTGCCCCAAAATCCTATATAAGAGTGAATTATTTTCTTAGAGGAAGGAGAAGAAGAAGAATAAAGAAGCTAGAGGCTTGATCGGAAATGGTGTGTGCTGTCTTCACTCTCTGCGTCTCTCCCTCCTGCCCTGTTTTTCTCTCTATCCCTCAGGAAAAGAACCCGCAAGGATTTTCCGCCCTGCTGGCGGGGCGGGACATGACAGAATTGGACTCATAAATGTATGGCCGACTAATCTTTGACAAAGAAGGAAAGAATATCCAATGGAAAAAAAGACAGTTTCTTTAGAAATTGGTGCTCAGAGAACTAGACAGTGATATGCAGAAGAATGAAACTGGACTACTTTCTTACACCATACACAAAAATAAACTAAAAATGAATGAAAGACCTAAATGTGAGATAGGAAACCATCAAAACCCTAGAGGAGAAAACAGGCAACAACTTCTTTGACCTCAGCCACAACAACTTCTTACTTGACATGCCTCTGAAAGCAAGGGAAATAAAAGCAAAAATGAACTATTGGAACCTCACCAAATAAAAATGTTCTGTATAGTGAAGGAAATCTGCAAAACTAAAAGGCAACAGATGGAATGGGAGAAAATATTGCAAATGACATATCAGATAAAGGGCTAGTATCCAAAATCTATAAAGAACTTAACAAACTCAACACCCAAAGAAACAAATAATCCAGTGAAGAAATGGGCAGAAGACATGAATAGACACTTTTCCAAAGAAGACATCAGATGGCATACAGACACATGAAAAGATGCTCAGCATCATCATTATCATCAGGGAACTACAGATCAAAATCACATTGAGATACCACCTCACACTGGCAGGGTAGCTAAAATGAACAATCTGAAACAACAGATGTTGGCAAGGATGTGGAGAAATGGGAACCCTCTTGCACTGTTGGTGGGAATGCAAACTGGTATAGCTGCTCTGGAAAACAGTTTCTCAAAAAATTAAAAATAGAATTACCCTATGACCAAGCAGTGGCACTACTAAGAATTTATACAAAGGATACAGGAGTGCTGATCCATAGGGGCACATGTACTCCAATGTTTATAGCAGCACTTTCAACAATAGCCAAATTATGGAAAGAACCTAAATGTCCACCAACTGATGAATGGATAAAGAAGACATGATTTACATATACAATGGAATACTACTTGAGAATGAGAAATAATGAAATATTGCTGTTTGCAACAACATGGATGGAACTGGAGGGTATTATGCTAAGTGAAATAAGTCAGTCAGAGAAAGATGGATATCATGTTTTCACTCATATGTAGAATTTGAGAAACTTAACAGAAGACCATGGGGGAGGGAAAGGGGAAAAATAGTTTCAAACAAAGAAGGAGCCAAACCACAAGAGACTCTAAAATACAGAGAACAAACTGAGAGTTGATGGAGGGTGGGGGGAGAGAGGGGAAAATGGGTGATGGGCATTGAGAAGGGCACTTGTTGGGATGACCACTGGGTGTTGCAGTAAGAAATGAATCATGGGAATCTACTCCCGAAGCCAAAAGCATACCTTATACACTGTATGTTAGCTAACTTGACAATAAATTATTTAAAAAAAAGAAAAGCTCTCTCTCCATACCAAAAATAAAAAATAAAACATATGGAAATGGTAAGAAAAAAAAAGAGTTTCATTCTTCTGTACTGAGGCTGGGAGTAGTGTTGTTGGTGTAAACATTTGGCTACTAGTTTTCTGTGAACAGAGTAGAGGAATAACCCTAGGGGGTACACAGCTCAGCATGTAAATATTTCCTTTCATGCCTTTATATTCAATCCCAACTCCTCTCTGGCTTCTATTTATCCAGAACATTGTACTTTGTTCCTCTATGGGATATAAGAGGAAGGTAGATCCCTTAACTGCACTGTATGCAGGAGATTAATGAGGTATGAGGGGAAATGTCCCACTTTCTGTAAACAAATAACCCATACCTCATGTGTTTGGACCTACATCTAAATCCACACTTCCATGTCACCAAGTGCTATGCCTCTTAGGGTTCAGCAGGGACAAATTACCTCACTTCTCTCTGGTATCCCTTTCCTCAAGCATTTAGGTTGTGATTTAGTTAGCTTTGTGGTGTCAGTTATTACCTTTCATCTGTTTCTGTATTTCTCTTCCTCATTTACTTAGTCAAACTTTGTAATCTTTGGAAACAAATGCATAAGGAAAAGTAGGGAAATGCTTATTTATTTAGTATATGAGGGTAATAATGGGTTCCACCAGGAGCACTTAAAAATAATTGATATCCAGGAAAAAAAATTGAACTCTGTTCTATTAAATATTAAAATAGAGGTCAACATTTTCAAATATATGTCATTTGAACTTGAAGCATTTCCATTTTTTTTAACATTTAATTATTTTTGAGAGAGAGAGACAGATTATGAGCAGGGGAGGGGCAGAGAGAGAGGGACACACAGAATTGGAAGCAGGCTCCAGGCTCTTAGATGTCAGCACAGAGCCTGATTCAAGGTTCGAACCCATGAACTGTGAGATCATAACCTGAGCTGAAGTCGGACACTCAACCGACTGAGCCACCTAGTTGCCCCACTTGAAGCATTTCATAAAACATAGTACTTTTTAAGCATTATGGTAGAATACTCAAATTATGAAGCCTGACACATTGAGAATAAGAAGTTAATATAGCGGGCATTATATTGAATTTTATAAAAATAGTTTATTGTCAAATTGGTTTCCATATAACACCCAGTGTTCTTCCCCATAAGTGCCCTCCTCCATTACCACCACCTCTTTCCTCCCCTTTCTTCCCCTTTCAACCCTCGGTACGTTTTCAGTATTCAATAGTCTCTCAAGTTTTGTGTCCCTCTCTCTCCCCAACTCTCTTTCCCTCTTCCCCTCCCCCTGGTCCTCCATTAGGTTTCTCCTGTTCTTCTGTCAGACCTATGAGTGTAAACATATGGTATCTGTCCTTCTCTGCCTGACCTATTTTGCTTAGCATGACACCCTCGAGGTCCATCCACCTTGCTACAAATGGCCATATTTCATTCTTTCTCATTGCCATGTAATACTCCATTATATGTATATTGGAGTATTACATGGCAATGA
>NC_043711.1:75117367-75132854 GCF_006229205.1 Suricata suricatta | reverse complement strand
GAATAATATTTAGGAGGCTGAATTATTAGGAGTTGGAAACTGGGATGTGGAGACAAAGGAGGGTATCAGAGGTGTACATGCCTCTTATAATATATCTTTGCTTCCCTTATGATTTCACCTGCAGTGGTGTTAAGTGGTTCCTATGCACCCTGGAAGCACAGGGAACACACAACCCATGGCCTATTCCTCGCAACGTTTAATCACTGGGAAATGGGAATTTGTGAAAATGCTATAGCCTCTCATTCTTCAGTGGGAAAATCTGAAAACTTATTCTGCATGGTTCCTCAGAAAGTCCTATATGGAGGTGCACTGCCATTGTCCATAGCAAGAACCTGCTAAGTAACACTATCTTTACTGGCTCTTTCTCCTTTCTTCCCTCATGCTCCCTGATCCCTCACTGCTGCTTCCTAGGTTTACCTTCCAACTAAAGTCTTTGTACTCATGTCGTGGTCTCAGGTTCTGCCTTTGGAGGGACCTAGTCGAAGAGAGGGAGGAATAAAGGAAAACTGTAATGCATGGCTGGATGAATAGGGAGGCGAGGACCTATCTAGGAAATGCTGGAAGAACAAAGTGACAACTGAATTTGGTTTAGGTTTCTTTGAACTGGAAGTGCCTTTGGAATATTCAGCTGAAGAGTTGTGGGAAGAAGCAGGTCTTTGTGGATCATTAGTATAAGGGTCGGCGGGGAGAATGGAACCACACAAGTAAAGAGATGGTTCAGAGAGAGGATAAAAAATAAGGGAGGTGGACAAAACCTTGGAGAATACCAACATTTTTAGGGGTGGACAGGGGTGGTAAAATTTTGTGTTCACTGTAGTTTTGCTGGCCTCTAGGGAGTGCCTGGCACATAGTAATACTCAGTAAGTATTTGTCCAGTGACTGAAGGAGACCTAGATGGAGCAGACAGAAGTCTGGAGAACCAGGAAAACCAGGGCTGTGTGCAGGAGAGAGAGTGAAAAGGAGAAAATGTCAAATGTCACAGTAGGTTTATCTAGAGTATTTGTTGAGGTGGGTCACTGGGGGACTTTAAACACTAGTAAACACTGTTAACATATTAGGGTACTAGGTTGAATCACATGGAAGATTCTGTAGGTCAAAAACAATGGAGCATTGACAGTTTTCTAAGGTTTGAAGTCTCTTTGCAGAGAGATGACTACTCTTTTAAGAGGTGAAGAAGGAAGGAAGAACATTTTGGAATAGCTTGTGGGGTCTGCAGAATATAGGGAAAGTTTAAAGTTCTAAATTTTAATCACATTTTCTTAGGATGGGAGTATTTTGAAACATTTTTGTAAGCTAAGCGGTAAAAGAAAGTTCACTGGGAGTTGTTCACTGGGGTTGGAAACATGAGGATTGCCTTCCACTTCTTGATGTGGTGTGCACTTTTCTCTAGCAGTGCTGGGCAATCAGGAGCTGCTGGATGGGGATTGCAAGGTGGCAGCGCCTGGAAAAACAGGCCCAAGTTCTTCACTATAGTTGCCGGAGTCCAGTGCACTTTCCCATTTTGGACTTTGCCCTGTACTTGAACCCAAACATGCTGAGGTTCTTATCAGGGAAGGGATCACAGTTTAGGCCATACTCTGGGCTGTTATGTAAACAGGCTGAAATGATTGGAGCGTCAACTTCAAGGTAGGAAGCAAGATGCTCTTGTTTATTTTTGGAGTGGAATTTTGCTGCACAATCTGCTTCATCATCCGGAATACCATAGGAGCACTGAGAAGCCAGAAGTGGATTCTGTTTCAAGATGTCTCTAGGGAGCCAACCAGGTTTCAGACATTTAAGCTCAGTCACCATAGACTTCCTGCAGTAAGTACAAAGGTAAGCAGCAGAAGGACACACAGAAGAATTATAGCTCTTGTTTTATTTTTTCAAAAAACTGGAGGATAATAGGTGCTAATTGAGTCTCCAGTATAGTAAAAAAAAAAAAAAAAAAAAAAAAAAGTAACCTAAACTCAAATTAGATAGTCAGACATCCTCTGCAAAAATGAGAAATAAAGTATACTAAAACCAAGACAACTATTATGAAAGAAAACCAACATATCCCCAGCAAAAGCTCTCTGCTTATAACATGTGGACCGTTCAATCATCAACTGCAGCCTTTCTTCTCAGAAGATGGAAGCTGACAAGCAACTGAGCTTCCTCTCTGCCCTGGCTGCACCCTGGGAGGAATCTCCTCCCACAGCGGGTAAGAAACTCATTATCCCAAGGGATCAGTGACACTGGATTCTTGCCTTATACCCTGGGGCTGCACCTTATAATGGAATCTTCATAAGGAGGTCCTTTTGATACTGTATTTAATTAAGACTCTTTGATAGAATCCTTTCCATGCATTTGTTTGAAAGTTACTAGGGTTAGAGAGGCTTGAGTTGTTTCTGTACATTTTTTAAAAATATAGTTTATTGGCAAGTTGATTTCCATGTGACACCCAGTGCTCATCCCAACATGTGCCCTCCTCAATGCCCATCACCCATTTCCCCTTTCCCCTATCCCCATTAACCCTCAGTTTGTTCTTAGTATTTAAAAGTCTCTTTTCACAAAAGAGTGAAAACATATGGTATCTGTCTTTCTCTGACTGACTGACTTACTTCACTTAGCATAACACCCTCAAGTTCCATCCATGTTGCTACAAATGGCCAGATTTCATTCTTTCTCATTGTCATGCAGTATTTCATTGTGTATATAAACCAGATCTTCTTGATCCATTTGTCAGTTGATGGACATTTAGGCCCTTTCCATGATTTGGCTATTGTTGAAAGTGCTGCTCTGAGCACTCTGAGCATGTGCCCCTATGCATCAGCACTCCTGTATCCCTTGGTTAAATTCCTAGCAGTGCTATTGCTGGGTCATGTTTCTATACTTTTAATCAAGGTCAAGCCAAACTACTGTAGAATGTCTTCTCAATTTCAGGCGTTGGTTCCCTCTTCCTTGGTTTGTGCCTTAACTTGGGAATGACAACAACATAAACCAATGTGGACCTGGCCTTACTGCGTTCCAAGCATGGGTATGCCTGATTGCCTTTTATCTCCAGCAACATTGTAAGCCAATGTGATTATTATTCTCACTTCACTGATGAGGACACCAGATTTTAGGAAGGGCAAATGACTTGCTTAGAGCCACACAATTTCAGAACCACTTTAAAAACAGGTAGTATGGTAACATTGCTGGGCTACTCTTGCTAACATGACTAATTTCTGTTTGAACAGAGGGAGAAGGGAACACCCAGGACAGGGTGTCTCACAGATCCCATAGTAGGGCAGTTCTATGAGAACTAGCAGGTTGCTACTTCGTTGTCGTATATCAATGATAGACCTTTCCAACAATTTGGGGAGTTAGCATCTCCAACATCTTGTTAGAAATAGAAAGATCATGATGCTTAAGATTGCAGGGAATGCATAGTGAGTAGTTTAACTGCCTGAAATTATCAAATAAATAAAATAGACTCTTTCTTATTCTCTGTTTACATTAGACTTTGGAATAAATAATTGGGACTTTCTTCTCCCATGTATCACTTTAAATACATTGGAAGGAAAACACTAATGGAATGCCTATTCCTAGCAACTTATGTTTCCAGTCACCTAATCACCTAGTTTTAAAGCTAGTCTGGGGGAAAAAAAAGAAAGACAATTAACTTAAACTCCAAATGGAAAATCTAACTGTCTTTTATATTGAAGACCATTTCTCCCCACAACTTCCTGACCAATATGTGTTTCAAGCAAATCCAACCTGCCCCAGAATAACCATGTTTTCTTTCTTTCTTTCTTTTTTTTTTTCATTTAGACTTTTCCTTACTCTGAAGCTGGGGTGTGGGTAGTAGACTGTTACCTGGGATGCTATGTTCTAGCCCCAGTTCAGCTCTCATTACTCTGTCCCTTTAGATAACTACTTAGTCTTTCTAGACCTGCAGTCCTGCTTGATTTAAATCAGAGGTTTTTAATGAGGACCCCCATGGACTTTGAGTGGATTCATGGATGAAATTCATAGGCTCACCTACCAACAACTTGTGATGTGAGGGACTCTTAATCCACCAAATGTTTACTAAGCACATGCCACCCATCCTGGGTGGATTGGGAAACAAATATGGTGTGTATATATATATATATATATATATATATATATATATATATATATAGTATATGTTACAAATAATACAAACATATATAGATTTTTAAAAATTCCTTAAAGTTCTATGCAAGATTATAAATGCAATTTGGATGTCGAAGAGTCAATACCTTTCCATGGATTTTCTTTCCATTCAGAAGCTACATGATCCCAAAGAAATTAGGAGATTCTGACTTCAGTGATCTCAACATGCCCTTCCATGGCCATTTTTTTTCTAATAGTAGCTTTTTAGTTAATTCTGTTTATAAAGTATGCATTTGGATTCTTTCGAGATTGCCACAGTACCTTTAAGAATTGACTTTGTAAACCATAGAAACAGATTTTTTTTTTTTTACTGTCCTGGGTCCAGATGGATGAATCATTTGAGTGGGACATTCAGAGACTCAGCCTAGGAAGCTGGTTTTGAGAAGCATTGTCTATTTGTTTAGTATTACATGCACATTCCTGCTCTATAAGAAGATATTTTTGGAAGAGAGACAGACATAAGTCAATCTTATGTAACGGCCAAACATCTAAAAGTCAAAGAGAATGGTTAACAAACATAAAAACCAACTAGCCATATTAAAACAAAACAAATAAACAAACAAACAAGAATAATAATTGTCCTATATCTTAGCTTCTTACACTATTGTTTGCTGTTTTGTTTCTTCTATTCCTTTACTGGTATTCCAGTAAGTTCTCCTCATGGTTTGTACACCCACAAGGATATGTAGATATAATGTATATACTTGGTGACTTAGTATTAAAGAAACATTCAGAAATTGGAGTTGGGGATCATGTATCTGATGCCTGTACTAACTGGAACAACGAACCCTGGGCTAAGAGGTGTTAAGAGGAAAACTAGCTCAGTCGCTATGAAAATACCTTGTTTTCAAAGAATCTCTGCCAGGGGCTCCAGAGTAATTTATGTGCACTGAGGATAAGAGAGGAGGCCTGGTGCGAAGATGTGCCTGAGTTTTATCTACCTGATCTGTTAGGTCTGTCAGCCAGCTGCAACTATTATAACTGATAAGGTGGGACTTCTACCTGGGCTTATCTGTAGTCATGGAATCTCCAGGAAGAAGTTATGATCCGTGACAATCCAGAAATTAGACATCAGAGACCCAGCAGATATACTTGTAGAACTTATGTTTTATCTGTTGCCAAGTTTATACTGGGGGTTTGTAAGGTGCTGAAGTACAAGTCTGCATTCTTTATTCAAGTAGATTCCATTCTTTATTCCATATTTACAAAGAACTCTTGTACCATATTTGTCTTCCAGTCCATCCAGGATGGGTGACATGTGCTTAGTAAACATTTGGTAAAGTAAGAGTCGCTCTTACAACATTAGAGATGGTTGGTAGGTGAGCCTTAATTGTTTCATGTTTTTGTGATGGCATTATTTCATTCAATTCATAAAGTATTCCAAGATATTGCTAAATGAATCTCTTCTTGGCTTTCTCAAACTTCAGTGTCTCTTTATGATCAACCCAATAACATCTATGTCTTTTTAGTTGAAAAACTTCAAGAAATGCCAGGCAATGATATGTTATGTATATTATCCCACTTATCACAAGTTGTGTGTGTGTGTGTGTGTGTGTGTGTGTGTGTGTGCGTAAAATAAAAAGGAGGTAGAATTTCTGTCTAGTTGGAAGTAGTGGTAAACTCTAGAAATCATGAAACTTGAATCTCTCTTTGGCTTTGCAGTGATCTATATTTTAAGCAAGGATCTTTGCACTGGGTGTTGTATGGAAAACAATTTGACAATAAAATATTATGGAGAAAAAAAAAAGCAAGGATCTTTGATCAGTGAATTTATCTGCTGGTCAAAATGTTCTGGGATGAATTTCTTGGCTGCAGGATGATAGAATCCAGCAGGTGGAGAAAAGCAGTCAGAGTTGTGAGACTTCTGCTGTCTGAAAATGACAACCCTTTAGCTTTCTCAGTAGTGTCATGTGATAGAAAGTCATGTAGACACACATCAGAGGAAAATTGTGGGTGACTTAATATCTGAACACAAACTTCATAATTCCTGGCGTTTGTGTAATCTCTAAGAAACAGGTTTGAGAGTGGAAAGGAAGGATGAACTATGAATATCCTGTAATATGGAAGTGGGGACTGTCTCTTCATTTGCACATCTCTCCTGCCTAGGAATTCTAGTAAATGAGGCATAAACATTGTATAGAGAGAAACAGAACCAAATTTGAAAAGTCTGTGAATCAGGCATCAGGGACTACCAGCAAACTATTATTCTACTGGTGAAGATTTTTCTAATAAAATAAATATCTTTTAAAGAGTTTTAATCCCTTTGTGAAATAACACTGTGTGAAGTAATATTAATTAAAGTCCCTCACCTTGTGAGCAGTCTCTGAAGTTGACAAACACAAATATGTATGTAGGGAAAAAGATTTCCCTTATCAAAAAAATGTTGCTCTGATAAGTATCATATTTGGAACCTCAGTTGTGTCCCTTTGGTAGGAAACTGTTTTGGCCAGTGGTCATTCCTCATAGACTTTAGTTTATCTTCAGGAAACCCAAAGTATTTGCTCTCCTGGTAAATTTTTGTTATATTGAAATATAAGATACATACAGAAAAGATTACAAATCCTAAGCATACATGTTCATAAATTTCCACAAAGTGAGCACTCCTCTGAGAACACACCCATTATCAAGATGAAAAGCATTGCTATATATCTGTTAGCCTTCCTTAAGCACCACCCCATCTAACCCCATGAATTAATTTTGCCTAATTTTGAACTTCGCATAAGTGGAACCATACAGTAATTTTGTGTCTAGCTTCCTATCATGTTTATGAAATTCATCCATGATGTTACATGTATCAATAGTTCATACTTTTCATTGTTATATACCATTCCACTGTATCAATACAACACAATTGGTCCATTCTACTGCTGACAAATGTCTGAGTTGTTTCCATTTTTGGGCTATTAACATTCTTATATATATCTTTTGTTAGACATAGTACTTTTTTCTGTTGAGGGATGGAATTTTTGGATCACAAAGTATGTACATTTCACCCTTAGTATATGAGCAAAAGAGTTTTCCAAAATAATAATTCCAATTTATGATTCATTTTACAGTATGTTCCTGCTGTTCCACATTCTCAACAACACTAAGTAATTTTACTTATGCTGGTGGTTGTTCAATAATATCCTGCTGTAGGTTTAATTTGCACTTCTCTGATCAGTATTGTCGAGCAAATCTTTATACGAATATAGGTCATTTGGATATTCTCTTTTATAATATGTTCAAGTCTATTACCCATTACCCATTTTAGAAATGGTATATATTGTTTCTTTCTTCTTTGTTAATTGGTAGGAGTTCTTTATATCTTATCGAGGAGTACTTTCTCATGTGTATATTTTAAAAATATCTTTCGTTCAGTATATTTCCTTTTCCTGTTTTAATGTTATATTTTGGTGATACAAGTTCTTAATTTAAATGAAGTCCAGTTTATTAACATTTAACCTTAATACTTGATCTGCTTGGGCCCATGCCAAGTGAATAAAGATATTCTACTAGCTTCCAGAAATTTTATTGTTTTACCTTTCATGTTTAGGTCAATGATCTATATGATATCTGGTGTAAGTCCTCCAACTTTGTTTTTTTCAGGATTTCTTTGGCTATTCTTGATCTTTTGCATTTCCATCATCAGTATAGAATCAGCACGTCAATTTCTATTAAAAAACCTGCTGAGAATTATGATTGGAATTATACTGAGTATAGATCATATGGAGGGAATTTATATCTTATGATATTGAGTCTTTCCATCTGTGAACAAGGTCTGTCCTTTACTTTATTTGGGCGTTTAATTTCTTTCAGTAATATAGTTATCTGAGAGTTTGCAATATACAGCCATGATTTATCAGTGTTTAATATAAACTCTATATAAATTATATGTAATATAAATTTATAGTTTTACTACTTCCCAGAACATTTATCACTCTCATGTTTTATATCATGGTTTTCTTTTTAATGTTACATTTACTGGTATATACTTCACATGCAGTAAAATTCACTCTTTTTATAGATACAGTTGTATGAGTTTGACAAAGATGGTCATTTACCCACAATTATGATACAGAATATTGCCATATTAGGGCAATATTTAGATACCCTAAATATTTCCTTATGTGTTTTTATGATCAAAATTCTCACCCCAGCCCTTGGCAACCAAGTGATATGGTTTTTGATTTTAATAGTTTTGTGTATTTTAGAACGTCATCTGATGGAATCATATAATTAAACAAGTAGAGCATTTCGTGAGTGGCTTCTTTCACATGGTGCAATGCTTTGGAGATTTATGCATGTCGTTGCATGTATCAGTAGTTCATTCCTCTTTATGACTGAGGAGTATTCCGTTGTGCGGGGCCATCACATTTATTTACTTATTCATGGATTGATGGACGTTATTTAAAGTTTTTGGTGATTATGAGTAAAGCTGCTATGAACAGTCTGTAGAGGCTTTTGTATAGGCATATGTTTTTATTTCTCTTGCAAAATACGTGTCTGATAAAGATCTTGTGCCCAGAATAAATAAAGCACTCTCACCACTCAACAATAAAAACATAAACAATTCAATTTTAAAATGGAAGAATATTTTGAACAGACATTTCTTGGAAAATACATGGATGGAAATAAGCACATGAAAAGATACTCAGTATTATTAGTCATTAGAAAAATATGAATTAAAACCTGAATGAGATATTGCCTCACACTATTTGAATGGCTAAAAATAAAAAATAAAAATGACAAAACCAAATTTTTATGAGAACTTTGAAGGAATTATAACTCTCTTACATTGCTGATGGGAATACAATGAAACTATATGTTTTCATTCATTTCAATGAAATGAAAAAAATATTATTGTTTTGCACATAACATTAACAATATTAACAAAGTATATTAATTATATTCACCCACCATTTATAATTTCCCTTGTTCTCATCTTCTCCCTTTCCCCCCTTTATTTATGTCCTGAACTATTTTCCTTCTACTTAAACTACTGTATACTGCTCTTAGTGGAAGAGTGCTGGTGACAAATTCTCTGTTTTTAGTTATCCAGAAACGTACTTATTTTACCTTCACTTTTATAGGATATTTCTCTGCATATACAAATTGAGGCTTGTGGTTTTCTTTTAGCACTTCAAATAATTTATGCAACTGTTTTCTGGCTCCCATTATTTCTGTTAGGAAGTCAGTCATAAATCTCATTGTTTATGTGGCTTTCTTGAATCCAGACTTGTGAGCTTTATGGAAAAAATATTTTATTTAAGCCTTAAATGATCATCATATTTTTTCTACAAAATGGAGGCATATGCTCAATATGTGTTTCATGTTTATAAGAGAATATTTGGTGGATTCGTTCATCCATGAATATCTGCCTACCTTCCCAAACGCTTTAATCTTGCCTAGTATCACAAAATCCTTGGAGATAGGGCATTGCTGATTTTCTAAATGAAGGAGATGTGGAGTATAAGTCTTGCCTGAGCTCCTCCTCAACACACACAATCCAGGGAGAAGGGTTAGATAGCTGAAAGTAGAACCCTGCATTGGAACCTTAGTTCTCAGATGCCAGAGCTTTCCTTCTTCTGGAGTACAATAACGACCATGACTCCCTTACTGGAATAGGGTTACAGAAATTACTCCTTCATTTTTATGTATTTTGAGGTTCACAATGAGAACCTAACAGACCTGAGTGGATTGTGGACAGGCTTCCTTCGTGAACACACAAGAACCATGAAAGAGAGGACACAAGGCCATTGTCTAAATGATGCAGTTGTTGACAACTTCTGTCTAGTTTGTTTGTATTCTGGAGACCTGGCATTAACTATATAAACTAACTTCAATGAAGTGTTTCTTGTTCTAAATTTTTTTAAAGGAAAAATATGAACAGATAATATAGAAATAGGAGGAGAGAAAATAAATTAAACTTAGTGTGGTTTACATAACAAAGCATGTTATTTGTGGTGATGACCCAGAATATCCTATATGCAAAGCTAGGATATACCTAGCTGTCTTATATACCTCCAAAACAGTCTGATCATTTGTAAAGTAAAATTAAATTTTTGTACGTGAAAAGGCCCATAGTTCCTTATCTTGTCATTTGGGTGTGTTTAGTAGAATGGCATTGAGAGGTGAATTAACAGGATATTCTATGTGAGTTTTGTTTCCCTGGTTTCAGCCAACATTGTGTACTCATCTCCACTTCTATGTCAGTTCTTTTTCTTTTTTAATTGCCAGTGACCAGTAAGCAGCTGTCACTCTTTTTTTTTGTGTAATATTTATTTAATTTTGAGATAGAGAGAGAGTGCAAGAGCAGAGAAGGGGCAGAGAGAGAGGGGGACAGAGGATTTAAAGCAGGCTCTGCGCTAACAGCACAGAGCCAGACATGAGGCTAGAACTCACAAACCATGAGATCATGACCTGAGCCAATGTCAGACACTTAACTGACTGAGCCACCCAGGTGCCCCTCTATGTCAGTTCTTTCTACTGGCACATTCATTGGTTTACCATTCTTTTTTTTTTAGTAGTACTTTTTATTATATGGGGATCAAAACTCAAAGTCACCCAGAAACCCCCTTTGAGAAAGAACCAATGAAATCTTTTTGGTTAGTGCAGTTGAGGGTCAGTATTTCAAAGAGGTTCTTTTTTTTTAATTTCTGAAAAGAAACTTCTTTTTCCGTCTTTCCCTTGTTCGCTTTTGTTGTCAGTTGAAATTTTTGCTATTAGTTGCTTCAAAGAATGTAACTATGGTATTTGGGCCAGATCTACTGAAAGGGAAGTTGAATCATGTCAGTGTCTTAAATACTTTCTGATCTCTCTTACACCTCAGAGCTCACAGTTTTTGCAGAGGCAGGTTGAAAGGCACAATGCTTGTGTATCAGAGAGAGATTTTGTTTCTAAGAAGTAGCTTTCGTAGGATTTCAAAAGAGTATTTAGTTTGAAGGACCATCCCATTAAATTATGAATTATTCACATAGAAACATATAAAAATCCATACCCCAAAAAGAGAGTTTTTTTTTTTTTTACCAAAAAGTAAGATATATTTTATAGTTTCATGGTCATTAGGTTTTAGAGATACAGAGATGTATTTTGCAATATATTGGTGAAAAGCTACAACTAATTTAAAGATTGCTTCAGTTAGCTATTAATCCTTCTGGTTGATCATAGTGAATGTTACACCCAGCACTTTATTTATACAGTGGAAGTTGTATACCTCTGGGATAACTTTGGGATATATAACTTTGGGATAAAGTTTAGACTCAGTTTTTGCAATCTTCAAGGTTCCATATTTTATTTTTGTAGAAGATCTCTCTAGTTAGTTCACCTTGGACAATTAAAATACCCTAAAGAGAGTTGGGAATGTTCCAAGCAAACCAACTGAAGGTGGGAGAGTTGTGGGTATGTGTGTTTCAGGAAGAGAAGTGTATTTCATGAATGCCTAAAGTAAGCTAAGCCAAATTTGAAAAGGTGAAGAGAACAAAGTGAAAGTGAAGTGCATGATCTTTTAAAAGCATTTTTATATAAAAGATTACAGATATTGGAATCGGAGAGACCTGAGTTGGAAGGAATCCTTCCCCCTCTAAGATGCAGGATTCTAGACAAGTTGTTTCACTTCTCTGAGTATCAAAACCTTGGTTTTGATGTCAGGAAACTGTTGATCATAATAACTACATGAAGAAGATGAGGGCAAAAGAGAAGTACAGTAAATCTAGGGAAGAGGAGGAAGGAGGAGCAAGAAAGATAAAAACTGGAAGGTGGAGGAGATGAGAAGAAAAGATTGTGACAATTAGGGATACTGTCTGAAAAGCATGATGCCTGACATGGATCACACACTTACTAAACTGGAATTATTGTTATTATAATTGTAACTGTCCTGTTACTGTAATTATGTTTCTATATATAGTCATAGATTAAAACACATATTTTGAGCTGACACATCACTGCAACTATGGGATATTTTGGCACTAAACTGTTTTCAAATTATTCTTGCAAGGGCAGGAGTACTTAAACAGGGACTTTTAAAGAAAAGACTTCTTACCTACATTTAAAATAATTCAAGATGAACACCTAAATAAATAAATAAAACAAAAATGATAGCTATCTATCAGAACAAGAGGGGTGTCACAGAAAATCAAAGTCAAGGTCCTTCTTTATCTTAACCTTGTGTGTTTTCTAAAAAATGTTTTCTGGGGGTGTCTGGGTGGTTCAGTCAGTTAAGCATCTGATTTCAGCTCAGATCATGATCTCAACCACTTGTGAGTTCAAGCCCTGTGTCAGGCTCTGTGCTGATGGCTCAGAGCCTGGATCCTGCTTTGGATTCGGTGCCTCTTTCTCTCTCTCTTTCCCTCCTACCTACCCCCCTCAAAAATAAACATTAAACATTAAAAAAATATTTTCTGAATTTTTTTTGACATGATGAGAATCTTCTAGGTTATTTCATCCTCTGATTTTTAAACAGTTTTCTTTAAATAGAAGATCCTTTCCTTAGTAATATATCTATGATTCTAAATTGTGAGGGCATGGTATAATTAAGTTTATAAGAGTACATCAACAATTAGGAGGGAATTTGGCTTGTGTTTAAGAAAAAAAATCAGTCTATTATTGAGTAAAAGACATTTGTGAGGAAGAAAACAATTAAGTAAGTGACTGAAGTGCCCTAGGGAAATATTAGCTTACAATGACTTTTTGTGTAGCCAGTCAAAACAGGCGATTGATGCAGTGACAGACTTTACAGGAAACATTAAAAAGCCCAGATGGCTCAAGTTTACATTTACAGAGTAGCTGGGAAAGGCAGTTAAATCCTGCAAGTGCCAGTCAGTTAACCATAAGATTTTTAGACTGAGGACAAGAACAAAACTGAAAAGAGGTAGACAGGAAGGAAAAGAAGAGCAAGGAGAAGAGGGCAAATAAGATGAAAAGATCATGAGGTTGAAAAAGATAATGGGGAAGATGAAGAAGTAAAATGGATGTAGAAAAGAGAGAAAAGAAGGAAGATGAAAATGGAATATAGAGGGGTGTCTGGGTGGCTTAGTCAGTTAAGCATCCGACTTCAGCTCAAGCCATGATCTTGCAGTTCGTGAGTTCAAGCCCCACGTTGAGTTCTGTGCTAACAGGTCGAGCCTGGAGCCTGCTTCAGATTCTGCGTCTCCCTCTCTCTCTGCCCCTCCCCAACTTGTGCACTCTCTCTCTCTGTCTCTCAAAAATAAATAAATGATAAAAAAAATTGGGATAGAGAAAGAACAAGGGAAAATGAGACCTGTAAACACACTCTGGTGTTCTGGTAACTATCATCTCAGTTTAAAATTTTATTTTTCTATTAAATTAGAATTAAATGGTTTGGAGACAAAAGGAAAAAATATATTTGAAGTAGGTTTAGCTCTGCACTATTCTCTTGGGTAAGACAGAAATTGGTTTTGTTAGTGAATTGGCCTCTATTTACAATACAACAATGGCTTTTATGATGTATTTGGAATAGCTTTGAGATTCACTTGCAGTGGGGTTTATATGGTTCTGTGACAACAATGTTAACAAACTCTACCAAAACAATGTGTCTATGAAGAGTGACATTAGATTATTTGCATAATGGCTTCTCCAGCCAGTGGTTGGAGTAAAATTGATTCCCAGAGAATAAAGTAAGCATTCATGAACTTTGAGGAGGTAGAAAAATAATTCTGCTGTTTACAAACCTAACAATGACATAAATTTGTTTAATCTTCTGACTTAAGAGCAAGGTTTTCCAACAGTGGCACTATTGATATTTAGACTGAATAATTCCTGTGAGAGGAGGTCCTCTGCATTCTAGAATATGTAGCACCTTAGACTCTACTCAGAAAATGCCAGTAGCACCCTTGCGCAAAGTTGTGACAATCAAAAATGTCTTCAGACATTTCCAAAAGTCTTCAGTGGGCAAAGTTGTCCCCCAGTGGAGAGCTATTGCTCTAGAG
The DNA here is from genome assembly GCF_006229205.1 of Suricata suricatta. Lineage (NCBI taxonomy): Eukaryota > Metazoa > Chordata > Mammalia > Carnivora > Herpestidae > Suricata > Suricata suricatta. The sequence continues at coordinate 75,118,788 of NC_043711.1, read as the reverse complement.
GCATTGACTATAAAGTTTACCAATTCATTGTATCAAGAAAAAAAGCTGGCTAGATTGAAATGAAGATATCATACATCTGTGCACCCTTGTTTAAGGTTTTTCCAAAATATTTTCACAAGTGTTATTTTTTTCTTATTCACTTATGTTCCTTGGGAGAAAATTAGGGGAAATGATATTAAATCTCTTTTCCCAAGGAAACTGAGATAACAGAGGAAAAGTAGAGTCCAAAGTACATAATGTCATAGTTTGGGTTCTCCCAGAAGAAGACCCTGGGACAGGATCTTAGTGCACGTAGTTTATTTGGGAGATGGTCCCAGGAAACCTGAGTTGGGGAAACAGAAAAAGAAAAGAGACAACCAATACGTTAAACAGTTCACCATCACAGTGAATTGAAGTTTAATCTGGCTGGGGAACTCTGAGGGCCAGCGTAAAATATGCACTTCAGAATTATCCCATCTGGGGGGCAAGGGACTGGAGTTTTTATGTACCAGTTCATGCCAATAATTGATTAGGAGCTGATCCTAGGATGCGGATGTGTTAGAAAAATGGCCCTTTCCCATAATATGTCAACATCTTAATCCCTGGAGCCTTTGAAGATATTACCTTACATGGAAAAGTTGACTTTGCAGGGGTGATTAAGTTCTGGACCTTGACATGGGGAGATAATCCTGGATTATGCAGATTGGCCCAATGTAATCACAAGGTTCTTTATAAGTGAAAGAAGGAGGAGGAGAATTAGAGAAGGAGAAGTGACAGTGGTGTCAGGGGCAGAGATATGACTCATTGAGGGCCATGAGCCAAGGAATGTGGGAAGCCTCTAGAAGGTAGAAAGAGCAAGAAATTGAGATATTTGACTCTCCAGAAAGTAGGGGAGCCTGCTAACACCTTGATTTTAGCCCAGTGAGACCCATTTCAGACTTCTGTCCTGCAGAATTATATAATATTAATCATGTATTTTCTTAAGCCACTACATTTGTGGTAATCCATTACAGAAGTAATAGGAAACTAATAAAGATTTTGGTACCAGAAGCTGTTGTAACAAATAAGTAGACATGGCTTTGAAACTGAGCAGTGGGCAGAGGCTGGGGGAATTTTGAACAGCATAACAGAATTTATAGTTTTTTACTTTGGGTTCAGTGTCTAAACTTTTATACCATCAATGTTAAAGGAAATAATAGAATCACTAATCTAAGAAAAAAAGCTAAGTTTTAAAAATTATGTTTCAAGCAAAGGCAGTCCTAAGAGGAAAGTATATTGCAATCCAGGCCAATTTCAACAAGCTACAAAAAGTGAAAATTCAAAATCTAATGGAGCACCTACTGGAACTAGAAGGGAAGCAGCAAGAGCACCCCAAACCCAGCAGAAGAAAAGAAATAATAAAGATCAGGACAGAAATAAACAATATAGAATCAAAAAAAAAA
>NC_043711.1:75103281-75117267 GCF_006229205.1 Suricata suricatta | reverse complement strand
CCAAATCATGGAAAGAGCCTAAATGTCCATCACCTGATGAATGGATCAAGAAGATGTGGTATATATATACAATGGAGTATTACATGGCAATGAGAAAGAATGAAATATGGCCATTTGTAGCAACATGGATGGACCTCGAGGGTGTCATGCTAAGCGAAATAAGTCAGGCAGAGAAGGACAGATACCATATGTTTGCACTCACAGGTCTGACAGAGGAACAGGAGAAACCTAATGGAGGACCAGGGGGAGGGGAAGAGGGAAAGAGAGTTGGGGAGAGAGAGGGACGCAAAACTTGAGAGACTATTGAATACTGAAAACAAACTGAGGATTGAAGGGGGAGAGGGGAAAGAGGGTGGTGGTGATGGAGGAGGGCACTTGTGGGGAAGAGCACTGGGTGTTGTATGGAAACTAATTTGACAATAAACTACTTTAAAAAATTATGTTTCCTTCAGTGTCCAGTGAAAAAATTCCTTATTTGCTTGTTCAGTGGGGAAATTGAATATGGAAACTAATTACAATGGTGTTGGAAGAACTAAAAATGCCAGCAGAGGAAGTTGCAACAGTTCATAGGTTAGCAATGTCAGCAAGCTGCTGCCATCGGTGTGCAGCCACCAAGACAAGAGGTGATATTCTCAGCACCCAATGGTCATTCGACAGGACCTAGGACACTACCTGTACACCTCTACACATTTCTAAATTGTTTTGTCAAATAATTTACCATTGATGACCCATTCTGATGGAGGACAATAATGGAATAATTCATCTAAATATATTAAAAATAGGTTGATGTATGATTAACATTTTTTATAGTCATTTTACCTCCTTATTTAGGTTGAAGGGCATTGGAAACCTGGAAACACCCATCATGAAAATTTTTCATCATTTAACACACAATGTACATGATTCTCATTCATTCACTGATTCAATTTGTTTATTGGTAAATTAATTAATACAGCACCTCCTTTTCCTAGTTTTTGATGAAGTATTAAATTAGAACAATGAGGTCCTTGATCTTTATGAAGAAAGTGCAAAAGCCCTGGGTCAGGAATGTGCATATCAGATTACAGGAAAAGTGAAAGATCTGTTGCATTATGGGATGGGCCATGGGGAAGGAGAGGGCACTGGAGAGGCTGTAGGGTCCTGTTAGTCCTCTGCTTAAAGCCTCCAGGATGATTTTATAGAAGAATAACATCTCTGGAGATCAATAGAAGAGGGACAGGAAGTAAAATCACTTGTGCCTGGTTTCTCTTAGTTGATTCTTGACTGTTTCAGAGTAAGGCACAGAGCATCTTTGCATTCTTGGAAATATGTTAGGTACCTTGGGTAGTTACTGTCTATTTCAATGAGCTTGTGAGCTTCTGTAAGGAATCTGACATCTAAGGTTGGCTTTCTTCCCATCCAAGACTGGTTGCTTCCTTTAGTTATACTCCCATAGGGTCGGATAGACCTTGGAGAAAGACATCATTAGTAAGGCTTGTTTCCATCAGCATCTCATCAGGAAACAGATGGCACCCTTAAATGGGGAATTGAGGAGAGTTTAATGATAAGACTATTTGCAAAGTTACAGGAGGTTGGGGATGTTGAAGCACTTGGGGATATTAACATCAGGAAGTTGTTACCACTCCTAAGCAAATGAAGGAGAAGTTACCAGAAGAGGAAGGTTCCATAGCTGTAGCTGTGTTGTGGGAGAGGGACCACCCAATCAAAGGCATGACCTTTCTCAGAGGAATGCAGCCACTACCCACATGGGGCATTTTTACTGCAAGCATCTTTGCTGTAAGGATTTTCACTACAAACATTTTCGCTGCATAATTAATTGATTGGCCATAAGGCAATTTTGCCATAAAAGATAAAATCACCAAAAACAAAGACAGACATTCATTAAAAACCATAATGAAACAGAAAAATTGAATAACAAAATTAAGTCTATTGGGAAATATAAAATATATTTGCATACATTTAAAATATGTGTGGATTCATGGCAACACTGTGCAAATAACTGGTTCAATGATGTGGGTTGTACCTAAGCACTTGTTTTGAAAGTCTTTCATTTATTGTATTCCGCAGTTTTTTGCTTGTTAACTTGTCTTCTTATTCAGCATGACACATTTTCTTTATTTGCTAAAATTTCTTCCTTCATTAGGAGAGGTATCAGTTTCCAGATACTAGGATGCATATTTGTAACTGAGCTTTGTACTGTGTTGTGAAAGCCTTCTACACTGTTGTTTGCTTTTGACACATTGTCACATGTCTATTGATAGACATTCCAAAGTTATGTGTGAAACCTGGGTTCAAAATGTATACCACTGGGGCACCTGCGGGGCTCACACGGTTAAGTGTCTAAGTCTTGATCTCAGCTCAGTTCTTAATCTCAGGGTCATGAGTTCAGGCCCACATTGGACTCCACGCTGGGCATGAAGCCTACTTAAACGATATTGACTATTATGAGGGCTAAGATTTGTATAATATCAAAATGGGAGTATCATGTCAATGGAGAAATGAAACCAAACTACCAACCAGTTGATGGCATCCACAATTTGTCAAACCCAACAGTCACAGAACTTTTTAAAATAGTTTATGGCAAAATTGCCTTACAGCCAATTAGTTATACAGCAAAAATTAGTTATGCAGTGAAAAAATGCTTGTGGCAAAGATGCTAACAGCGAAATTACCTAGAACCATCAATGCCAACCTAACTCTGAAGTGTGAGAGCTGAGGGAAAGTCCCGTGATTCCACTGTTTCCTCCCTTCCTTCTTTCCTCCTTTCTTCCTCTCTCCAGGTATATCCTGCATGTTCAGTGCTTCCCTTTGACCAAACCCAACTGGAAACCATAGGGCAAAGGGGCCCATTGTTGCCGTTTACAGAAATCAGTGACAGGGGCACTGAACAGAGAGCAGAAGGGTGTACAATGGATCTGAAGAAGCAAAAGGAAAAAAATCCAGGTCATAATTACCTTGAGCAACACTAACTTTATATTAAAAATAATTTTTCCAACAGTCAAAATAATTTTGAATTTGTGATCCTTTAGAAACAAACCAGAATTAAGCTAAACTTTGTGGGAGAAAAGGGAAAGATTTGCTATGTAATTGAGTAGTATAAAGAAAATTGCTATGAGTTGGGATGTCACCGGATCTTTCTGATAGAAAGATATGAAAACACTTTGAAGACTTTTATATGTAAATAATTGATTTGGTAGTTTAAACAACTATTATTAATTTTTAATTGCTTTTAAACATTTACTTTTTAAGTGTATATTTACTTATTTTGAGAGAGAGAAAGAGAACACATATATAAGTGGAGAAGGGGCAGAGAGAGAGGGAGACATAGGATCCCAAGCTGGCTCCATGCTGTCATCAGAGAGCTTGATGCGGGGCTTGGATTCACAAATAATGACATCCTGACCCGAGTCAAAATTGAGAGTCAGACACTTAACTAACTGAGCCACCTAGGCTCCCCTACTTCAAAAAATTTAAAACATGCCTTGAAAGGCCTATCAAACCTTCTTTGTTCAGAGATGACTATAATTCACCTTGCTTTAAAAAATAATTCTTTGAGGGGTGCCTGGGTGACTCAGTCAGTTGAGCGTCTAACTTTGGCTCAGATCATGATCTCAGAGTTTATGAGTTGGAGCCCAGCATCCATCTCTGTGATGACAGCTCAGAGCCTGGGTCCTGCTTCAGATTCTGTGTCTCCCTCTCTGTCTGCTTTTCCTTGCTCACACTCTGTCTCTCTCTCAAAAATAAATAAAGATGAAAAAATATATTCTTTGAATGCACTTTTTACCATCCATTTGGCTTCCCCAAACCCAATCTGACTGGCAGGGATTTTCTGTAGTCACATGTTTGTCTTTGGTATGTCCATTATGGACATGACAACAGCCATTACATAAGTAAGCCATAGAGAGTCTAATTTCTCACTTGATCTTGTATATTATTTCTTTTCCTTTGTGTTAGCTCTTCTGCACCTGTGTTTGAGTTAACTCTTGGCTCTGAGGACATTTGGGGGATGATTAGAATATTTAAAAAGCAGCAAGTAAACAGATCATATAATTAGTTGATTGCCTGTGTAACCAGACAGAAGAGATTGTTGTATTGTTATAGGAGCTCAAAGAAGCACCCATTTGAGAACCTAATCAATTCTACCTTTTTTCAGGCCTGACCTGATCATTTGGCATCAGAGACCACGGGGTCATGCACAGGACAAAAAGCTTCCTCTAGAACCTTTGTTGGAAGTAATTTGTTTTGAATGAGCAAGTGTTAAGCTGGTGGATTTAGTCATTGAGAGGACTTGAGAAATGGATTGTACAGGATTGAGGAGGTGGCATTTTATTTTGTCTGTTGGGATTGAACTTCATGCTTCCGCCACCAGAATAATGAGGAAGAAGGATGAGAAGAGACAGAATAAAGGGAGAAGGCTGTAGAGACAGTCACTTCTAATACAGATGGAGTAATGGAATAAACATTTCTGCTCCTTCCTTGATACAGTCCTATCGCTGTCTGTAACACTTTTTTGGTGCACCTGTTGTTTCTTAAACTTCCCCATCATAGTACTAATACCATGCACTGTGATCATTTAATTTCCTATCTTCTCCTCCTTCAGCTTTTCTAATATAACTTTTAGCAATGATGGAAATGTTCTATATCTGCAATGTGGCTATTGAATATTAGAAATGTGGCTAGTGTGACTGAGGGACTGAAAATTTAATTTTACTCAATTTTCATTAATTTAAATTACATAAGCACATGTGGCTAGTTGCAAGCATATTGGACCCAAGAGTTTAAGACTCTGTGACAGTAGGGACTATACAGGTCATCATTGTGTACCTGAATAATAGTAGGCAATCAAGAAGTATTTGTTGTATGTACCATGGAAGGAAAGAATAAAGAAAAGGAGGAAGGATAGCCCAGTCTCACAACTGGGCAAATGTATGCCTAGGAATTTGGAAAGATGGTGGAGGCTGGTATTAAGTACCTCTTGGGCTGGAGAAATTACTTTCTGCTCTATAACAATAACTTAAAAACACTAACTCAGATCAGAGATTTGGAGGACAGAATCTCAGTTTAGAAATTTGTTAACCTTCTTTCTCCAGCGTCTCTGTTTTATATTCCCCAAGCTTTCACACATGATACAGTTGAATGCTTTTTGGGAAGCATTATCATCTAGAACTCTGAGGGGATATGAAAAGTTTGGTGGCTTAGACAGGTGTCCCATGAGAAGATTACACACCCAGGATGTGGTGGTGACTCTGCCCCTCATAAGTTTTGTGACATTAACTCCTTAATCTTTGCATGTCACTTCTACCTTAAGACTGTAGGGTTAAATGAGCCAATTCCCAAGCGGTCTTCTAGTGCTGACATTATAAATATGTACCAGGATTATTGTTAGCCTCTAAAAAAGCCAAGCCATTAAATATTTATTTATAAAGTGCATTTCTCAGTCATTCATTGGTGAATATGAAGGCTTTTCTAGTCTGACACAGCCTCAAGTTGGGTATTACTTACAAACTGACAAGCTAAGGAGCGATGCAATGACTTGAAAAAATAAGAATGTGTGATGACCGAAACTTGCAGTAACATTTCTTTTTTAAATGGCAGCTAAAACTATTTTAGAAGTGGTGGTTTGACTGTGTAAATAAACACTGACTCATTTAAGTTAATTGTAACTACTGAATTCAATATTTACAATGCTAAATTTAAAAACATTCGTTACTAATGTGTAGTCACAAAAGTGGTATGAGTCATTTATCTGTTTGAAAAGACAAAATATCATCTTTAAAAGATAAACAAATGAACTACTTAAATTTTATAGTCAAATTGATACATGTTTAAAAGTTAGAAGTAATATGTGTACAGTAAAAAAATTGGGGCAAGAGAGACAAGAGGAGACTAATTAATCAACCATTTCACCTCACTGATAGCATATGGTAATATACCATTTTGGTATATTTTTCTGTGCATATTCCTTTTTATACATTATAATTTTAATTATGCAGGATATGACATATGTATGCATTTTTCATATTTTTAATGATAAAGTATTAAATGTTTTAGACCTCCTGAAAAAAATAGAAAATAATATAACACACATCATGTATTTGCCACCCAGATTTTAGAGATAAGTTTTGACACATTTGGTTTAGATTTCTTTCTTGCTTTAGGTCTTTTTTGTTTTTAAATAATAAGATAATATGGACACAGTACCAAATTCATCCTCCTTCATTACAAAGTTTTCAAAATAAATCCATGTTGGTACATGTACATCTATTTCATCCATTTTCATTGTTATAGGGCATTCTGTTTCTAAATAGTCCACAGTTACTTAACCTATTTGCCTGTGATATGTTAGTCACTTCCATAATCTTTATGATTACAACTCTGTAACTCTGTAACAAACACCTTTATGTTATGAGTACATCTGGGAATCCTTTTAGGTAGATATCTGAGATTGCCAAATGATATGGTAGGAACAGGTACTAGGTATTGCCAAATTACTTTTCCAAGTAACTGAAGTCATTTACATCCCAGTGTTAATCTACCTTATTTTTGCCAAACAATGGTTATTTTCAGACTTTTTAAGTTGGCTGATTTGATGGGTATAAAGTGGTATCTTATTACTATTTTAGTTTCTGTGTCACTATTTCACTGATTTCTGATGAGGCTGATAAATTTTCATATTTGTATTCATCATGTGGATCTCTCTTTCTTTTCCAAATTTTCCCCCAATTCCTTTGTGGTTGGTTGTTTTTATTTTCCTTATTGATCTGAAGAGGTCTTTGGGCCATTTTATTGCACTTTTACAAATATATATACTTAAAAAAATCTTATTTAACCAAATGGGCTATATTCATGTTTAGTGATAATTTATTAACATAGGCATGATGAAAATTTTATAAAACACTCAAGATTCTAAGTGACTTGAGTATCATCTTTCATCGGTATGAAATCTAAACTGTGAACAGCACCTTCTTCATTTTGTTTTTAAGAATGCAGAGAATAACCTACATAGCTTTTAGAGTCTTAGGAACAGTTCTATAGGTGATTGTCATAGTGACCTCCACTATGTCATCATTTTACCTATCTCGAATGGTTTTTTTTCCCACCTGGAAATAGAACATATAATTAACAGAAAAACATTTCCACTAATATTTTTTACTTTAGCTTGTGGTTCTCTTTGGGCCCTTGGGTACAAAATCTAACTTCTAGAGTTGTATAGAAGTGATGTAAAATTCTTACATGAAAAACAAAATAATCTAAACAAAATTAAAATTAGGCAGTTTTGTAGTGTATAGAATTATTGACTCAACATGTTGTGCACCTGAAACAAAACATTGTATGTCAATTATATTTCAATTAAAACTTTAGGCAGTTTACAAAGGTATGGGTGTTTGTGATTCAGGTCCTTCTATATTTTCCAGAGGTTTGGAAATCAAAGCTTATGTACCTATGGTTATAACTGTCAGTCCTTCTTGCTGTCTCTTCTCTTACTCTGTTCATACTTGCTTTTCCTCTCAACAGCCCAAAGTAAACACTCTCTTGGTTACCTCCAGGAAGGCAGAGCTGGGTGATGGACAGAAGCAATGCTATGTTGAGACAAAGATGTGTGGGATTCTTAGAATCATTCAGACTTGGGATAAATTCTCATCCTGTCACTTCTATCTAAGTGGACTTGTTACTGACCTCCCAGGTCCTGTCTCCACCCATGAAATGATGGTATGAGACTTATAATAACCCTCTAGCTCATGTTCAGGATATATCATAAGCTAGCCACCATAGGGTATCTCATAACTAGCGCTCCTAGAGCAATTGGTGAGGAATAGGAAAAAGATTGGACAGGACTTAAGTGGTGATAGCCAGGAGGCAAGAGACATGAAAATCAATGGGGATGCTGAACTGAGATGGGCAAACAACCCAGAAGTTTCCTGGTGGAAAGTGAAACCAAACACTTTGCAGAGACAAAAATTTCCATTTTTGTAATCTTTAAGGCACAGTTGTTCTGAGAGGTGTAAGGGGGCTAAAAGTTACATAGAACTCAAATACCACCAAGGGTAGAGTTGTAGTTTGCTTGAAGGAGTTAAACTCTTATTAATGGGAAGAAAATGCTTTTCTGGAACTGGTCATTACTAATAATGCTTGGTAACAGATTTCATGCAGAAAGATTTCAACCATTTTCAACTTTCAAGGAGGGCATTGTTCATAGCATCTAAGTGTTCCAAACAGTTTAGGATTTAATATCTTCAAACATAAACACCTCATTAAAAAAATTTACCCATTGTATATGAGAGTCATTATAAAATATACATTCTGTTACTCTGTCTTTTTAGGCAAAACATACACATGTAACTTAATCTTTTCTTTCTGAATCAAGAGAATCATTACACATTTTGGTTTTTATATCGTGTCATAATAGAGTGATGCTCTTGGGATCTATTAATATATAAACGTCTGTTTGGGTTAGGTTGCTTGAATCCCATGTCTGCCTTTAAAGTTTTATTGTTTTCTCTCTTGCTTTTATTTATCTTGTGATGTGCTGCCAAACATGTTACAAATATTTATAAAGTAAAAGTAATTAGGCTTCGAGTAAAAACCCAAGAAGCTCTCCTTTTGGTGCAAACAACGTCACTCAAAATGTGTTGAGTGCCTAATATGTGACAGGCAATGTGCTTAGTGCTCAGGATATAAAGATGAATAAAACCTCTACTCCCAAGCATCCTACATGTGGGTAGATTATAAACTTTGCTGTGACTAACAGGCTTAGTTTCTTCTGTAAGCCTTAGACACCTGTCTTCATTACTTGCCAAACACTCTTTCTAAATTTCAGGTGCGTTGTGCCACTTCAGTTTGGTGGATATCTAAGCTTTCAAAAGTTAATAAATTCCTCTTACATATGAGTGGTCATTGCATATTAGGAGGAACAGAGGAAATGCTGAGAGGAGTTGGTGACCATGCAGGGTTTGAAAGACCCTACAAGGATTTCTACTAGCATGGTGTTCAAATGTTTCACATTTATTTTAGAGCGGTGCCTGGGTGGCTCAGTCGGTTGAGTGTATTACTCTTGATTTCAACTCGGGTCATGATCCCAGGGTTGTGGGATCAAGTCCCACATCAGGCTTGGTTCTGAGCATGGAGCCTACTTAACTTTCTCTCTCTCTGTCTATCTCTCTCTCTCTGTGTCTCTCTCTGTTTCTCTGTTTCTCTCCCTCGCCCCCCCCCAACTGCCTATCCCCCTGACTTCCTCACTTGTCATTCCCTCTCTTCTCTCTTTAAAATACTTTTTAAAAATTAAAAAAAATGTTACACATTTATGATAGAGATTTTTGGACAAAATAGTTTAATGAAATTGGATTTTAAACCTGTCATCTATTCCAGAAAAAGATACAATAGACAATATTATTTATGAATTAAAAAGATGGAGGCATAGTTTGAAGCAGCAGGAAAACATGGGAACTGGCTTGTTCCCAAGATCAGACTGAAGGGGGTAGGCTCATTGTGTACCTGGTCTCAGGATAGGCAGAGGTGGCCAGGAGTTTGACCTCTGGGAGTAGGTGGTTGTAGTTGAACTTATTTTTGGGCACTGAGTTTGTCTCCTTATATGAAATTGGAGGGGGCATTGGAATGTTCCTCTGTCATAAAAAATGGGGGAGAAGCCTCAAAAGAGTGAGAATCAATGCTTATATCTCAGGATTTTTTGCAAAGCTGCTGGAAAGAGATATCTCTGCAAACAGGCTGGGTTAAGCCTTTTACTGGTTCAGAAAATACATTCTTTTGTAGGATAATGGTCCTCAGCTGCCAAAGAAAGACTTAGCTCTGGATGTATTGGTCCTGGGGGTTGGAGGGAGGCAAAGTTGAAACCATTAACCAGAGAGAGAGAAGCAAATTTACCCTAAAATCACCAACTCTTCTAAGTTTTCCCAGAGGTTTTCTAGTTTCAGTACTATAATTCCTATGCTCCAGACACATTATCAGTCCCGATTGAATCAGAATGACTAGTAACCCTACCCACCCCAACCTTAAAATAAACCTGAAAACTAAAATGCTAAAGCACATGAGAAAACCAGCACCAAGAAAGATAGCTAACAAGATCAATAATAATAACAGAAATTAACTCCTGATAAAATACAAAATGACTTTATAATAAATACATTTAAAGAAAGTAACAAAAATTATGAAAAAACAATCAACTATGTATCAAGGCAGATATATATGGAGAAAAATATGTTAGAAATCCTGTATATGAAAGAAATGTATAGTCATTGAATATTAAAATCACTACCTGGTTATTCACAGTAAACATAGAATTTGTAAATTGGATTGTTACTGAATTTACTCATCATGCTGCACAGACTGACATAGTGAGTAAAATCTTGGAACAGAAATTAGGGTAATTGACAATATATTGAAATAACTCTAATATATACAGTTTTTGTAAGGAGAGAAGAATAGTTGGTTGAAAGGAAATATTGAAATGGATTATGGCTGATGCTTTTAATACTGCCCAAGAGACATGAGTGTTTGGATTGAAAGTGCACATCAAGTGCCGATCAGATTAAATGGAATAAATGCAGAAATATTAATTGAAATGAAGTTGCAGAACATCAAAGATAAATTGAAATTTTTTATGTTATTATTTTTTTTAAGTTTATTTATTTTGAGAAAGAGAAAGCACACATGGGGGAAGGGCAGAGAGAGAATAGAGAGTAAAAATCTCAAGCAGGCTCTATGCTGACAGTGCAGAGACCATGTGGGGTTTAATTCATGAACCATGAGATCGTGACCTGAGCTGAAGTCAGTTGTTTAACCAACTGAACCACCCAGGAACCCAATAAATTGAAAAATGTCAATATTACTAGATAGAAAAAAGATTACATACAATGGAATGGCAATTGAACTGATAGTAGATATCTCAGCTTCAGAAATAGATGCTTAATGAGTGCCTGGGTGGCTTAGTCAGGTCCGACTCTTGATTTTGGCCCAGGACATCATTTTGCGGTTTATGAGATTGAGCCCTGAGTCAGGCTCTGCACTGTCAGTAGAGCGTGCTTGGGATTCTCTCCCTCCCTTTCTCTGCCTCTCTGCTGCTTGCACATGCTCTATCTCTCTCTCAAAACAGATAAATGAACTTAAAATAGATGCTTAAAAACAGTTGAATAATATTATCAAAATACAAAGTGAAGGAAGCTAAAATTCTATATCAAACTGTCATTTGAAAATGGGTATTAAATAAGCACATTTCCAGATGTGCAAAAACCAAGGGTATACCCACTCATATTCCTTCACTGAAACTACTTAGGAATTCTATACCAAGTTAAACTATCACTTGAAAGTGAGTCTTAAATGAGTACATTTCTAGATATGCAAAAACTAAGTGAGTTTATCAATCACAATCCTTCAATTAAAAAACTATCTAGAGAGAAATATTAAAAAACAGCTGTGAATAAGGAAATTTGTAAATTGTATTGATAAATATTATTGATTTTAGAAAACAAGTCACTAATTTTTTTTTAAAGTGAAACAAAAATTCTAAATAAAGAAGAGGGGAAGAAGAATCACAGAAGAGAGCTTTTTGGGTGATAGAACCCGATATGCTCAAATATAGTATTACTGGCATCTCAAATATCTGTTTGCTTTTACTCCTTGGAACTTAAATATTTGGCCATTTCCACTTTCTCCTAAGCAAGGGACATTTGGGAGATGCCAGATATTTTATCAGCTTCTTTCCAGTCAGGGTGGGTTCCTGGGAGGAATGGTGGAGAGAGAAGAGTGGGTGGTAGGTTGGGGGTAAAAATGGGAAAATGGCAAGTATGGAACATTCTGGATAACTTTTAAACTCACTGAGGTCATCACAATGTGATGTCAGAGCTTTTTGGCATAGAGTTTTTAGAAAGTTTGCTAAATGCATATTAAAATGTTAGAACATATTTTAGTATCAAATTTAAATAATTTTATCTTATTCATAATTTGAAATTATCAAGACTTCTTATTTTTTTCTCAATATGAATATTTGACAATTGATTGTGGTGCTTTTCTCTAAAGAACTTAAGAATGGAAAGTTTAATAGAGGGGTGTCAACATTATGACTGAAGGAATTCATTGATACTCAAGGGGGGTGCCAACACGATTTCATGTGTTTAGATGTCATCTCCATTTTTCAGCGTCTGAAAACTTATGTTTAAATAATGGGAATGTAGGGCTTAAATTTTTCTTTTTTCACCATATAGTTGAATACAACTATGTATATATGTACATATATATATACTTGAATATTGATAATAGTCTTACATTCTTTTTTCCACTGTCCCTTAATCTCTGATTGCCAAAAGAAACACCTTTCTTATAAAATATATTTCAGGCCACAGTGGATGGGTTTTAAGATTTTGATGAGGAGAAAGCAGTAGGTCTGTGAAAAAGGAAGAGCCCAAACAAGACAACATTTTAAAGGAACTAATTGTCTCTGCATGGCAGTTTTGAACTCCATTGTTAAGTGGTTTCTGGCATGATACATGATTTTCCTATATATCCTGAATATTTACCAGAAAAATTAAAGATGTGCTAAGAAATCAAGACAAATCTATTTGAATGCAATAGGGCTTATTATTTTGTTCATTCACTCATATACCTGTATGTATACATACATTCATCAAATACATTTAATATACATATACTCCTCTCTCTGAATAGAACTTTGTTGGCCTTGGTGTGCTTGGGAGAAGGTGAGTGAACGAACCTGGCTGCAGTAGTTGGGCACGGTAGAGAATATTATTAGAAAGATAAGTTGAGCACAGAATGCCATAGATCTTAAATGATGGCTAAGAAATATGTTTGAAAGTTACTTGAGCAGGAAAAATGACACAGTGTATATTGAACTGGCAATTGATCATTGAACGAATAGTAGGGAAGTGTCTAGAAGCATGATCAAATGCAAATTAAACAAGAGCTTGCAAGACTGTAAACCTTTATGTGTCACAGCATATTGACAATTCTGTGTTGTTACCAGGATGGGATGGCCAAAATAAAAAAAATTCAAAGAGAATCATAGATAACTCTGTAGAGTTTGCAAACGTAGTAAGCTGATTTTAAAGGACAGGTAATGAGTTTGAGTTAATAAACCATGACGTTCTTTTGCAAACATTAGTGGAGAATAGTTTTTTGAAATTTAAGGTTATCCAGATCAATTATAGATACCTCTTAAGGAGTTGTATGTCAAGCAAATGTGCTTTGGGTATGTTGCATCAGAATCTCAGGGTTTATAAGCTGGTCCTTAGAAACCAGACAATTTGGGAAGCTTCACACTGTTTTAGAATATCTTAACAAATAAAATTTGGTTATGATTTGAATGTTGCTTCCAAAGCATTTCTGTCCAATAGAACTTTTTGTAATAATGGAGATGTTCCTTATCTGTGTAGATTAATAATGTCTCCACTAATCCTATGTGGTTTAAAAAAATATTTTATTGTGGTTACATGTGTTTTAAGTGTTTAATGGGAGATCTACTCTCTTAATGAATTTTTAAGTGTACAATATAGTATTGTTACCTATAGGTATGATGTTGTACAGCAGATCTTTAGAATTTACTAATTTTGCATAACTTTGAGCCTGTTGATTAGTAACATTCTGTTTCACCCTTCCCTCAACCCCTGGAAACCACCATTTCACTCTTGGATTTTTTGAGTTTGACCATTTTAGTTGTTTCACTTAAGTGGAACCATGCAATATTTGTCCTTCTGACCTATTTCACTTGATATAATGTCCTCAAGTTTCATCCATGTTGTAACATATTGTATAATTTCCTTTGTTTAAAGGCTAAATAATATTCCACTGTATGTAGACATTTTAAAAATCCATTTATCTGCTGATCAACATTCAGGTCATTTCCCTGTTTTTGGAATTGTGAGCAATGCTGTGGTGAGTAAATACAGGAGTGATAATATTTTCCATGGTTTAATGGATATGAATCAAAAATACAGCCAACATAAAGGGGGAAAGAGAGCG
>NC_043711.1:74934106-75103181 GCF_006229205.1 Suricata suricatta | reverse complement strand
GTTTTTGGAATTGTGAGCAATGCTGTGGTGAGTAAATACAGGAGTGATAATATTTTCCATGGTTTAATGGATATGAATCAAAAATACAGCCAACATAAAGGGGGAAAGAGAGCGGGGAAGAGTGAGGGACACAGATCAAGGGAGACTACTGAATACTGAAGATGAACCATGGACTGAAAGGGGAGGGGGAGGAAAGGGGTGATAGTCATGGTGGGGGGCACTTGTGGGGAGAAGCACTGGGTATTATATGGAAACCAATTTGACAATAAACTATTATAAAAAAATAAAAAAAATACCCAAGAAAAGTTTAAAAAAAAAACAAAAATACAGCCAACAAAAGCAAAAACAGACAACTGAAACTACATCAAACTAAAATGCTTCAGACAGCAAAGGAAATAATTTGCAGAATGAAAAGGCAACCTTTTGGACAGGAGAAAATAATGCAAATAATGTAGCAGATAACAGGTTATTTCCAAAATATATAAGAAACTCCTACAACTCAATTGCAAAAAAAAAAATTAACCTGTTTAAAAATAGGCAATGGACTTGAATAAGATATTTCTCCAAAGAAGACATACAAATGGTCCAGAGGTATATGAAAAGATACACAACATCACTGATCATCAAGAAAATGTGAACCCAAACGACAGTGAGATTATCAACACGTATCTGTTAGAATGGTTATTGTATAAAAAAACAAAACAAAAGCCAACAAATATTGGTGAGGATGTGAAGTTGGAACCTACGTGCACTGTTAGTGGGCATAGTATACCTCTTGTGGAAATTAACATAGGGGTTCCTCAAAAAATTAAAAACAGAATTAACAAATGAGCCAGCCATACTACTTCTGGATATTTTCTCATGGCTTTAGTCCAACTAAGAAATTGGATTTTAATTTTAATTAATATAAATTAATTTAAACTTAAATTTAAATAGTCTCACATAACTGGTGGCTACCATATTGAACAGTACAATGCCAAAGGATCTCTAAGTCAGCATACTTGACAATATGTGATTGTCTAATTACTTTAGGGAAAACGTTCACTTCAGTGTATGTGATTAGAATCTGAACTGTCTTTATTAGCAAAAATTGTCCTTTGGGGAAAATTTTTCCATTCATTGAGTCAAAAAATATTTATTTATTGTCTATTCTCTTCTAGGGTAAGTGTTAGCCACAGTGATGGAGACAGTTGTGGTCCTGCTCTCCTGTTACTAATGGCTCACAGTGAGGGATGTAATTGAAACAAAGTCACACAACTGCAGATCTAGATGAGCACACAATCAAATAGGGTAAAGCTTCTGCTAAAGATTTTAATGATGTTCTGACTCAGGTTGGGTCCTGGGGAGATGGTAGAAAAAGACTTCCTGAAAAGACAGCATTTTGACTGAAACCTGAACCATGAGTAGGAATTAGCTAAGGAAGGAGTGAAGGTAGGAGGGTTTTGGCAGGGAGGAGTCTTAAGTCCAAAACTTTGCTTTGCTAAGGAACTGAAAGAAGGACTCTTAGACATATACAACTTGTATTTGTATTTTTTTTTTAGCTTACACTAAGCTGTGGTACGTGTGAGCTATGTCTTCAAAATCTATAGTTTCACACTGGTTGAAGGTAATCACCTTTAGACATAGAGCTCCCCTCTTGTTCCCTTCTATCTCTTCTTGTTATTAAGACATGGAAGTTTTGAGTGATACACTGGAAAGCTGCTCCCAATTCTTCTGCCTCTCTGTTATGGAATTATATGCCCAAGCCCTTTGCTATGAGACATTGGGTATTTCTCCCTGGAGTAGGTGGAGTACTGTTCCACCCCAATGGTGTGGGACATTACTATGTGGGTTGTATTTGCTAAAGGAATGGGAGTCAGTGTGATGTGAGCAGAGTATAAATGTGCTTTCATTATTTAATTATTCATTCTTTATCTCTTATACTTCTGCCATCCTCCTTGAAGATAACCTGTCCCATATAGCTGCTGGTTTGCCATGAGGTGGAGACTTAAACCCAACAGGCAGCCTAAACTAAATACTGCAACCAGTGATGAAATTAGACTAGCACCAGCCATACTACAGAAATTAAAGTGAAACAAGAAAAGATTTTTTACAAGCCACTGAGTTTTTTGAGTTATTGTCAGGCAGGATAGTTGTGGTAGAATCCTGACTAATACAGAAGGATGTTCTTTACTCTTACTGGTTGATTGGCTAATTATATACCAAAATATTCCCAACCAGTCCTTGAATTACATATTTTTTTTTGTTGAAGAATTTCAGGCATGGAGAATAGATGCAGAACTTGAGGCTGGATATGTTTGTGAGGGTTGGTTGAAGCAATGAAAGTGTCACACATGTTTTGTTTAGGTGGCTTTAATGGTTATTCTGATTTAATTATTTAGAAGGACCTGAAGTATAATCACAAGAGGGCAGAACATAGGTGACACGTCTTTCTTACCTATGCACCTGCACACAAAATAACAAATCCAGTGAA
Organism: Suricata suricatta; assembly: GCF_006229205.1. Classification (NCBI taxonomy): domain Eukaryota; kingdom Metazoa; phylum Chordata; class Mammalia; order Carnivora; family Herpestidae; genus Suricata; species Suricata suricatta. The sequence goes on along the minus strand of NC_043711.1, from coordinate 75,100,708 downwards.
ACACTGGGGGACATGTGAAGAATACAGCTACAGCTCTTCTCACAACCTAGCAGGTGCATGTGCAATTAAAAGCAAATTATTAAGATAAAGAAATGATGGATATTATAATAGTGTAGGGGACTGTGGACTTCACTCAGCTGTCATTTCTTCCGTGTATTTTCTTCCTTTAAATAAGATCATATAAATGAACAGTAGTACATCACAAATGTTTGCTATTATTTTTAAAAATTTTCTTCTTGAACAGAACATACTTTGGCCTCTTCAGCTCTCATAAGCTTTGGTCTTGGTTCCCTTTCCCCTACTTTTGCATGCATGTGCGCACACACACACACACACACACTCTCTCTCTCTCTCTCTCTCTCTCTCTCTCTCTCTCTCCCTCTTTGTCTCTCTCTCTGTCTCTCTCTCCCTCTCTCAAAATTAATAAATAAATAAACTTTAAAAAATAAATAAAACAAATGAACAAAGAAAAGAGATAAACCAAGAAACAGACTTTTAACTATAGAGAACAAACTGGTGGTTACCAGAAAGGAAGTGGGTGGGGAGTGGGTGGAATAGGTGAAAGGGATTAAGAGTGCACTTATCATGATGAGCACTAAGTAATGTATAGAATTGTTGAGTCACTGTATTGTACATCTGAAATGAATATAACAATGCATGTTAAATATACCGGAATTTTAAAAATATAAGTTAGATTCTCACTTAAAGAATTTCTAAGGTATGTTTTCAGGAAAAAGAAAAAATAATCTTAAATGGAAGTTCCTGAAATATGAGGAGTTATAAGCCAAAAATATACTATGTGTGTTTATCTAACATTTACTATAATAACAAAAATAATACCTAATTTGTAGTTTAGAAAAATAAGACAAAAGTAAAATATTGAGTGAGAAACATAATCAAGGACATCCAGGTGGCTCAGTCAGTTGAGTGTCTGACTCTTGATTTTGGCTCTGTCATGATCTCACAGTTAGTGAGTTGGAGCCTCAGGTTGGGCTTTGTGTTATCAGCATGGAGCCTGCTTGGGATTCTCTCTCTCTCCCTCTCTCTGCCCCTCTCCCACTTGCATTCTTTCTCTCTCTCAAAATAAATAAACTTAAAGAAACATAATCAAGAGAGGAATGTTCAGTAGTAGGGTCTTGTTTTTATATTGATTTAACTTTACTTTGTATTGCATTAAATTCCCTTATTCAAGCTTTTTAGGGCAACCACTAAAAAATAGAAAAAAGTAAGGGAAAATATAATGAGGGTAAGAAAACACAAAGGTATAAAAAACATGAAGCACAAACTAAGATAGTAATACTCAACCTCAAATAGATCAGTAACCATTCAAAAAATAGTATACTGGATAAAAATACAGAATCCAGAAATATATTACATATGACATACATCATAATTAAACTGTAAGGGCATTTATATGGAAAAAAATCCATATTTAGGCAAATACTAAGCAAAATCAGCTGGGCAAGCATAGTTACAGAAGATTGATATAAGTATAGAGATTGGAATGGTAGAACTAAACCTTTCATTATCCATATGAATGTCTATAAGAAAATATAAAAGAAAAAAGAAAAGTTGGGAAATGGTTAGAATTGATAAGAGCTTAACAAAAATGTCTGATATAAAATTAATATATAGAAGTAATTTGCATTTCTACATATTTGCAGAAGATATAAAATGAAGTTTAAGTGGTGATTTTTAAAGTCTAAGTAATTCCATCTATTTATCTTTCTGTCTAGTCTATTGCCCATCTACTTAACTCTATCATATATTTATAATATCTAGAATTAAATCTAAATTTAATGTTTGAAGACAATTATAAAATTTTGTTGAGAGGCATTTAAAAGGAATGAAATAAGTGGAGAAATACTGTGTTGGGGGGGGAATACTCAATATTTTTAAGATGTCACATATCCCCAAAATTATCTTCAGATCTTGTATACTTCCAGTAAAAGCACAGAAAGATATTTTATAGAAATTTACAAGCTATTTCTAAACTTTATATGGAAGAGCAAGGACCAAGAATAGCCAAGGGACTCCTGAAGAATGTGAGTAAGGTGGTGTGGGCAGAGTGGGATTGAGGGAATAGCCTTTTAATATATCAGGTTTTATGATAGAACTACATAGTTTAGACAAAGCCTCATGGTACAAAGATAAGTATAAGGAAAAAACATGAAGACAGTGGAGGAAAACTTATATATAAAGTCCTAATTATAACATGTTAGGGATGGAGATCAGTGGGAAAATAATGCATTATTCACCGAAGGATGCAGGGGTAATCGGTTAACCAGGAAAATGAAAATGTAATTGTATCCTTACCTCACATCATTTACAACTTGCTTGCCTTATAGCCCAAATTGTTTCTGAGGTGCTTTGTCCTGTGACAGTGAGCCCTGGGACAGTGGCAATTATCATTAGTTTTATTATACAAGACAAGAATTTTCTCTAAATATTCATGGTACAAAGCCCTAAATAGAAGAACTTCTAGGTGCTACCAATGTGTGGTAAGCTGATTCAGCTCTTTAACAATTCAGCAGTTGGTTGTCACATAAACAACATATACAAATAAATACTGGATTTAATTCCCTGGTGATTCTAACCAACATTTTGGAGTCCTAACACTTCTAAGTACATTTCCTTTCCTTTAAGGAAAAGTTAAGTGCTAGTGTTGTTACCAGTTTGCCAAGTGAAATATGGCAGGTCTTCCAAGTATATATGTAAACTGTAATTAAATTCTTAATGTAAAGCTATACAATTCACTGCTTTGAAAATAATACTTAGCTACAAAACCAACCTACATTCTTTCACTAATAAGTATTGACTGGAGTTGGAAGAGCAGTGTTTTCTGGCCTGGTTGATGAATTCAAGAGACAAGTTTTAGGTTTTGTCGGAGGCTGACATTTGCTCAGAGGAGGTAAAAAATATTAACCTAAGTTATGAGGCAGAACTCAGAAGCTCCTCTTGAATATAGAGGAAGCCACTTATGGTGTGGGGAAGATGTAGATTCACAGATAGTGAAATCACTCACAGAGAGAAACCATATCCCTGACCTTGGCAAATATTGAGTGAGCCCTGTCCTGTGTTCCATCTAGCTGAGGTTAGGGTATTTTACTAAGTGAACTAGACAAGAGTTAAGTAATGGACAGGTTGTGCCTTGTGTTTTCAAGAACTAAAAAGCATTTGAAAAAAAAAGTATACCATGGATATCATAAAAATTCTATGCCAATTTTCATATAAGCCTAGTAGACATAATACACAAATATATTTTCTCAGCCACATGTATGCATGATGTCTTTTTGTATCACATCTGAGGACAGCCTGTAAATGAATCATTTGGGTGTTTTTATTGCATATAGATTATAGTGATAATCAGAAAACCTTTTCCTATAGGTAGGTTATAGAGGATTCACCAATGCAAATTTCCAGAACTTGGATGATTTTATTTTTTAGATTAGATCGTTCACTTGATAGTAACTGTAGTTCATTCTTATGCATAGTATGAGGTCAGGGTTTAATTTTTTATCTCTTCTCAAGTGGCAAACCAGTTATCTCAACCATTTATGAAAAGTTTGTCTTTTAGGGATTTAAGATGTCATCTTCATCATGTATTTAAGTTCTGTGTGTATTTTGATCTATTTCTGGACTGCTACTTCTATTCCATTCATTGTTCTTTCCCATTACCTATGGTGCTTTAAAAAACACACACAAAATTGCCTCATTTGGAATCTTTGTGAATAGGTATGGAAATCTGCTTTGAGATAAGTTCCCCGGGTGATTTTCATGTGTGCAGGCTTGTTCCTTTCCAACTTCTTCAGGAATTTTAACAAACTTTCTTATCCTTCCAGGAAAGGAGGTTGTTGGCAAGTACAAAAGGACAGATGATGATCGGCAACTATGGTCTGAGGGAGAACGGTGATCCTCCCCACCCTCCAGTAGTGTATTTTCAAGATTCATTTATAAAAATGTTCATCATTACACACAAAACAGTCTGGGGTCTGATACAAGATGGTAGATTGTATGCAAATTCCGATCTCTTCCACAAACCTATTAAAGTGCCAGTGAAATACTAAAGGAATAAATTCATACAGTTGCTGAACGTAGATGGGGAAGGATATAGGAAGACAGAAACAAACCAAAGTTTATGGCTAATTTCTGGAATGCAGAAGACCATCTGATCTCTATTTGCCATCTACTGCTGCATAACCAGTTACCCCAAACTTAGGTGGTTTAAAACAATAATGCATATTTAATATCTCACATTTTTTTATGTGGGCCAGAAATTTGAGTGCAGCTTTGCTAGGTGGCGCTGGCTCAGGGTCTGTCATGAAGCTGTGGTCAAGGTATCAACTGGGAATTAACTGGGACTGGAAGATTTGCCTTTAAGATGGCTCATTCACGTGACTGGCAAACTGATTCTAGTTATTGGCAGGCCTCGGTTTCTCTCCACAAGCTCTGGAAAAGAATCAACTTACTTGACATTGTATTCTAGGATTGATAACAATGATAAGTAATGAAAACTAGGAGAAGAAGAGGTAGTAGTAGTAGTAGTAGTAGTAGTAGAAATAAAAATGTTAAAAATAAATATAAATAAATAATAATAATAACTGGGAAGGTGAATGGATATGTGAAATGTTACATATTCATACAATGGAATATTATTTACCAACTAAAAGGATATAATCTACATTTAAGATGAGCTTCAAAAGCATTATGTGGAATGAGAGGAGAGCAGGTAAGATCAAAGAGAAGTAGGTGGAACCTGGGCTTTCATTGTGCCACAAATACAACTGTATCAAGGTCAGATCACTTAGAACACACAGGAAATTGATCTGTGGATTGGTAGAAGGAGGTCTGCAGTTGGAGACAGCTTGGCAGGTGTGAGGTGTGTGGAAGTGAATTGGGGGAGAGAAAGAATGGCGTACCTCAGAGGGGAGGGAACCCTTTCTGTGGAGAGATTAAAGGAAGGGGGTTGAGAAAGTCCAGCATTGGGTTTGCACAAGAGGAAAACCTCTCTGGACCACAGACTGGGGAGTGAGAAGTACTGAGTGTCTTTTTGGCAAACAGCATTTGGAGTTCAAACTCTGAGGTTTTGGAAGTGTGGGACTCTCCAGAATGGAGCCTTGGTGCAGGCTCCTAGAGAGAATAGAACTGGCCCTGCAATGCATAGTGTGATGTAGCAATTTCTGGGGCACACTGGAAGAGAACAGCTCCCTTCCTGGAATATTTTCTAAAGATGAATTATTGCCTCCCCAAGGACAAAAGGCCCTGACGGTGCCGGTGCCGGCAAAGGCCTTTCATCAGCAAGACGGAGAGGCTCTACTCTGGAAGGGGAGGGGAGCTGATCCACATGGTTTGGGGTCCTTTAAGACTTTGTGTTTTGAAACCCAGCTGCACACCTAAGAAAAGACAAAGTAGATTTGCAGCACATGAAAGCTGACTGCCCTCCCGTTCTGTGATGACTGCCTGAACAGAGGGGGTTGTGAGACCCCCAATCTGGGGATGAGAGGTCGTAGTGGCTGGTTGGTCCCCCAAGGCCAACATGGTGGGACTTCAGAGAGCAACACGGCAGCTTCCCAGTGGAGACAGGAACCGGGGACCGCTTCTACCAAACCCTGCCCCCGATGCTGGCAACTGCTTATTTACTGGGGTAGGACTGACGCTGAGCCTAGGCAGGGGATCTCCTCCAGACCAGCATAGCCACACTCCTCCATGCACCCAACACACTGGGCAGTTCTTGTTTTCTTTTTTATCCTTCATCTTTTTTTCTTTTAGAATCAGACTCATAGCTTCTTGCTTTATTAATATTTCATTTCCTTTTCTCTTTTTTTTTGATTAGGATTTTTTATCCTTTTTACTTCTCTTCTTTTTTCCTTTTTTTCCCTTTCTTTTTATTTGGAATCAGACTTAGAGATTTTTATTCTCTGTTGGGTCTTTTTTGTTCCCTTCCCTTTTCTCTATTTTTGGGATCAGCTCCCCTCCCCCTCCCCCTTTCTTTCCATGGTTACTTCAACAAACAAATCAAAGCACATCTAGTTAAAGGTCCAAACGCTCTACCCCTGCAAGAAAGGAGGAGCTCTGCAGAGGACTGACCAGTGGGAAAGAACTGCAAAACACAACAGCAGAGTACACACAACATACACCAGAAATACTTCCTGAAGTGCCAGGTCCTGGACAATGTATTGTTGTGCCCAAGTTTTTAAAATCACCCCAAATCACCCCAAAACAAACACCAGAGACTGCTAGGGAGACCGAGTCACGCCTGCAAAAGCAAAGGGCCTTTATTACAAGCTTAAGCTCGGGCTCACAGCCTCCAGCCGACCTGCTGGCCACGTGGAGAGAGCCCTGAACAAAGGCAGGGCAGGGCCTTTGATGCCTTTGGGAGGGGGAGTTACAGGAAATGATGACAGGTGTACAGTGATCCAATCCCTGCCCCCCCAACATCACTGGCAGTTGTGGGAGCCAATAACACCATCCAGAGTACTGGTGGTCCCAATCAGAGTGGTCCCAGGACGCCCCACGTGGGGCGTGACTAGGCCCGCCTCTAGAAAGGTCAAAGGTATCAGCAGGCCTCCCCCGATTGGGCGCCACAGGAGTTGTCCCTCCTTAATGCGAGCCCTTTCAGGAGAAGCGGGCGCCTTCCCCTTTAAGTACAGGGGGAGGCTGGATCGGACCTGCCGCTGGCCAGGGAACGTCCCCCCCCACCCCCCACGGCCGCCGGGTGCATCTCCACCGCAGAGGTGCGCCGCAACCGGCTCCGGGAAGGCTGGGACTGCCCGGTGGTGAGGGCCGGATTGGACCTGCATCCTTACAGTATGACCTTTTTTAAATAAAGCAGTATGCTCAGGTGCAGGAAACATAAGATCTTAAAACATGCAAGTGACAGAAACTTAGCCAAAATGACAAGACAGAGGAATTCTCCCCATAAGAAAGGCCAAGAAGAAATCACAGCCAGGGACTTGCTCAAAACAAATATAAGCAATATTGAATAACAATTTAGAAAAACAGTTATAAGACTACTATCCAGGCTTGAAAAAAAAAAAGCATAGAAGACATCAGAGAAACGCTTGCTACTGAGATCAAAGACCCAAGAACTAGTCAGGCTGAAAGAAAAAATGCTATAGCTGGGATGCAAAACAAACTGGGTCAGTGACAATGAGGACTGAAGCAAGAGAGGAGAGAATAGGTGAAAACGAAGATAAAATTGTGAAAAATAATGATGGAAAAATGAAGACGAAGAGGGAAAGGAAATTACCAGATCATGAGGGGAGACTTAGAGAACTAAGTGGTTCCATGAAATGAAACAATATCCATATCATAGGCGTCTCATAAGAAGAGTGAGAAGAAGGGGAAGAAGGTTTATTGGAACAAATTGTAGCTGAGAACTTCCCCAATCTGCGGAAGGAAACAGGCATTCAAGTCTAAGAAGCACAGAGAACTCCCTTCAAATTCAACAAAAACGTGTAATGAAAGAAACCAGAAATAGTCATCATACTATGTAATTTCATTTCTATAAAATGTCCAGAAAAGGCAAATTGATAGGGAAACAAGTATATTAGTGGTTACCTGAGGCTGGTATTTGTATAGGGAGGAGGTATTAATTGTAAATGGGCATGAGGGTCTTACTGGGGAGATGAAATGTCCCAAAACTGACTTATGGTAAAAGTTATATCATTCGGTAAAGTCACAAAAAATCATTATATTGTATACTTGAAATGGATGAATTTTATAATATATAAAATGTTTCTCAAGGGGTGCCTGGGTGGCTCAGTCGGTTAAGCCTCCAACTTCGGCTCAGGTCAGATCTCACATTCGTGGGTTGGAGCCCCGCGTCAGACTCTGTGCTGACAGCTAGCTCAGAGCCTGGAGCCTGCTTCCGGTTCTGTGTCTACTTCTCTCTCTGCCCCTCCCCCTCTCATGCTCTTTCTCTCTCTGTATCAAAAATAATAAAACATTAAAAAAATTTTTTTAAATGTTTCTCAATAAAAGTAAAATCAAATACATTTAATGTAAGAAAATAACTGCACATAGTACTTTAGTAGTACTATTCATATTAACAGTAGTATGGATAAAGTAAACACAAAATACCAACTGCTCTAAGAAGACAGAATTTGAGTGAGGGTGTGATTTGTGGCACTCATTTTTGTCAGTAATTTTTTAATTTGAGTATAGTTGACACACAATGTTACATTAGTTTCAGGTGTATAACATAGTTATTTGTTAATACATTATTCTAGGCTCTCCACAGGTGTAGCTGCCATCTGTCATTATTCAGTGCTATTAAAATATTATTGACAATATTCCTGACACTCTGCCATTTATTCTCTTGACTTATTCCATAAATGGAAGCCTGTAGCTTCCACTCCCCTTCACCCACTTTTCCCATCCTCCCCACCCCCAACCTCTCTGGCCACCATCAGTTTGTTCTCTGTATTTATGGGAGTGATTCTGCTTTTTGTTTGTTTATTTATTTGAATTTTTTAAAGATTTATTTGTGGTACTCTTAAAATAGACTTTTAAAACATATTACTTATTTTATCTTTCTTTTTAAAGTTTATTTTGAGAGAGAGAAAGAGCATACCTGCATATGTGTGAGTGGGGGGTCAGGAAGAGAGAGAGAGAATTCCAAGCAGGCTCCACACTGTCAGTGCAAACCCTGATGTGAGGCTTGAACCCACAAACCATGAGATCATGACCTGAGCCAAAACCAAGGGTCAGACGGTTAACTGACTGAGCCACACAGGTATCCCTACTTATTTTTTCTTGATTACAAATGTAATACATTTCATTTACGTTACAAATGTAAAACATGTTCAGTGTGAAAGTTTTAGAGCATTAAGATATGTACAATTAAGGACATAAAAATTACCATACTCTTCTTACCCAGGATATATTTCTAGGTTTTTTTCTATTTTAAAGCAGAGTTTAAATGTGTAGAAAATTTTGTTTCCATGAGGCAATAGGGAAGCTTTCACTTTATTTGGTGTCTTTATAAGATCATTATGAATTATATGATTTTATGTATCAGAGTGTTAATTAAATAAAAATGGATGGTCATGGAGGAGGCACTTGTGGGGAAGAGCACTGGGTGATACATGGAAACCAACTTGGCAATAAACTATTATTAACTATTTATTAAAAAATAAAAAACAAAAAATAAATTAAATAAAAATTATAGTTGAATCTGAACTTTGAAAGAAAGGTAAGTGTGAACTCCATAGAGTTGTCTTAGCAAATTTAATTGGCAACTGTGAATTGGATAATTTTATTTCCCTCCCAAATTGTAACACTAAAATGCACTTTAGAGTCTTTAATCCAAAGCAATCACTTTATAGATGGGGTCTAAGGTAGAGTTAGACCTTCACCAAGATAGGGTCACTTTAACTTATGGTGCCTTTTCCTGTTATTGTAGATTGTCTTTCAGGGTAAATCAAGCTATCTTCCTTGCCTTTCTATGTTGACCTCAATTTAGAAACAATGTAAGTATGATCAGATCAGTGAGAGCTGTTAATAATTCTTTAGAGGTCATGGAAATGACATAAGAACTTTTCTTCATGGGTGAAATATCCTGAGATTGCTATTTGAGAAAATAATGATACTTGTCATATATTTCCTCTAAATAAATCTGGCTTTAATACCAAAAATCCCTGTTTTCTTCTCTTCTGTTTATTTTCAGTCACTCAAACTGACGCTTGCTGTCAATATCTCCTCACTGTAAGTGTAAGCAGAAGTATTTAAAGAAAGCAGTATTGTTTTATTTTGGGGTTAGCAATTTTCCAGGGCCCACTGGCAGAAGTGCTTAGCTCTAAAGAATCACATGTGTTTGCTTTGTTCTAAATATAGGCTAAACAGAATGAAGTAGAGCCTGAAGGCTTCAGACTGAAGCATTTGAAATATTAAAAAAAAAAAATCCCGGGAAGTAATATCTTTTGCCCAGAACTAAACAAATAAACAGGTTTCTACTAAATGCAGGAAACAAACTGATGGATATCAGATTTTCTTCTCAAATCTTTTGGTGGTTTTTTTAAAACATTTTTTTCCTTAAGACTGTAAAATCAAAGTCAGCCTCCAATGGTACAGTAACTCATGGCTATATTGGTAAATGGCAACTAGTGTGTGGTCTTGCCGGACCATGGGGAAGGCTGCAGTACAATGGATGTGACCATTTTGAAAAAGCACATCATTATAATTTTTTTCCTCTGAACTTTACCCTTCAGAAAACTTTGTGCATGGATCTGGCATAATGCCAAAGAGCTTCTAATGCAAGTCTTTTGCCTTTGGCTTATGTTGCCAATGAGATGAGGAGGTGCATATGTAACATGTGGTATTAATATTATCAAGTTCTGTTTTACATTGTTTCTCAAATTGGAAACTGTAGATCCTTGTGGCCTATGGACATATTTTCAGAGATATACCAGTTCTTGATTATATGCTTTTCTTCAAATTTTAAGGATGATATAAAAAATTAGCATAAAGATATTAAAGATCCGTGCAACTGGTCATCTTCTGTACTAGTTTGCTAGCATTACTATACAAAGTCCCACAGACTGGGTGGTGTAAGCAACAGAAATTTATTATCTCCCAGTTGTGGAGACTAGAAGCCCAAGATAAAAGTGCTGGCAGGGTTGGTGCCTTCAGAAGTATAAGAGAGAATTTATTTCATGCCTCTTTCCAAGCTTCTGGTGGTTTGCTGGCAATATTTTTCATTTTTTCCTTTTTTGCTGGCAGATGCCAATGATCTCTGCAGCCATCTTCATATGGCATTCTCCTTATTCATGTGTCTATTTCTGTTTCCAAATTCTCCTTTTTATAAGGACACTAGTTATATCAAATTAGAGTTCACCCTAATGACCTTATTTTAACTTGAGCATCTGCAAAGACCCTATTTCCAAATATGGTCATATTGATGGCTAGTGAGGGTTAGGACTACATCTTTTGGGGGGACACAACTTATAATTTTGGATGACAACATTTTCTAAATAACTTTTACAAGTTTAAGTTCACAACTAGGATAAAGGAAAGCAGGTACTATTATAATTGTTCCATCCTCAAGAAAAAAAAATGCAGAGATGACTGAACTTGTGTATAATGTATTGATGCCAAGAGAAGGGCAGACACTGTCATGTCAAGCCACCCTACAGGAAAGTTTTCACACAATTTTTAGTAAAGGACAGTAATGGGATATGATAGAACAGATATAATAAGTCCCAAATTTTCCTTATCATAAAAATCATATGTGTGAAACCTCTTAAAGTAGCAATTTATATGCATTTCTAGATAAATATTGGTTAAGATTCAGTGTTGAATATATGTAACCAGCAGCTTATTTGGACACAACTTTATAAGAGGAAGGAGCCTATGTTTTTTGAAAATAAATGTTATATATAGAGAAAATATTCAAATTTACATGTTAGTGATTGTAGTAACAATAATAGTTCTCATTTAGTAAAGACCATCTTTATATCAGACATTACATAAAATGCTAATCATTCCCATCATCTACTCGTTATTACAATCCCCAGTTGGAAAAATGAAAAATCTACTGGGATGGTATTTTACTCATTTCTGTCTAAACTCAAAGTTTGTATTCTTTTCACTATGCTTTTGCATTTTTCTGGTTTTGCTTAAAGCTTGCCTAAGTGAGATGAACATTTATTAGTGAGCATATCCTAGACTTTGTCTTTGGATATCAGTAGCTCTTTTTCTCTTTGAATCACAGGTCATTTTGCCTATGCATATAAAGTCAAAAGACAATCAATCATAAAATGATTCTGGGTCCATGAATCTAGTTGGAAATATAAACCTGGTATTTGGCTTCTGGGCGAATGAGGACTATAGGTCTTAATAGGGCACTGTTCCCTGAGGGTTGGCCCCACTGAGAAGCCTGAGGGATCAAGGCTCACCCTAATGAGATTAAGTCACATAAGACTTCATGAATTTAACTAAAACCCAGCAAAGTTCATATTGGCATCTCCCACCCTAGAAAAGAAAGATCAAGGGTGGTCTCTGGTCTGTAACCCTGACATTATTAGCTGGGAATTTTTTTTTTTCAGATCTTCAGTGGAAAGTTGCATTTCCTCTCAAAGTTCTCCACTGTGACAGCATTGTTCCTTGGGCACATGGGTGAACCTCTATATTGAAGGGTGGCCTTAAGACTTACTTAGCTCAAATTGACTCCTGGGAAACTTAAGATGAAATATGACAGAAAAACTGCTCATTTTAAAAGAAGCTAATTTCTTTGAGGATTAGATACTTATTATTGTTTATTGAGCCAATCAGTTCCTTCTTCCCTCATGCCAAACTTGTGCCATAAAAGATTTCAAACTTTAAGGCAGGCTAGATATAAATCCAGAATGAAATTGTAGTTAAGTGATATAGCCAGCTTGTTTCCATTTGGGGATAGTCCCTGATTGAAAAATGGGCTTTGCAGTGTCATTTCAAAGATTTTGTTTCATTTTTTGCTTTGACCAGTAAGTGCAAAGATCAGGAATTGCATATGCAGTACAGTATTTCAATTGCACCACCTGGCAAATATACCAAAGCTGTTTCACATTGCTGTTGGTGGTGTCTAGGAACAAGCATCTTGAAGGAAATAATTGATTGTAACTAAATAATTGTCTTATTCCATCAATGTTCCAAGGATAGGAAATCTAGGATGAAGGCTTGATCGTGTCAAAAATATGCTTGCTTCAAATACAAAGTTTCATACAATATATCTAAAGAATGGAATGTTGAATTGTAATTCTACCTTTTCTCCCTCCCTTCCTCCACTAGCGCACTCTTCTGCCCCTCCCCTGCTTTCTCTCTCTCTCTTCTCCTTTGCTTGCTATTTATTTTAGAACTGAATACAGGTACTTATTTTATGAGAATTTGGTATTATCTTGGATATTTTTTTATGGAATATCTTGATGAGTTTGAAGTTTTAACCAGGGAAGAAACTGTTTTTTGGTTTTGTCTTTGAAAAGTTCCTTTTGCTGGCTGTGTATATGAGATCAAATACGCATTTGACATACATGATGGTCAATGCACTTCAACCCTTTACAAACCATGATGGGAGACTTGGCTACCCAAACAATGAAAGCAGGCTTGACTAAAGGTCTAACATCCCCAAGTGGCTTGATGAGTTTAAGTCAAGACAATGCAAGTTGTCATTATTCTTTGTATGCTAACACAAAACGTAAATTTTGCTACTATAATAGTAGCGATAGTAGAGACCTGGAAAATAAATTTGTGATGTTGAGTGTGTTTGAGTGTGTGTGTGTGCATTCATGCACACACATGCACTGTGATAAAGAGGAAGGAACACTAGAAATACTTCCAAGAGTAGTGATTGCTAATCTCAAGATAGAGTGCAGATTCCCATCATTTTGTTCCTTCTCATCTTAACCCATTGAAGGATGGATTCAACAATTTAATAAGAGTGGACTTTTTTCCTGCATCCAGCATGGTGTTGAAGGTTTGGGCTTGTGCAGGAAGGGCTCCCTTTGGCTCTCTCCTCTGCTATGGATGTGGGGTAAGATTTGCAAGTGACAGTCACCTGCATTGAGGATATCTACAGTGCTCTTAGCCTTGAACACATTTTATCCCTAGGCTTTCTGATTCTTATCAGTGGCTGGTTTGATCTCTGCTGTCGAGTCCTGAGTTATCATCAGTGTAGGGTAGATGAGGGAATGTCCCTGTATCTTTGACAAAGGCCTTCATAATCCATAGGTTAAGAAAATTGAATAAGCAGTAGGAGCAGCAGAGCAAAAGTTGAATTCAGAAGCCAAGGAAAGGAGAGCCTCAGTTAAGGCCAAAAAAAAAAAAATATGAAGACTAGATACCAAATAGGCAACTTAGATCACATTTCTGTACAAGTGAGGGATAGTAGGAAAGAAACCAAAAGCCTGAGTGGATATTCACTCCAAAGGGACCACTTTATTTTATTTTTTAAATTTAAATCCAAATTAGTTCATATATAGTGTAATAATGATTTCAGGAATAGAATCTAGTGATTCATCACATCCATATAACACCCAGTGCTCATCCCAACAAGTGTCCTCCTTAATGGCCATTACCCATTTAGCCCATCTCTCACCCCAGACCCCTCCAGCAACCCTCACTTTGTTTTCTATATATAAGAATCTCTTATGGTTTGTCTCCCTATCCATTTTTATGTTATTTTTGCTTCCATTCCCTTATGTTCATCTGTTTTGTATCTTAAATTCCACATATGAGTGAAATCATATATTTGTCTTTCTCTGACTTATTTCACTTAGCATAATACACTCTAGTTCCATCCATGTTGTTGCAAATGACAAGATTTCATTCTTTAAAAAACAATTTTTTTAATTTCTTTAATTTTTTAATTTAATTAATTTTTAAATATAATTTATTGTCAAGTTAGCTAACATACAGTGGATACTGTTTGCTCTTGGCTTCAGGAGTAGATTCCCATGATTCATTGCTTATATACAACATCCAGTGCTCATCTTAACAAGTGCCCTCCTCAATGCCCATCACCCATTTTCTCCTCTCCCCACCATCAATCCTCAGTTTGTTCTCTGTATTTAAGAGTGCTGTATTTCATCAAAAGCTTTTTCTGAATCTATTGACAGGATCATATGGTTCTTATCCTTTCTTCTATTAATGTGACATATCACATTGATTGATTTGCAAATATTGAACCAGCCCTAAAGCCCAGGAATGAATCCCACTTGGTCATGGTGAATAATTCTTTTAATATACTGTTGAATTTGATTTGCTAGCATTTTGTTGAGAATTTTTGCATCCATATTCATCAGGAATATTGGCCTGTAATTCTACTTTTTAATGAGGTCTCTGGTTTGGGAATCAAGGTAATGCTGGCTTCATAGAATGAGTCTGGAAGATTTCCTTCAGTTTCTATTTTTTGGAAAGGCTCGAGAAGGATAGGCATTAACTGCTTTAAATGTCTGGTAGAATTCCCCTGGGAAGCCATCTGCCCCAGGACTCTTATTTGTTGGGAGATTTTTGATAACTGATTCAATTTCTTCATTGGTTATGGGTCTGTTCAGATTTTCTATTTCTTCCTGTTTGAGTTTTGATAGTGTGTGGGTATCTAGGAATTTGTTTTGCTTCTAGTTCCTTTAGGTGTGCAGTTAGGTTTCATATTTGGAATTCTTCTTGTTTCTTGACATAGGCCTGGATTGCAATGTAGTTTTCTCTTATAACTGCCTTTACTGCATCCCAAAGGGTTTGGATTGTCATGTTTTCACTTTTATTTGCTTCCATATATTTTTTTTAATTTCTTCTTTGATTGCCTAGTTGACCCATTCATTTTTTAGCAGGATGTTCTTTAACCTCCATGCATTTGGGGGCTTTCCAATTTTTTTTCTTGTGGTTGATTTCAAGTTTCATAGCATTGTGATCTGAAAATATGCATGGTATGACCTTAATTATTTTATATTTATTTAGGGCTGTTTTGTGACCCACTATGTGATCTATCTTGGAAAATGTTCCATGTTCACTTGAGAAAAATATGTGTCCTGCTGCTTTTGGATGAAAACTTCTGAATATATCTGTCAAGTCCATCTGGTCCAGCATATATTTTAAGGGCACTGTTTCTTTATTGATTTTCTACCTATATGACATGTTCATTACTGCAAGTGGAGTATTAAGGTCTCCTGCAATTACCAAATTCTTATCAATAAGGTTGCTTATGTTTGCGATTAATTGATTTATATATTTGGGTGTTTTCAAGTTGGGGGCATAAACATTTATAATCATTGGTTCTTCTTGATGGATAGATGCTGTAATTATGATAAAATGCCCTTCTTTATTTCTTATTGCAGTCTTTAGTTTAAAATATAGTTTATCTGATATAAGTATGGCTACTCCAGCTTTCTTTTGACTTCCAGTAGCATGATAGATGGGTCTCCATCCCCTCACTTTCTATCTGAAGGCGTCCTAAAGTCTAAAATGATTCTCTTATAGACAGCATATAAATGGATCTTGTTTTTTTTTAATCCATTCAGATACCCCATATCTTTCGATTGAGGCATTTAGTCCATTTACATTTAGAGTTATTATTGAAAGGTATGGATGTAGTGTCATTGTGTTATCTGGAGGTTTTGTGCTTGTGGTGATATCTCTGGTCCTTTATAGTCTTGGCAGTATTCCAGTCACAGAGTCCCCCTTAGGATCTCTTGCAGGGCTGGTTTAGGGGTCATGAACTCCTTCAGTTTTTGTTTGGGAAAGCCTTTATCTCTCCTTCTATTCTGAACGACAGCCTTGCTGGATAAAGGATTCTTGACTGCATATTTTTCCTATTCAGCACATTGGATATTTCCTGCCACTCCCTTCTGGCCTGCCAAGATTCAGTGGACAGGTCTACTACTACCCTTATGTGTCTACCCTTGTAGTTTAATTCCTGTTTGTCCCTAGCTGCTTTCAGAATTCTCTATCTTTGTATTTTGCCAGTTTCACTATGATATGCTGTGGTGAAGACCTATTCTTGTTGAATCTGAAGGGAATTCTCTGTGGCTCCTGAATTTAGATGTCTTCCTTCCTCAGATGAGGGAAGTTCTCAGCTATATTTTGTTCAAGTAAACCTTCTGCCCTTTTCTCTTTCTCTTCTTCTGGAACTACTATGATATAGATATCATTAGTTTCATTGAATCACTTAGTTCTCTAATTCTTCCCCTGTTATCTAGTATTTTCTTATCACTCTTTTTCTTGACTTCATCATTTTCCATAATTTTATCTTCTATTTCACTTATTCTCCCCTTTTCCTCTTCCATCCTTGCTGTCATTGAATCTAATTTATTTTGCATCTCATCTACAGCGTTTCTCAATTCATCATGACTATTTCTTAGTTCCTTGATCTCTGCAGCAATAGGGTCTCTGCTGTCTTCTATGCTTTTTTCAAGGCCAGCTCTTGATCTTATGACTATTATTTTGAATTCTTGATCAGATGTATTGTTTATGTCTGTTTTGAGCAATTCTCTAGTTGTCATTTCTTCCTGGAATTCTTTTTAAGGAGAATTTTTCTGTTTTGTCATTTTGACTACTCTATAGACCTTTACATCTTTTAATAGCTTGTTATGTGTCCTACACCTGCAAGCACTAGTATATTAAAAAGAGTCATACACTGTCCAGGGCCTAGCCCTTCAGGAGATATTTTTGGAGTGTGTTGCATGCTCTCTATTGTGGTGATTCTGGTTGCTTCCTCTCCCTACTCGTAATGGTGGTTTGGACCTTCTACCAGGTGCACTTTGATTTGTTCATTGAAGTAACCCTGGAAAAAACTAAAAAGGGAGGATGTTGGAAGAAGCCTTATCCCATACGAAGAGAGAAATGACAGGGGTGGGGAAAAAGAAAAGAAAAAAAATGACCAGGCAGAGAATCAGAGAAACTATATGGCTTAATCCAGAGAGAGAGAGGAAAATAAAGAAGGAGATACAGAAGAGGTATGAAAATAATAGATTTAAAATGTCTGCTTAAAGAAAACAACAACCAGAATAGAGAAAAAAGGAAGAAAAATATATAATAAATAAGAATTGACCAAAAACCAAATCAGGAAATGCAAAACCACTGGACGGATATCTGATGGTGCCTTAGAACCAGTGGTTGTGCTGGTGTGGAGGAGGAGCTGTCTGGTTAGGTCAGTATCAATCTTGCACTGGTAGATATGCAGTTACCAGGCACAGAGGGGCATGGTTTGGTGTAGGTGGGTCCTACCTCCACTTTGGGCCTGCTGTCTTGTTCCCTGAAGCCTCACCTTGTTGGTGATTGAGAGAAAAATGGCAGCACCCCAGTCTTTCCTCCCCAACCTGGTGTCCCAAACCACTCTTCTCAGGCCACCCTCACAGTGCTGCATGGGCATGAGCAGACCAGTTTGTCTCACTCTACAGTCTCCCATGCCTCCCAGGCACTTGGCTGGGATTCAAACTCCGATCTTAAAGGATCCCACTCTGTGCCCCTGCTTCTGGTGTAGTGCCACTCAGCCCGGCTGACAAAGGGCCTCTGGCTGGCATGTGCCTGCAGGATCTCTTGTCCTTGGAGCAACTATATACCTTCTTCCCACACCACTCAAGGGAGGGGACTTCTCTTTCTGCACATCTGAGCTTGCTACAGAGCCCAGAACTGGGTACACTCCCCACCAGGTGCATGTACAGGGCAGAAGGCCCCAGTCCAGGAAAAGTCCGCAACCCTGGATGGTGTTAGAAATTGGTTCTTTCTCCATTTTTTCCTGTTTCCTACACTTCCACAGCTTCCCCTTCTCTTTCTTTTGTCTCTCCACAGAAAGGGATCCCTCCTCTTCGTGCCTACGCCACCTGTTTCATGTCTCCCAAATTGCCATCATGCACCAATGGCTTGCCAGGTTGTCCCCATGGGTGCCTGGAGATGTTTCTGTCACTCTGTAGCCCGGATTCCTGGAATTCCAAGTCTTCTGGCCTCAATACTGCTGTGTTTGAGGGACAAAGGGATTTCAAGTCCTCCTATTTCTCCACCATGTTGATTCCTCTCCAAGATTTCATTCTTTTTTGATTGCCGAGTAGTATTCCATTGTGTGTGTGTGTGTGTGTGTGTGTGTGTGTGTGTGTGTGTGTGCGAGCGTGCGCCACATCTCCTTTTCTATTTATCAGTGATGGACGTTTGGCTTTTTCCATACTTTGGCTATTTCCAGTAGTGCTGCCATAAACATTGGGGTGCATGTGCCCCTTCAAATCAACACTCCTGTATCCTTTGGATAAATACCTAGTGGTGTGATTGCTGGGTGGTAGGGTAGTTTTATTTTTAATTTTTTGAGGAACCTCTATACTGTTTTGCGGAATGGCTGCACCAGTTTGCATTCCCACCAGCAGTGCAAAAGGGTTCCTCTTTCTCCAGATCCTCACCAATATCTGTTGTTTCCTGAATTGTTAAATTTAACCATTTTGAAAGGTGTGAGATGGTATCTCAATGTGATTTTAATTTGTATTTCCCTAATGAAGAGTGGTGTTGAGCATTTTTTTATGTGTTGGTTTGCCATCTGGATGTCTTCTTTGGAGAAGTGTCTATTCATGTCTTTTGCCCATTTCTTCACTGGGTTACTTGTTTTTTGGGTGTTGAGTTTGATAAGCTTTTTAAAAATAGATTTTGGATACTAACCCTTTATCTGATATGTCATTTGCAAATATCTGCTCCCATTCCATTGGTTGCCTTTTAGTTTTGCTAATTGTTTCCTTTATTGTGCAGAAGCTTTTTATATTGATGAGATCCTAATAGTTCATTTTGCTTTTGTTTCCCTTGCCTCTGGAAATATAACAAGTAAGAAGTTATTGAAGCAGAGGCCAGAGACGTTGTTGCCTGCTTTCTCCCCTAGGATTTTGATGACTTCTGGTCTGACATTGGGTCTTTCATCCATTTTGAGTTTGTGTGTGGTGTAAGAAAGTTGTTCGGGTTCATTCTTCTGCATGTTGCTCCCAGTTTTCCCAACACCATTTGCTGGAGCCATGTTTTTTTCCATTGAATATTCTTTCCTGCTTTGTCAAAGATTAGTTGGCCATACATACATGGGTCCGCTTCTGGGTTCTCTATCCTGTTCTATTGATCTATGCATCTGTTTTTGTGCCGGTACCATACTGTCTTGTTGATTGCAGCTTTGTAATACAGCTTGATGTCTGGAATTGTGATGCCTCCAGCATTGGGTTTTTTGGGTTTTTTTGTCAGGATTGCTTTAGTTATTCAGGGTGTTTTCTGGTTCCATACAAATTTCAGAATTGTTTATTCTATCTCTGTGAAGAATGCTGGTGTTATTTTGATAGGGATTACATTGAATATGTAGATTGCTTTGGATAGTATTGACATTTTAACAATATTTGTTCTTCCAATCCACGAACATGGGATGTTTTTCCATTTTTGGTGTCTTCTTCAATTTTTTTCATCAGCTTTCAGTGTATAGGTTTTTCACCTCTTTGATTAGGTTTATTCCTAGGTATTTTACAGTTTTTGGTGCAATTGTAAATGGGAACAACTTCTTGATTTCTCTTTCTGCTGCTTCACTGTTGGAGTATAGAAATGCTACTGATTTCTGTACACTGATTTTATATCCTACAACTTTGCTGAATTCATGAATCAGTTATAGTAGCTTTTGGGTGGAGGCTTTTGGGTTTTCAACATAGAGTATCATTTTTTTTCTGTGAAGAGTGAAAGTTTGACTTTCTCCTTGCTGATTTGGATGCCTTTTACTTCTTTGTGTTGTCTGATTGCTGAGGCTGGGACTTCCAACACCATGTTGAATAACAATGGTGAGACTGGACATCCTTGTCATGTTCCTGACCTTAGAGGGAAAACTCTCAATTCTTCCATAGGGACCATTTTTTACAATGGAAGTTACCAAGCTTCCTTACTTTGCAAAATTAAGAATTTTTCCACTTTGACCTGTTTCCTAGGACTGCTATAATAAAATACCACAAACACGGTGGCTTAAAACAACAGGATTTTATTCTCTCACAGTCCTGGAGGAAAATGCATCCTTCCTTGCATTTTCAAAGTTTCTGGTGATTACCAGCAATTTTTGGCATTCCTTAACTGATAGATGCATCATTCTGATCTCTGACTCCATAGTCAGTTGGTGCTTTCCCTGTGTGTTTTTGTTTCTGTTTTCTCTTCTTAAAGCATACCATCCATTGAATTGGGTTTCATTCTAATCCACTATGCACTCAAATTGATTTGACTACATCTGCAAATATCCTATTTCCAAATAAGGTCAGTTCAGGAGGTTCTGAGTAGACATGAATTTTGGATTGTTTACAACTGATAACGAGGGCTCACGAGTGAGTAGAATTTGGTTATAGAGGAATAGAGAATGTTATAACCTTGTATATGTGCATTGCAACTGTTAATTTAGGACCTGGAGCCCTTACCTTTGTATAAATTAAATCTACCTCCAGAGGAATTATATGCAGTGATGGTGTATAGACAACTGGAGAATGAAAGCCAGCCTATAAAAAGAATGCACTCGGAAGTTAACATAGCTGGGGGCCATATATTTTGCTTTGGGCAAGTTAGTGAACTTCTTTAAGCCTCAGTCTTCTCATCTGTAAAATAAGGATTAAAAACGGCTAACAAGACAATTGTGAATTTTAAATGATGCTCTGTTCAACAGCCACCAAAGGCTTGGTGCATGGTTGTTTGGTCATGGCTCTAAATAAATACTCACCCCATTTCCTTCCTTAACTCATACTCCTTAGAATATTCCATTATTCATCCTTTATTCCTGAATTACATTCACAAGTTTATGCACTGTTATTAACTTGAACTTATTTTCCTGTGATAAATTAATAAAAATTAAGTCAATATTTGGTAAATAAGGTTGGCGATGGAGGCAATAGGGAATATGGTAAAAATATTTTCCCATTTTCTACTCTGTGATAAAATAGATGCAGCAATTAGTTATCAATACTAGTATTGTTTTGCTTTCTGTCATTCTTTTGGATGACTTTGGAATGCACAGAAAACCTATAGGTTGAAAATAAGAGAGACAGGAGAAGAAATAAATGATAATTTAGAAACAAAATTAATTAGAGCTTTAAACACATATATTTTATCAAACACCAACAATTTTATCAATTTTCAAAATATTCCAAAGCACCTTATTATGACATTTATCATATTGCATCTAATGGTTCCTAGTCTCTTTTCTCCGTTGGATTCTAGTCTTCATTCTTTTAATAAATATATATTAAGTGCCTATCATGGGTAGGCTTGGTGGAGTACAGTCGGGATTCAAAAATGCTTAAAACATCTTCAGATGTGCTAGTGTGCAGCTGATGTGCATAAAGGACTCTGTGGGAACCCTATGCTCAAAGCTCATAAACCCAGTTTGAGGAGGCCCAGCATATTCCCACTGTCCACTGCAAATTATATAGGTAATGTCATCTCCAAAAAGCTAAGATCTCTGCTAATAGACCAATTTGAGAATTTCTACAGGGGCTTCCTTGGCACTTTATTTGTATCTTTTTTTTTTTTTCTAAATTAGGGTCCTTGCGCAATTTGGGACTTGAACTCATGACCTTGAGATTAGGAGTCACGTGCTCTACCAACTGAGCCAGCTAGGAGACCCTCTTTGTATCTTTCATAGAAACTTGTAACTCTGTCTTGCCTTAGTCATCAGTTGTAAGGTCTGTGTCCCTTCCTGCACAGAAAAAAAAATACTTTGTTTCTGTGGAGTGGAGAAAGCACAAATTCAGTAACAACAGTAAAACCACCTGTGTGGATCATATAAATGGTCACTAATATGGAGACTGGCCTGAAGAAGGTAAGGGACCCACCCAGTTCTGCTTAATTAGTAAAAAGGCGAGTATATACTGGAGTTTTAAGTCTTTTGGTTTCAGTTTCAATGATCTTTCTTTCTACCATAGTTCCCAAATTTTCATGTGGATAGCCCTTTATCGTCCCAAGTTAAAAAATAGTGTTTTGTATTATTTTTAAATACTGTACAATGTATGCCTGTTTGGGAAATTCAAATGACTCAGAAGTATATAAATTAAAAAGACCTCATCTCTCCAGGGATTCTACCACTCCCATCATCAGTTTTGCACAAACCCAGATAGCCAGGACTGATAGTTTGGTATCTATCCCTTTTTAAATTTTTTAACATTTATTTATTTTTGAGAAACAGAGAGAGACAGATTATGAACAGGGAAGGGGCAGAGAGAGAGAGGGACACACAGAATCAGAAGCAGGTTCCAGGCTTTGAGCTAGCTGTCAGCACAGAGCCTGATGCAGGGCTCGAACCCACAAACTGTGAGATCATGACCTGAGCTGAAGCTGGACACTTAACTGAGTGAGCCACCCAGGTGCCCCTCTATCCCTTTTTATATTTGTAATTTATAAGTCCCTTTATGTTTTTACGAATATATGACACAAAGGGTTTATTTTGAGCACATATTATATTTTCATGTAATTTTTCCATCAATTTGCCTTTTATATTTTTATCTTTTGCACTTTATTTCAAATCAGCATATGCAGATCTACTTTTTTCCTGGTAACAAATAGTTGAATCACCCCCATTTAAAAATATGTATTTTACTTTTATTTATTTTATACATTTCTTGTTTTGAGCATGACTGTGTGTGTGTGTGTGTGTGTGTGTGTGTGTGTGTGTGTGTTCATGCACATGTAATTTTTCCTGTCTTCCTTTTTGAGGTGTGAAGAAAATTGCAATGCAGTTTTAGTCTTCATTGTTGAAGCCAAAAGATGAAATCTAATCTTAAAACAAAATTTTAGATGCAGAGCCTGTAGGGATGGTAACATGGATTACTCTGGCTTTGCATACATACCTTTTAAACTAACATAAATGCTTTGACATTAGGAAGACTGAACTATATGGCAATATGTCCACAAGATAACTTTATCTTTAGTCCATCTTCTTAATCCCAAGTGTCCTGGTATATAAGGATCATGGAAAAGACTTTGGTTTTAGGTTGTTTCAAAGGGTAATTGTTCTTTCAATTAAAGGAAACTGAATTTTTAATACTTGAACTTGAACTACAAGTCAGCCCACATCTTATTGCCATAACTTGCTTCTGGTAATTCAATAATAGAAAATCAAACGTTAATGGCAAAAGTAGACTAAGTCCCAGACTAGAAAATATTGCAAAGAATACCAAACATTTTCAAATGTTGAATGACAAATGATGGTAGAAGCATAATATAAATAGTAACAGAGAGAAGTTTATAAGCAGTGATGTCCTTGAACTAGAAGCTTGGAATAATATAGGTATAAATATATATATCAGGATGGGGTCTCTGGGTAGCTCAGTCAGTTGAGCATCCGACTTTGACTCAAGTCATGATCTCACAATTCATGAGTTCAAGCCCCGAAATAGGCTCATTGCTGTCAGTATGGAACCCCACTTTGAATCCTCTGTCTCCCTTTCTCTCTGTCCCTCCCCCACTGATGCTCACACTCTCTCTTTTTCTCTCTCTCGCTCTCAAAAATAAATAAAATGTTATAGCCTTTGGTGATTTGGACTAATTTCATTTTCCTGTATTCATGTGCATATATATTTACAGGAACATTTCTCTCATTAAAATAAAACAAAATTAAATTGAAATTCATTGTTGCTTCAATATCAGATTGAAATAGCTTCATGCTAGGTACTTCTACTTTCACCATTTTGAAACCTCCTTTTAGGAAGAGAGAAGCAAGTGTATATCATTAGTTCTTATTGCATATTAGAATAATCTGGGGAGTCTTAAGACTGCCCTATGTTCCTGCTTCCAGCCATGCCCAATAAGTCAAAGAACCTTGATACTAGTTGTGTGTTACTACTTATACTGGAAATGCCTGGGATCTTTTTTAAGTTTATTCATTTTTTGAGAGAAGACACCAGTGGGGCAGTGGGGAGTAGGAGGGAGGGAAGGAGGGAAAGAGAGAGAGAGAGAGAGAGAGAGAGAGAGAGAGAGAATCCCAAGCACTGACAGTGCGGAGCTTGATGCAGGGCTTTAAGTCAGAGAACTGTGAGAATCTGAGCTGAAACCAGGACTCAGATACTTAACTGACTGAGCCAACCAGGTGCCCCCAAAATGGCCTGGAATTTTAAACTAGTGGTGCATGGATCCCAGTCCTGGAAATGCTGATGTAACTGATCTGGAGTGTGGTCTGGGCATTGGAGTTCTTAAATGCTCCCTAGCATACCAGATATTTTCCTTAAGGTATTTAGGAAAGATTTCTTAAATATATTAAAAATATATTCAATATATTAAAATATATTGAAGGTAGACTTGGGTTGAAGTACATATCCTACATTTACTAGTTGTGAATCATGGATAACATAATCTCTAGGTTCTTCAGTTTTTCTCATCTGTGAAAAAGTTTGGTAAACTTCTGCTTAGGACTAATATATGCCACAAATTACATGTGGCATGTAAAAAACTAGCTCATAAGAGTTTCCTCAAACCCTCTGCAAGGTAGGTACTATTATTGTACACATTTTACACAGTATCACCTAGGAACTAGTTAGATAAGTAAATGCTCAGGCTGCCTCCCAGACCTACTGAATCAGAAACCCCCTAAAATCAGTTTTCCTGAAGTTTTTTGAAATGATTCTGTTATTCCTTAAGTTTAAGAACCTCCTGTACTACACTATAATGTGATAGTCTCTGCCTTTTAGGGGCATTGGAAAGACTAAGAAAATACCTTACATGAAGTATTTAGTACTCTGTCAAACTCATAAATGATCAATAGCTATTAGTTATTATTCTGTCATTATAGGGTCACCTATAAATCCCTCATAACCATATCTCCTTTTGCAAAAATGTAACCAATACTAATAGCATCTATTACCTATTATGTTTAGGGTCTGGTGCTGGTACCAGTCAGTGGCTTCCAATGGACAAAGGGATTCCAACAGGTCTATAGTATAGTGGATATCCCTGAGGGGGACAGAATTCCAGAAATAAAAAGGTCAATTTTGAGCAATATGTAGGGCCCCAATATTTAGGTGAGAAACTAGTGAGGTCAGACACAGAAGGCCTGTGTGAGTTCCTAGCACTTGAACTCAAAATAGGGGATGAGTCTTTCAGTGAATCCTGTAAGGCAGGACATGGTAACTTCTCATCAGAACAATATTGCTCTGAATGT
This sequence comes from Suricata suricatta, assembly GCF_006229205.1. Classification (NCBI taxonomy): domain Eukaryota; kingdom Metazoa; phylum Chordata; class Mammalia; order Carnivora; family Herpestidae; genus Suricata; species Suricata suricatta. The sequence goes on along the minus strand of NC_043711.1, from coordinate 75,075,120 downwards.
CCAGGTAGGGGGAGCCAATTAATGGGATACAGCTCTAGGATAATGTGTTCTAAATCATCCTGCATGGTGGATGACTTGATTCTGAACTCCACTGGAAGGAGATACTGAATTTACTTGCTACCTCCCATCTTTGAGTTCATCTGAGAACTGAAGCTTGCAGTGTAGAAATCAGCCCAGCTGGTGAAGAATGAAGGTGGATGTGGGAATAGGGAAGTTAAGCAGGAGACCACAAGTTACAGGGATGATCAAAAGGCAAAGCATTTTAGTTCATTCGGTATATATTGGATAGGTGCTTTCTTCAACTTCTTTTCTAAGATGATTTTCTACTTTTATTGCTGTCCAGAGATTCTTTCTTTTGTGCCAAACACTAGGTCTATCTCTGTAAAAGATAATCCATTCATATGGTCTCAAGAATAAGAGTTTTTAGAATTTTTAACAATGAGTGTTTCTGGTAGCCTGTGCAATGGTCTTCACTTTTCTCCCTTTTCAGTCTGTCCATTATGTTAGTATCTTATATCCCTATAAACCCTTAGTCTCTAGGGATTTTTTAAAATTCAGAACAATCACTAATTTTCCAACTCTCACATCTGGATAAAAATTCCTCGTACTATAGATATTTGGATACATATACCTTTGTGGGGAATGACCTGTATATGATAGAGTAAGGACTTAATTGCCATTTGTGACAAAGCAAAAATAATAAACAATTATATCAACAAGGACTGAGATAATACTCTATTTGAGGAATATTTTACATCAATCTTTAGTGTCTTACTCTGGAAGTGTCTCTCAGGGAGGATTTGACAATGTGGTTAACTGTGCCAGTCTTGCAGCAAACATATGGATTCAGATCCCAGTTTTGAACTACATGACCTCTGTGGTTTAGTTTCCTTCCTGCACAAGATCGTAACAATAGTACCTCCCTTGTAGTGTTGATGTGAACTTTAATGCTTATAGCTTGTAGGCATATATGACCTTAATCAATGTGGACTACCTCAATCATTAAATTTGATAATGATGTTTCTTTACTACAACTACTACTCATAGTTTAGGTCATTGGTAAAGCCCTTGGGTAGGGCACTGAGAATACATTTCTTATTAGCAATTGTGGAGAAATTTTTGAGATTCATAAGCCGATTTTGTAAAACGGGGGACAAAATTGTCCTCCAAAGGCAAGATACCAGAATGGTTATGCTTTGGTAAGGTCTCTCTTCTTGGTTCATAGCTAATGCCTTTTAAACTGTGTCCTGACATGGGAGAAAGGGCTAGAGAACTATTTGGAGCCTTTTTCATAAGGCACTAATTCTATTCATGAAGGTTCTACCCTCCTGGCTTAAGCACCTCCCAAAGTCCCCACATCCTAGTACTGTTATCTTCGGGAATTGGCATTTCAACATATGAACTTTGGAGAGGAGGGGACACATTCAGAATATAGCAATTTCTTTTCTTTTTTTAAAGAAGCTCAAGTAGAATGTTTTTTAATATTTATTTTTTTATTTTTTATTTTTTTAATTTACATTCAAATTGGTTAGCATATAGTGCAACAATGATTTCAGGAGTAGGTTCCTTAATACCCCTTACCCATTTAGTCCATCACCACTCTCACAATCCCTCCAGTAACCCTCTGTTTGTTCTCCATATTTAAGAGTCTCTATGTTTTGTCCCTCTCCCTGTGTTTATGTTATTTTTGCTTCCCTTCCCTTATGTTCATCTGTTTTGTATCTTAAAGTCCTCCTATAAGTGAATTCATATAATATTTGTCTTTCTCTAACTTCGTTTAGCATAATACTCTCTAGTTTCACCCACGTAGTTAGAAATGGCAAGATTTCATCTTTTTGATTGAGTAATACTCCATTGTGTGTGTGTGTGTGTGTGTGTGTGTGTGTGTGTGTATGTATATATATATATATATACCACATCTTCTTTATCCATTCATCCATCAATGGACATTTGGGCTCTTTCTATACTTTGACTGTTGTTGATAGTGCTTCTATAAACATTGGGGTGCATGTGCCCCTTTGAAACAGCACACCTGTATCCCTTGGATAAATACCTAGTAGTGCAATTGCTGGGTCATAGGGTAGTTCTATTTTTAATTTTTTGAGGAACCTCCATTCTGTTTTCCAGAGTGGCTGCACCAGTTTGCATTCCCACCAGCAGTGCAAAAGAGATTCTTCTTTCTCCACATCCTTGCCAACATCTGTTTTTGCCTGAATTGTTAATGTTAGACATTCTGACAGGTGTGAGGTGATATCTCATTGTGGTTTTGATTTATATTTCCCTAATGAGGAGTGATGTTGAGAATTTTTTCATGTGTCAGTTGGCCATCTGGGTGTCTTCTTTGGAGAAGTGTCTAACCTGTCTTTTGCCCATTTCTCCACTGGATTATTTGTTTTTTGGGTGTTGAGTTTGGTAAGCTTTTTATAGATTTTGGACACTAACCCTTTATCTGATATGTCATTTGCAAATATCTTCTCCCATTCCATTGGTTGCCTTTTAGTTCTGCTGATTGTTTCCTTTGTTGTGCAGAAGCTTTTTATTTTGATGAGGTACTAATAGTTCATTTTTGCTTTTGTTTCCCTTGCCTCTGGAGATATGTTGAGTAAGAAATTGCTGTGGCCAAGGTCAAAGAGGTTTTTGCTTGCATACTCCTTGAGAATTTTGATAGCTTCCTGTTTCACATTTAGCTTTTTCATCCATTTTGAGTTTATTTTTGTGTATGGTGTAAAAGAACATAGCAATTGCTTATACAGCTCTCTCCCATCATAACTCACAATGGAGAATTTCAAGGTTGAATGAGCTCTCCCATGTCTCATATTTAGCTTTTTCATCCATTTTGAGTTTATTTTTGTGTGTGGTATAAAAGAACATAGCAATTTCTTATACAGCTTTCTCCCATAATTACTCACAATGGAGAATTTCAAGGTTTAATGAACTCTCCCATCTGTATACCCTCTATGATATCCCCATCTTATGTCTAGATGCCTTTGTTCTTGACTGCCTGCATTGAGGAGCTTCATATAACTTAGACTGTTTGGGGATGATTTAATAGTTACAAAAGTTTTTATTTTGAGTCTAAGTATGTCTTATCATGCCTCTACAATTATTTATAATTCTTTCCTAGGAAGCCAGTTGAAACAAGTCTAATCTTTCACTCCCATGACTATAAGTATTTGAAGATAGTTTTGTTCCATGGTTTCTTTTCATTTGACTGAAATCTCAAAGCTTCTCTCACTGTTCTTCATTACTTTTGTGGTGACAGATAATGAACATGCCTCTGTTTCTTTTTAAAGAACCAAACTACATATTCAATATATGAACATCATGTAATGGGATAGGGCCCAAGAGTATGTGACATCTCTTCAGTTTTACATACTCTTTTTAAAAATATTTTTAAAAGATTATTTATTTATTTTGAGAGAGAGAGAGAGAGAGAGAGAGAGAGAGAGAGAGAGAGAGAGAGAGAGAACACAAGCAGGGGAGGAACAGAGACAGAGGGATTGAGAGAGAATCCCAAGAAGTCTCCACACAGTCAGTGCAGAGCCCAATGCAGAGCTTGAACTCACAAATCTTGAGATCATGACCTGAGCTGAAATCAAGAGTCGCTTAACTGACTGAACTACCCAGACACCCCTGGAAATATTCTTTTTAAAGCAACCCATGATTCAAAGACTTTGGCAGTCATACCATTGCTTGGCTTATAATGAGTTTACAGTTTTATGATCTCTAAGTCATTTTTTACCCTTGCTACTATTAACACATGTAATTTATGTTTGCTTTTGTGGACTAGTTGCAGAACTAAATATTGTTGAGATTATATTTCATCTTCTTAAATTTGATCCAGCATTCTAGCTTGTTGCATTTTTTTCTCATAATCAATCTATTGTATTACTAGTATTAGTTGGAACACTGATATTTATATCATGGATCAATAGATAACTAGTCTTGGCTACAGAAGATCAGAGAATAACATTATACTGCCAATCAGTTGGTAAATCATTTACTAGTTTGGAAACCATGACTCCATGTAGACATATGCTGTGTTCACATGATACACTGGGTTCCAATGTCTATACTTAAGACCAATATGAAAGTCATAACAATATTTCAAAACATGTATATGAAAATATAGGTAATATCCCAAAGGTGTGTTTTATATGTCATGTGAAAAGTTCAGTCAATAATGTGAACTAAAAGCCCAGTGATTGTTGAGGTCTTCACAGAAGTGGTGGAATTTGAGCCAGGCAGGCCTTAAAGGCTGCCTAGAGTAGGGTGAGACAGAGGGAAGGGAAGCATGCATTTGAGAGGGTTATGAGGTCCAGGCTGATGAGACAGAAATGACCTGGTCATGTTGGGTGATTGTATAAAGTTAAACGAACTTCCAGGAAGTGTATAGGGGAGTGTCAACGATGAGATCAAAAATGTAGATCAGTGCACCTTGTGTGATGCTGATATTAGAGCCAGTGTCCTTAATTGGAACAATTGTTCTTTGGCCATATTAATCCTTGCATGTTTATAAGTGAAGAGGCTGGATGTTTCTGCATCCTGGCTATTTCCAGACTTGTTTTCATTAGTTTTGTTTGCATTAAGTTTCCATCACAAATATGAATTTTGCAAGCAGTTTTACTTCCTAGCATACTGTTTGGAAAATACCTAGTTTTCTCTATATAATAAGATGGCCTTATTATTTTTTTATTGATTTTTAAATGTTTTTTAATTATTATTGAGACAGAGAGAAACAGAGCATGAGTGGGGGATGGTCAAAGAGAGAGGGAGACACAGAACATGAAGCAGGCTCCAGGCTCTGAGCTGTCAGCACAGAGCCGAACTTGGGGCTTGAACCTGCTGACTGTGAGATCATGACCTGAACTGAAGTTGGCTACCCAACCGACTGAGTCACCCAGGCACCCCAAGATGGCCTTAAAATTTCTTTTGGGAGGCATACTCATTTCTCACTGAATATGGGTTCTTCAGTGTGCTTCTAACATGGCCCACCTGGTTATTGGCTTTTTTTGGGGGACACTTTGACATTCACATGTTTTAATATCCCTTAAGCATACATTTAAATATATGATTTATTTTTGTGGAGTAAGTTGACATTCAGTTTTCTTGTCCTGTCTTTTGTGACCTCTGCTCTAACAATGAAAAATGTCACAAAGTGACAGTGGTAACTCCTTGTTAAGTTACTTGTGCAATAATGTAATCCTCTTGGCTTCCATCTCCATGGATGATGGTGATGGCAGTGATCCTTTGGCTTCTCTGTATATTGTTTCCTCACTCCGTGATAGCAGAGTCTCAGTGAAAGGTGATTTCCCTTGGACTTATATTTTACTAATGATATATTTAATAAAGGAAAGGGAGGAAAACAAAGGGCATCAATGATCACAAATATTTACATCTGGCAGAGGATTGAAGGAAAAACCGATCACAGCTGCCGTTGACAGTTAATGTTATTAAAATGTTCAACGTGGAATTTCTATTTTAAATAAGAAACACTTGAAAGAAATGGTCAGGATTAACAGAAGCTTAAATTGAAACCATGTTGGTTTGTAGGTAATAGAATGCTAGAGTCAAACACTGCCTTTAATATAAAAGCATTCTTTACCCCCAAATTATCCATGTGGCCCTGTTTGTGCCACTGGAATTTGATTAGGTTTGGCTTTTTCAGGAAACCAGGAGGTAAGAAGAACCTATTTAATCTCTTGTTAGTGGTTCATTCCCTGCCTAAGCCTTTGGGTAACACAGTTTATTAAAACGTTCTGGAGTTCAGGTCGACTAACCATCCATATGCCTGCCTTTTGGCCTGTGCTACAGTCTAACATCTGATTGGCCCAAACCTGGGAGTAATAGAGTCAGTGTATAGTAAGGGACCTTGTTAAGAACGCAGACATGAAGATCAGTTTATTGGCCTACAGATTGTTAGCTGAGGCTCAGAATGCTCCCATCTGGCAGCCCCTCAGTCTGCATTTGTCCTGCCAAAATACTGTAACTTAATCACTGAAACAGAGTTGCTGGTTCTAATTCTCCTAAGGTACCTGGAGCCTCTATGCCACTCAAAAATACCATGTGTCATTTTAGTAGGAGACCTTATATTGACTTCTAGCTCTTCTGCTCTTCTGTTCTCTGTTCTACATGGGTCTTTGTCAGTCAATTCAGGAGGAAATATATGTATATTCCCCACCCTGCCCAGGATATTTCTGGGAAGTAGGACTTGAGTATTTATACTCAAAGAATGTCTGTATAACCACCATCAGGAATTCCAGAGAACTCAGAGGAGATAGATACTCAAGAAGCAAAAAGTCTACTAAAGTGTTCTTAAAAGAGAGCACCTTCTGAAATAAATCAGACCTCTTGGTTAGTATTAATCTTCCCAGGAAAAAAAAAAAGGTAAAGATTCCACAAAGCTGCTATTCCTGAAATGTTTCTTTTGTATTCAGCTCAGCGTCTAGGTCATAGTGTCTTGCCAGTTTCAAAACCTCCTGAGATTCTATCCAGGGGCAACATTACCCAGCAAGTGCTCCATGTCCACTGTCAATGTTTATTCCATTGATAAATGCTCAACAAAATAAATGAAATTGAATTCAAGTCCTTATTATCTATTATACCTAAGCTTTTTCAGTAGCTTCCTAACAGGCTTTTCCCTTTCAGTGGCCTACACAATTCTGCCAGAGTAGTCTTCAAATTTTACCCTTTGGTTATTGTAGTCATTATTCAAAAACTTTTGGTGCTGCCAAAATGTAGGATAATTTCAGTATATGTACTGCTGATGTGAGCACAAAATGTAGGATAATTTCAAAACTCCTTGGTGTTGTAGCATTTAAGGCTATCCAAAATACCAGATCGACCTACCCTCTTGCTTTTGTCTCCTATGAAGTTCCCAAATACTATTTCCCAGACAAAATATTCCTTGGTCTTTCTGAGCATGAATTGTTTGGCAGCCATATATTCCTATTCTGTCCCACCTAGAGCTCTCTGATGAAGAAAATCCTCCTGATTCTTCAGGTGCTCTCTGGAGCCCAATATTCTCCATGATGCCTTCTCTGGTATGCCCAATTAGAACAGATAAGGAACTTTTCTAGCCAGGTGTGTGGACAGCAGCCGAGGTAAGAAAACTCATGTGTCAGGCCAGACTTTTTCTCTCATCTCTTAGTACCTTGTTGGATGCAAATTTTTGGGTTGGAAGGTCACCTCTGATATTTCTCTGGCTCCACTGCCTTCAGATTAGAAACTGAACCCGTCTGGTGATTGGTTTCTTGTTGACCTGTGTGCCCTGGAGATTTTTTTTTTCCTCTATGTACATCTTTTGGTCAAACCAGAATGGTGTTATTCTCTAAAGTTTGCCCACTTCCAGGAAACAGAAAAGTGTAAAGTGTATCTCTTTCCTGCATGTGTCCCTGTGGCAAGAACTGGTCCTAACAGGTAAAGATGAAACCAAGCCCTGAGCAGCAAAACGTGCCACTCTTGTTTACCCTGGCAGGGAATGCTCCCTTTGATTCAATTTAATGGGATCCCTATTCAGCTGGCAATTGACCCCAGTGGTTTTCAAAATATGGTCATCAGCCTCACCTGGGACTTGTTAGAAATGCAAATTCCCACCACAGATATACTGAATCAGAAATGTGGGGAGTGGAGGTAGGGTGGCCATCAGGTTTTAACAAGCCCTTTAAGTGATTTTGATGCCTACTATCACTTGAGAATTAGGAATTACATAAAAGCTAGCAGTCCCCATTAATTTCTCTTTGTCTTCCTTCCTTTCTTCCTTCCTCTCTTCCTTTTCTTTCTTTCTCCTTTTCTTTCTTCTTTCTTCCTTCTGAGAGATAGAATCCCAAGCAGGCTCCGTGCTGTCAGTGCAGAGCCTCACACAGGGCTTGATCACACAAACCATGAGATCATAACCTGAGCAGAAATCAAGAGTCAGATGCTTAACCAACTGAGCCACCCAGGTGCCCCTCCATTAAATTCCAATTAAGTTTTTGTCAAGTAGAGTAGGCAGCTCCTTTGTATATGTGTGGGGTGGGGGTGGGGGGCAGGGAAGTATATGGGAAATCTCTGTACCTTCCTCTTAATTTTGCTATGAACCTAATACTGCTCAAAAAAATAAAGTCTTAAAAATCATTGTAGTCAAATTTAATTGTGGAATTTTATAAAATGATTCTAAAATTTATTCAAAAGGCAAAAAGCCAAGAATACATAAAACACTCTTGAGGGAAACAAGGTATCAAGGCTCAAAGTAATGGAAATTAAGGCAGTGTGATTTGGTGTAGCAATAGACAAATACACATGGCATACCAAATAGAGCAAGAACAGAGAACCCTCTAACAGACCCACACTCATATGATATTTGAAATGTAGCAGAGATAGTAGCCAGTATGTGGGGAAGTTATGTACAATATAAATAACATACCCAGAATATATTAAGAACACTGAAAAATTAAAAAATATATATATAAATTATTAGGAAAGTGGGCACAAGACTTGATTAAATACTTCACAAAAGAGGTAATCCAAAAGAAAGCCTTATAATTAACCAGGAAAATATTAATGAAAATCATGAGTTGTGACTAGATTACATATAACACACTTATATCAGATAATATGAAGTGTGGTAAAAACACAAAATGGAGCAATGGGAACTTTTCTATACTGCTAGTAGGATTTGGAATTTGTATACTCACTTTGGAAAACAGTTTGGAATCATCTGATGTAGTCCAAAATGGGCACACTCTACAACTTAGCCATCGTGTTGCTAGGCACAGATGCTAGGGAAACTTATGCACATTTACCCCAGAAGACAATATGAATGTTCTTAGTAGCATTGCTCATATTGTACTGGCCACTAAAGAAAAACATCCCAAACGCCCCTTAATAGAAGAATGGATAAATCAACTTTGACTAGTGATTCATTGGAATACTATAGAACATGAAAATGAGTGAATTATAGTTATTTGCATCAGAATGGATAAGCCCCTCAAACATAATAATGAGTAAAGAAGTAAGTCACAGTAAATACAATATAATTCAGGACAATAAAGCCCACAAAACCTTCAAAGAAAAGAAGTCTGACTCAGGAATTTTATGCCCATATTTACTAATTTTGAGTATTAAAAATGGGGGAAATGTTTTTGAATATGTGAGGACTTATGGGGTCTTTTATTATTACAAAGAGCCCTGGTCATTGCAAACTTTGGAATACAGCTCTCCATGATACAGTGGACTACGGGTACCATCAAGTACCTAATTCTTCCTTCTAAACTTTGGGTTACCTATATGCAGAAAAAAAAAAAAATTCTATGCCCTATTGCTAGCTTTTAGAGCCCAATATCTCATGTCAGGAAATTTAGGTGCTTCCAACCGAGATGTTGCAATATTGTAATGGTAGTTCCCTCAGAACATGAATGATATTTAACAGGTATAAGATTTTCTGATGGTTGGTACTTAATTTTCTACTATTGGTAGTGATAGTCTTTTTTACAGATTTCCTTCAAAAAGGTTAGTAATTCTAGTGATTCCTGGTGGCCAGAGATGTCTTCTGGGGCATAAGTGTCTAAACACTTAGGTCCTGACATACCAGAATTCCCATTTGAGGTTGAGAATGGCATAATCACCAAGCCCTTTGATCACTTTGTCTTAAGAAAACTTTTATTGTGGTCCTCATTCCTATGCATATGCTTTTTTTCCCTACAAAATTAGAATGTGCCTGGAAGTTTGTTATTCTGGATGGCATCTGGTTCATATACAGAGAACAGAAGTAAAGATGGACTAGTTTACACTCAGGGATTTAAGGAATGGTGGTCCAGGAAAATCCGTGTGAGCTAAATTTAATAGCCTAAAATGGCAGAGCTCCACCCCAGGAAACCAGCCTCTGTCAACACATCCAAAAGGCATGTACAAATCTAGAATTAGTAGGTGAAACTCAGAGCAAAGTGAAAGCCAAAAAATCCAGGAACAGAGATGAGAGTTAAGTGAGGGAGGGCCTAAGTGAGTCTATAAATAGAGTTTGTGCTTTTTGAGAGCAGCCAGGTGGAACCAGGACCTTCGATATTGTTATAAATCTACAGGTCAGAGAAGGTCTCCAGGAAAGTGATCTTGGTGGGATATAATTATTAAGCTATTGAAAAATCTAGGCTAGTGATGATGGTGTTTTGAAATGGAGAACTGAGGGTCTCAGTGGGGAGCAGTGGTTTTACTTTAGCTGTAGTCTGAGGGAAGAGGAGGTAGGATTTACTGATCTTTGAGAGGGAAATCAAGCCAGTCTTCTATAGCTAAGATGGGAAAGACTGAGGGAAGAGTTTTTGAAGTGTGGGGTAGAAGTTAGGGGTTTGGTTTTGGATATAAATTTAAAATGCTTGAAAAACATCCTAAGGGAGATGCTTTTTTAAGCAGGAGGTTCGACAAACAACAGCTGTGGTAGCTGTTACTTTTCATCACCTTGACATTCATCGACATAAATCCCTGTAAGTTGGAACCTGCTAACATCTGTCTCAGATGACAGAAGCCTTGTTCACCAAAAACCACTCACACTTACGTTTCCCTTTCCATAAAAACACTAATATGCATTCTATCTGGTTCTCATTCCTTTCTGTTCGCTTTACTTGTCATCATGTGACGTCTGAAGGGCTGGATTAGAAAGCTCAAAAACTTCTATCCCCATTGCCAACCCTGTGGGCCCGTTTGTTCACTAACCATATGTTTACTAAGCATCTATGCTGAGTGTCCAAATCAAGCCTCCGTTGCCCATAGAGGTGACCTTAATAATGCCTCTTACATCCATGTGTCCTTCTTTCCTGTTTCACTCTTTTTATTTCCTCACTTATGTTTAGGGGATTTTTTTTTTAAATTTATAGTTTATTGTCAAGTTGGTTTCTATATAATACCCACTGCTCTTCCCCACAAGTGCCCTCCTCCATAACCACAACCTCCCCTTCCCTCTCCCCCTCCCCCTTCAGCCCTCAGTTTGTTTTCAGTATTCAAGAGTCTCTCATGATTTGCCTTCCTCCCTTTCCCTAACTCTTTTTCCCTCCTTTCTCTCCCCATGGTCCTCTGTTAAGTTTCTCCTGTTAGACCTATGAGTGAAAACATATGGTATCTGTCCTTCTCTGCCTGACTTATTTCGCTTAGCATGACACCCTTGAGGTCCATCCATGTTTCATGAATGGCCAGATTTCATTCTTTCTCATTGCCATGTAGCATTCCATTGTATATATAAACCACAACTTCTTGATCCACTCATCAGCTGATGGACATTTAGGCTCTTTCCATGATTTGGCTATTGTTGACAGTGCTGCTATGGACATTGGGGTACAAGTGCCTGTTTAGGGGATTTTAACAGATATTTATTTATTTCTGAGAAAGAGGGAGTGCAAGGAAGGGAGGGGCTGAGAGAGAGGGGGACATTGAATCTGAAGTGGGCACTTTGCTGACCACAGAGCCCAATGAGGGGCTTGAATTCCAGAACCAAACCAGGGAGCATGACCTGAGCTGAAGTCTGATACTTCACTAACTGAGCCACCCAGTGCTCCTGTTTGGAGAATCTTTATCTCAGGCTCTGGTTTTGGAGGAACATAGAATATTTTCACACAATAGCCAATGATGAATTAGAATAAACTACTGAAGCCATAATGGATGTCCTCTTCACTTGGAGATGTGAGGACAGGGTAGAGTGTTGTCTGAAGGGCCCCCTCCTCAGGTCTGCAGGAAGAGGAGGAGGCTGTAGACAAGCATGGACAGCATTGCGTATTATTAGTCAGGATCCCATTCAGGTCCTCTTCTGGTCTGACATTATTTTCTGATTTCAGAACAAAAAGGTGTGTCTGGGTGGTAGCAGCCTTGCACTTTGGCAGATGTCAGACTGGGGTCCCAGAGCTCTGGCCCAGCAGTTCCCGTTGCCGCCTCAGGCTCTTAAGCATCTGGGAGGCTCTAGATTTGCAGCCCACATATGGACAGATCATTCCTCCATTTTGGCCTGAGCTGTCTGGCTCCTGCAATTTTTGGCACAAGCCTTTTACTTACACCTGGCTGGGCCCTTGGAGAACTGCTGGTACACTGTGACTCTGAATTAGGGAAAAGGCAGCCAAGAGAATCAAGGTTTGGCCAATGGCAGGTGTGAGCCGGACTCTAGAAGTTGGAGTCTAGTACTACAAAGAGCCTCTAGCACCTGGGCATCCAGGTGTTTCTCATCCTAGGACTCCCTGCTGGCTCCCATAGATCTCCTGAGATCCCACAAGATCAGGCTTCCTCGCCGCTGTGCCTAGGGCTTTACTCCACCATTATCTGAGTCTCCCAGATGTTCTGCTCATCTCAGCTCAGCCTCTCCCTGCTTTTCTTTGAGGACCTACGACTTACACTCCCGCCCACCTGAGGTCGCCCACACCCTGTAAGCTCCTGGTTGTTCTCCTGTGGAAGTACCCCAACACCAGGCTCTTGCTCTGGGCTGGGAGGTCCTCTTGGTGTTCAAAGAGGAGAACATTTCCTGAATGAAAGGCCTTGGGTGAACGGGCCAGCTTCCCCATCACTGGGTGCTGGCATTGCTTGGGAGAGAGAGCAGTGGGCTGAGGCTGTTCTTTAGGGGAAGGCTGGAGAAAATGGCAGTGATGGTCTCCTGGGACAAGTTCAAGACCCCTCTCTGCTGGTGGGAGGAATACTTGTCCAAGAAGTATTGTGGGTGAGTGCCTTGGTCTTTTTGTGTGTCTGTGTATGTTTTCATGTGTTTCTTTTCTTTTTTTTCTTTTTCATTTTTGTAAATCATGCTGTGAGAAGTACACTAAATTGACTAAGTCCTACCTCTTGGATAACAGTGTTCAGGATGGTTAGCCCAAGTGCCTTAGGACCAGCTGTAGCCAGTGTACTTGAGAGTGTACTTTGGATTCTGGGAGTAATGGTTAGGTTTTCTCTTGGGCCCTTGTTGTGCTGAGAAGACATTTCTTTCAATGGGAAAGGTGCCCAGGTGTACTTGTGAAAAGGTCTCCTTATATAGTTTCATGATCCAGGGAGAGGGAGCCTTAAGCCTTTGTCTTGGGACATTATTGTGTGCCTGTGAAATGTAGGCATCCTACAGACTGTGGACACTGAACTCCAGTGAGCCTTTTAGGTGTCAGAGTGGAGGCCCACCCCTCCCCTGTTGTCCTAGATCTGTGTGTGCCTAGGTAATGGCAGAGCAGGTGTGCTGTCCCTTTAACTATCAGAGGTGTATCAGAGGTGTATAAGGTGTCACATTATTTTTATTTTCTTCCCTTCTTTTGCTACCTTACTTTCCACCTCCAGCAGTGTTTCCTGAGATTATCTCCCACCTAATTTGCTTGCACTTGAATCTTTCCTCAGATCCCCTTGCTTTAGGAAATCCCATTTCAGACAGTCCTGACTAAATGAATGAATGAATGCCCAAGTATTTATACTCAAATAGTACCTTCTGGAGGTCACAGAGAGTTTACTCTCTTGATTTATAGTCTCATAGTGTTTTCCCCTATATTAAAATTCTGTAAGTATGCTTTTTATTTAATTTTATCCTTTGCAGGGGAAAGATACAGTAACATGTTGAATATGTTGTTTAAATGATGATCACAGGAAGGGCTTATTACATACTTGTTAATTTGAGCATTTGAGTAAATTGAAGGGTTTTTTTTTTTCATTTTTAGAAGATATTTTTTATGTAGCCCTAAGCTCTTGCTGACTAGGAGGGGTGATGGAGAATGTCTTTGGTTGAAATTCCACCATGAAAGGGAAATAGAATATCATTAGACTATTTCAGACCCTTCCATAAACAATGAACAAGGTCCCAAGCAAAGGGAAAACAGGAAGTGATATGAGAAGGAATTTGTTTACCATGATTCCAACTACACTGGAATTTGTTTTTATCAAGTGAAACCATGGGTAAGTCAACATAGCTGGAGAAAGCCCCCAGAGTGTGAGGAATTAGGTAACCAACCAGGAGTGTATGAACCAAAGGGATTTGAATACATTTTGCTCTTTCCGGAAGTTGCTAATGTTTCTCTGAAGGCTCTGTGTTTCCCTTTACTCTGCTTTTTAAGGGACACCTGGGTGGCTCAGTCAGTTAAGCCTTTGACTTTGGCTCAGGTCATGATCTCACATTTGTGGGTTCAGGATCTATGCTGATAAGCTCGATAAGGTCAGAGCCTGGAGCCTGCTTCTGATTCTGTGTCTCTCTCTCTCTGCCCCTCCCCTTCTCATGCTCTCTCTCTCTCTCTCTCTGTATCAGAAATAAATAAAACATTAAAAAATACTCTGCTTTTTAAAATTCAAAATATTTTCTTTTGGAGAGTGTCATGTATCAAAAAAAGTTTCTAAGAACAATGATTTAAACTTCAGAGCCAAATTTCTGTAAGGTTAGCCAGTGTTTTATCTTTAGCATGATCAACACCTGGGATATAAATGATCCCTATCATTTTGTCTCCTCTTGTTAACTTGTTATACAGAAGGGGCACAGGGCTTTTCAGTCAGGAGCTTAAGTCCTTAATGTTTAAAGATGGGGCTAAAAATGCAACATCCACAGAGGCGAGCGGTCCATAAGGGGGACAGTGGACAAGAGTGCACATGTTTTTGGTGTCTTGTGGGAGTGTGGGAATGGAGAAAGTAAGGTTTCTGACTTTGTAGGAGAAATCAAGAATCTGGATTTTCATGTGAAATTTCCCCATATTTAATGTGGCTAACTTGTTGCAATATTAAAAAATTTTTTACATTTATTTATTTTTGAGAGACAGAAACAGAGTGCAGGTGGGGGAAGGGAAGAAAAGAGAGAGAGAGAGGGAGGAAGAGGGAGGGAGAGAGAGAGAGACACGGAGACACAAAATCTGAAGCAGACTCCAGGCTCTGAGCTGTCAGCACAGAGCCTGATGCAGGGCTCAAACACATGAACTGTGAGATCATGACCTGAGCTGAAGTTGGTCACTTAACTGACTGAGCCACCCAGGCATCTCTCAATATTTTAAAAGTGCTTTGTGAGGGGAGAAAAAAATTTCCATCCTGGAACTTGACTTCACATTTTGGCCACTATTTTCCAACCTCTATTTTAGAGACTCAAGGCTACTTTGATATTCTAATAAAAGAAAGGAATCCTTTGTGATGAAAGCACCATCGGAGACCCTCTGCTGACCCCAGATGCCATGGCGTTGCTATATAAAGGGTGGTCTCAGGCCAGCTGTATCAGCACTGCCTGGGAGCTCCGTAGAGACACAGATTCCCAGGCCTCACCCAGACTCACTGAATCAGAATTCGCTTTATAAAAAGATCGACACATGATTCATATGCATGTTAAAGTTTGAGAAGCATTGCTTGAGTTTGCCTCCTGGGGGAAAAAATCAGGCTCCAAATACAACAGCTGTGATTTACGTGTACTTATATGGAGAGGAAAAAGAATATTCCAGAAATCATAAACACCTGCAATAGTTACAGCTACAAAATGTTTAAGTTCTCTGTTTTAGTTGAGAAATGCAGTTGTTTAAGGCAGACAGACCTTTTCACTATTATCAACCAAACTCTATGTATTTTGAGTAGAGATAGATTTTTTAATTGGGTTATTTAATCAATAATGTATATTAAAAATCTATTATGTGCATTTCACTGTTCTGAGAACTATATCCAGGGATGGATAAGGCACGGTTTCTACCCTCAAAGTACTTACAGTCTCAAAGACACAATATGGCAAAGGTGGCCACAGAGGCATAGCGTGGAAACTCAGAATGAAGAAGCAGCCTTGGCCAACTGCCCAATAATTCATTTGTGTCATGATCTTCAATGCAATATTGTACTCACATTTTTGAATGCTTATTTGCTTAACATCTGTCTACACTTCTGCTTTGAAAGCACCATGCTTTCAGAGACTAATATTTATTGAATGATACATCTCTTGCTTCTGCATTTATCTAGCTCTCCACTTGAGGAAGGACAACATAAAAGAAATCTTATGGAAACAATATGTTAAGTCTTTCCTGTAACTTTTAGGGAACATACATGAAGTAAAACTAACTGAATTTTTAAAAACTGTTTCATTGAGATATAATACAACTACACAATTTACTCATTTAATGATTTTTAGCATATTTAGAATTATGCATCTATTACAATCAGTTTTAAAGAAGAACGGTGTATGTCTTAGCTTTCACATACTGCCCCACCCTACGACTTCCTTGCCGTAACCCCAGCCAATCAATATGTGTCCTTTGTGACTGGCTTTTTTTCATTTAGCACACTGTTTCACTAAATTTTATTCATTCTGTATTTCCCTGAACTAGAGGAAAGAAACGTAGGCTAATAAGGAAAATGTTAAAATACTATTAGAAGTATAAATGACCCCCAAAGCTGGAGATACATCAGGCTTTTGCTTATAACCTTAGAAACCCATATCTTCTGTTTCTCATTTGCCTTGAATCCAGTTTTTTTTAGTGTTTATTTTTGAGAGACAGAAAGAAAGAGAGACTGACTGACTGTGAGCACAAGTGGGGAAGGGGCAGAGAGAGACAGGGAGACGCAGAATCTGAAGCAGGCTCCAGGCTCTGAGCTGTCTGTGCAGATCCTGACACAGAGCTCAAACTCACAAACTGTGAGATCATGACCTGATCCGAAGTCTGATGCTTAACTCACTGAGCCACCCAGGGGCCCCTTGAACCCTGTTTTTATTAGATGTTTGGTGGGGCCTTATGTGAGAACTGGCTGTTTCTTGGAAAAATTGTGAAATGAGTGAACTTCACTTTCTATGCCTCTTCTTTCTATTTTTTGTATCTTTTTCTGCCTCTTAAATGCCCGTTATTATTGTTGTACATCTTCATTCACCATAAAGTATTACATTTTACTAATGAAAGGCAAAATTTTTTAGCCTTGTCAAATAATATTTTCACCTCCATAGAATCCTTCAATTTTCCCCATTAAGGGAGAACCTAATAACATATATTTTTGGAAGATGGAGGAAAGGGGCAACTATTTTTGGTTAAGGTCAGTTTCGTAGAAGTTTGTTGAGAGGTGCTAGGTGTTGGGTAAACGCTATATCAAGAGGTTAAGAAACCCAAAGACAGCTATTAGGTAGTGAGAACAGAACTTAAGTGCAGTTTTCCCCCCATGATTGCAGAGTCTCAGTGCTTAATCGTTGTGGTATACTGGCAGTCCCCAATGTGCCTTAGTCACCTTAGAGTCGGCAGCCTACAACCACTTCATCTCTTCTCTCCTAAAATAGGCACAGGATATATCATTTGTTATTTTGTCTTTTGGCTCTCTCTCTAGAGAATGTTATCAGTTCTGTTAGTTGTAGTTTCTACTGGTTATTTAAAAATATGAAAGTTGATTTTGTGTTCTACAACTTTACTGAGTTTATTATTCTAACAGATTTTAAGTGGTGGTATTAGGCTTTTCTATATATTAGATCATCTGCAAACAACACAATTTCTGCCTTTCTAATTGGATACCTTTTATTTTTCTTGCCTGATTTCTGTGGCTGAGACTTCTAGTGCTATGTTGAATAGAAGTAGTGAGAGTGGACACACTTGTCTTATTTTTGACCTTATAAAAAAGCTTTCAGATTTTCACCATTGAGTATAATGTTAGCTGTGGGCTTGTCACAGATGCCCTTTATTATGTTGAGCTACATTCCCTCTATCATGAATTTGTTGAGGGTTTTTTGTTTATTTGTTTGTTTTTTGTTTGCTTACTATGTAAGGATATTGGGTTTTGTCAACTACATTTCCTATATCTATTGACATTATCATGTGATTTTTATACTTCAGTTAATGTGATATGTCACATTTATTGTTTTGTGTATATTAAGCCATCATTGCATCCTAGGAATAAAGCCCACTTCATCATATTGTATAATCCTCTTAATGTGTTGTTGAATTCACTTTGCTAATATTCTGTTGAGGATCTTTGCACCTATGTTCATCTAAGATATTGAGTTGTAGTTTTCTTATTGTGTTTTTGTCTCACTTTGGCGTAAGGGTAATGCTGGCTTCATAAAACAAGTTTGGAAGTGTTACCTCTTTATTTATTTTAGAAAGAGTTTGAGAATTGGTGTTAGTCCTTTAAATGTTTAGTATAATTCACCAGTGAAACCACCTAATAAACAAATTCAGTAAAGTTGCAGGATACCAGATCAACAAACAAAGTCTGTTGTATTTCTGTACAGTAAAATAATCCTAAAATTCATTCATCCAACATAATCTTGAGCAAGAAGAACAGTGCTGATGGCATAACACTACCTGATTTCAAAATATACTACAAAATTACAGTAATTAAAACAGTATGGTATTGGCATAAAAATAGACATACAGACTAATAAAACAGAATAGAGGATCCAGAAATAAATACAAATGTTTACATTCTATTTATCTTTTGGAGAGGTGGTCAGAACACACAATGGGGAAATGATATTCTTTTTAATAAATGGTATTGTGAAAACTGGACATCCACATGGAGAAGAATGAAATTGGATTCTTCACACTATATACAAAATCAACTCAAAATGTATTAAAGCCAGAAACTGTAAAAGTACTAGAAGAAAACATATGGAAAAAGTTTCTTGGCTTTGGTCTGTGCAATAATTTCTTGGATATGACCCCAAAAAGTACAGGAAACAGAAGAAAAAATAGACAAATGTGATTGCATCAAACTAAAAAGGTTCATCATAGCAAAGACACAGTCAGCAGGATGAAGAGATAGCCACATAATGGGAGAAACTATTTATAAACAGTACCTCTGATAACAGCCAAAATATGTAAGGAACTTAATTCTATAACAGGAAAACAAATAATATGATTAAAAAATTGGCCAATGACTTGAATAGATATTTCTCAAAAGAAGACATACACATGACCATCATGTATATGAAAAAAATGCTCAACATCACTAATCTTTAGGGAAATGCTATTTTCTGGAGTATAATTTAGGTAGATGAACAACTCTGCCAAAGAATGCCAGGACTAAAACCAGTGTCTTAGAAGTGCCACAAGACTGGAGGGGCTAGGAAAGGGCTCAGATACATATAAAGGAGTGAACTGAAGGCTTATGATGCATAAATAATTCTGATGCCTAACAAGGAGCAATACTCCGTTTACCCATAGTCAGGGTAACTGAAACCCCATGTTTGACATTTTGCAGTGCAGGATCGATCTACCAAAAGTTTTCATATTATTTAATCAGTCAGTATCCACCATGTACCAATTATATATACTCTGTGATATTGTCAGACCTACTCACTGGACACATTTAAATTGCTATGAATATGGGGACTGAAACTTCAGTCTTTAAAAATTATATGAAATACTTTTTTAGGATGAAAAATGAAAGCAAATAAAGTGAAATATTATAAGTGGTTAAAATTGAATTACAAGGCCTGAATGATAATCGCTCTGAGTTTTACACATTTTTAGAATCAGAACACAATTCTCAAAATAAATTTTATAAGGAAGGCTAATATTTTAAAGTGAGATAAATAAAGCAGACTTCCATGAGATGGGGGAGAATGATAGCCTTCTAGCATGCTTTCCTCCCTTTCATCTTAACCTAATTTTCCTATGCACTCTCTCCTCATCCTGGTTTTAGCCCAGCCCTGATGGACCTCATATGAGCCTCCACAGAGACTTACAGTGACATTTGGGAATGTCTACTGTAGCTCAGTCCTTTCACTGAACAAGTTAGCACTCATCGTTCTCTTTCTTTACAGAGAATTTTTGAAATTACTATGTATGGGCTTATGTTCTAGGCCATTGTGGATGACCTGAATCCCATAGTTTATTTGAGCTAAATTTATGTTTATCTATATTTCTGCATCTATTCCATACTTTACAGTTTTGTGGGTCATACCAAAGGGCACAACTGGACACGTCTTTTTGATAGGAGAGGTTCTGACTCATGTCTTTCATTCATTTATTCATTCATTCATTCCATTTATTCAACAAACACTAAATATCTACTATGTAAAGAAACCAAGACAAAAACCCAAACATTTAAAACACTGTGGAGCTGAATGAAGATAAGATTTGGCATCTTCAAGGATCTTAAAAGAAAATGGACAAGATAGCTTTGTAAACAACTCACTGGAATGCAAGGCAGAATGGAGTACTATAGCTCTCTCAGAAAGGTGGAAACTATTAGTATTGCTTAAAATAGAAGAGGCAGTCTGAAAGATTGAAACCAGAAATTGGGGGACCTTTGAAAACAGACTCAGATGCAGGTGACGGGGCCATTAGCCATCGCCAGCAGCATGTCTCCGGAATGGGCAACAACAGATTGTTCTATAGTTAAACAGAGAAAGGATATATCTCATCAAGAGATGGATTGACAAAGAGGTCATTATATGGGGCTCCACATAGGGAAAATATCTGCTCCCATCAAGGACAGGTAGCAGTACTTATTTGAGAGCAACTCACAGAAATAAATTTGGCTTCAGGTCTCTGTGTTATGAGCAAAACAGGAAAATTCAGCATAGGCTTCAAGATAAGGACCTAAGATGATAGCCTGATTGTAGGGACAAAACAGGAGATCTAATTGTTAAACTTGAGGCAGCAAATTTTATCTGAAATTTAATTCCAAGAGTTTATAGAGCACCTTCAGTTCCCATGAAAGCCTCAGAATCTGGGGCAACATTAGCCTCAGCCTTGTCAGTTTTAGGTAAAAAGAGAGAGAGTGCTGGAAAGGCAGGGCCTGGTAGGGTCATTATGAGCCTTTTTACTTATTTTGAGTTCCCTCTCTGTTAGCTCCTATATTCACTGTCTGGCAAGTATGTTGTACTTTTGGATTAAGTTCTACTTTTGAATCTTATCTGAGTTTTCTTTGCTCAGGTTTCCAAATTGCTCTGGGTGACATCTGCTTGTCACCAGTAAAACCAAAAGGACAGCAGGGTAGAGTGCCTTGAACAGCACAGACAGGTAATTACAGCTTTAATTTTGTTTTGTTTTTGGAAGGATCCAGGTGTCCAACCTCTTTATCTCACAAAAGAACTTTAATATATGTAGGAGTGTTGGCAGACAAGATGGCCCAGTGGGCAGTTTGCCCATCAGATGTGTTAGCCTTCTGTTATTGAAATAGTACTTCCCATGGAAGCATCACACATCAAGAATTCTCTTCTGGTCCAAGGACCAACAGTTTCCAAGCTAGGAGCACAGTTAGAGACATGGATAATTCTAAGTAGCCAGGAGATACATTTCACCCTGGAAATTCAGATCTCAACAAAGAGTGCTTGAGCCATGTGAATATGAGTCATTCCCCTGAAAAACCCTTCTTGTTGCAAAATCAAATAATCTGGAGCTGGAACCTCTTGGCTAGTTGATGGGTATGTCTCTGACTTTGAAGAATTGATCACTTTAGAAATTGTGCACATATAGAATATAAGTTGCATTTTCTAGAATCTAAGATTCTTTTCAAAGCCTACCTATTTTGCTGCACATATGCCCAGAGTGGAATCAGAGGTGATAAAAGCAAGACTTAATAAAAAATGCAGCGGGCCAAGACTTGAATATAGGCCTCAGGAGACTGGGGGAAGTTTTCTCAGTACCTGGAAGTACTAGTGGGTCCAAGAAAATTGATAATCAGTGAGAATCAGGGATATTTGGCAAGAGGAAAAGTTTGGGGCCTCAAAAGGTAGATAGAGCTCAAAATAAAGGAAATGTAGTAGGACTGTGCTGCTTTCCATAGGGACTGGATGGGGTATGTGGGTAGAACTATAGTTCTTAGAAATATTGCTGGATGGTAGAAGATAGGAGAAACCAGTCAACTCTGAGATGCACATATGGGGTCTAGAGAAAGCTCTGTTTACTAGAACTATGGAATACAATGGGAAGTGGTTGATCAGAAAGGAATAAAGCCAAGTGACTGGAAGTGATTGCTAATAGGGACCCCAGAATCTCAATATAATTCACCTTTTAGATCCCAGAACAATGGCATTTCAGCTATCTTCTGAGTGACCAGGAACATTGCAGGTACTGTTTTTGTGTGGAGGGGTTTGTTCTCTCTCTCTCTCTCTCTCTCTCTCTCTCTCTCTCTCTCTCTCTCTCTCTCTTTCTCTCTCTCTCTCTCTCTTTCTCTCTCTTTCTTTTTTAAAGGCAAGAAGGAACTACTTAAAAAGACTTCTTGAACTTGGAGGATGCAGTTAGGTGCAATCATGGATTCTTGTACAACAGCCTTGATTCTTGGGCTCTAGAAAGTGTGTCTATTTTCAGCACATTGGAACCACACTGGCTCATATATGTTATTCTGAGAAGTTTCAGGGTTATGGGGATTAGCACAGGATTGCACCATTTGGGAGACTGAGGAAAGCCTTCAGAAACTGGGGACAGAAAAAGGCTAAGTCTCCATATTTCTATGGAGGCAGATCTCTGAAGGCTTCCTTGATTCTAGCAGTATCTGCCTGTTGGGTATCTAGCACACATTCTTGCATTTGTTGGGTATCTTGCTACATTAGAGCATATGTTTTCCTAATATTTGTCTGTTTAGCCAGAGGACATAACGTTCTTTAATAGTGAGGGAACTGATACAATTTTATGTACTGTTTATCCTAGAAGCTGAAACTAGATTTCATCTAGGGCCCTGCTGTATTCTTATGGCAAGATACCAGTGTTCTCAGGCGTTCTACTCCACTTGATTTTATTTGACTCCACTGTACTCTGGGATGTGTCAATTCAGTTTCAATTCAGGGCTACAGCTGTGCTAGTGGAGTGGTCCAAAGATGAACAGACAAACTGCTGACTCACAGGGAGTTCCATACAGTATGTTTTATGAGGCACTAATCTGTGGACTGCCCTTCAAAAAAAAAGTTTTGTTAGCATTCTCTCATGGAGAGTCATATTATCATCTGAAAATGTGTCAGAAGTTTATGATAGATAAAAGTAGTTTACTTTTGTTTAACCTGAGTTTCCCAAAGACTTTTAGCCACAGAAAAGTTGTTGTTGTTTAACTAGTTATTAATACCCCATTCAGTTATTTTAAGGGAACCATAGGGTTATCATACATGGTGGCTGGTTGGATGATCTAGGGCTGGCCCCAGAGTTTAAGTGTCCAGGTAGTCCCCAAAAGGCAAGCACTTTTAGTACAAGCTGGTGCCTCTGGAGGTTTATGGATATTGAAATGCTGAGGTGGGGCTTGATTATGTAAGGGCTTTGGTTCCAGGACTTACTTAAGCTGTCATTAAGGTCTTGTTCATTAAGGTCCATCATTAAGGTCTTTTTCAGCTTTAATTTTGCATGTGTATGTGTGTATACACACGCACCTGTGTGTGCACACACTCTTGTTCAGCTTTAAATTTTAAGGATTACCAATTGGCTAGTTTAATGGTTCTCAATTGAATATATATCAGAAGACATTCACATGAGAATTCATGCCCATGGTTATACTCAAAGGTTTGCATGAATCCCACCCAGGAACCTGGCTCCTATGCTCTGGAAAAAATCCTCTGTCACTGAGTGTTAAAAGACACTGGAGCACAAGTTTGACTTCAGTCTTGCTGTGTCTAGATCAGGGACATAAAGGTTCTCCAACCAGATTGGGATCTGGTTATTTTGATGCCCAGTGTGTTGTCAAATTTAGCACTAAGAGGCTGCTTTCGAATCTACTGGGCAAAATATTCCCAATAAATGTGCAGTGGTGAGGAAGATGACAGAGCACATCAGCAGTTTGCATGCAGGTGGTTTGATAGGAGGGCAGCAGGTAGATCCAGTGGCAGGGTAAGGCATGGGTGAGCATAACAGCAGAGTACTGAAGTTCGTTTCATAGACAGTAGAAGGTACCAGAAAGCCTGTCCTCCTGACAAAGACCTGGTTAGGTGATGAGGAACTGTGAGGAATGCCTTTCCAGTTTGCAATTCCAGTTCTGGGAAAGGACTGGACAAAGAGCTGAGGCTGGGATCCTGACTGGAATTCAAATAGTGGCAGGTGCTTGCAGAACAAGTAAAACCCAAGGAGCAGGCTAATGACACTGCAGAACTAAACTCTCTTGGGCTTAAAAATCCTAAAGACTGGTATTTGACTCAGGCACTAATGGAGGGGTTTAAACTTTGAAACTGGTCCCATGTCTACAGCTGAGAAATTTTCAGAGAATCATCAGTTTACACTAAACTAAGTTCAGTTGTTACCTCTTTAATTGATTAATGTTAGAAATCAGTATAAAGGCATGATTAGAATGAAGTGCGCTCAAATGATACTTCTTATTCCACTGATATCCTCCCATAAATATTCCAGTATTCCTGAAGATGAATTAAATAGAAGCACCAACAGATGTCAAACAGTATCAGTTTCATAGTGTGATGTGATATTGTTGGTGGTATTTTTCATGTTCCTAAATGCATTACAGCATTATGTCCATTCTATTTTTAGTTCATCAAGTTTTCCAAATTTTTAATTGTTTAATTACAGAAGTTTTTTAAAAAAACTTTCTGTGCAATCTTTCCCGTCTCATAAACAAAATGATAACACTCACATTACCATTCTTATTCTATCTTGTATTTCTTCCTCCCTCCTTTTCTTTATCTTTTTCTATTTTCTTACACGTTTTTTCTTCTGAAAAGAGCTTCTCATAATGTTGTTTTTGTTGTTGTTGTTTGATTGTATTGCTTCCTTAGCCTTTTTTGTAAATTTATTTTTTTAAATTTACATTCAAGTTAGTTAGCATATAGTGCAATAATGATTTCAGGAGTAGAATCCAGTGATTCATCCCCTACATAATAACACCCAGTGCTCATCCACACAATGTTTACTTAAGCTATTTGGCATTTATGCACGATAGGATTCTTATACCCGAAACAATAATTTTGTTTCTATATTTTTAAACAAAAAAGTTATGTAAGATTTTTCCTCCTTTCCTATGAAGTAGATAGGGTGGGTGGTATTATATCCATTTTAGGTATAAAGAATGAGGTATAGAGGCAATGATTTTTCTTTGAGTAGTTTCTATGGGAGTCAAGATTATAATGCAGTTAAATGGTCTTTTTCCCTATAGTTATCTGCTGTACATGAAAGTTGGGATGGATGGAGAATTGTCCATAGAGCATTTTCAAAATCTCAAAATCACAAGATTGGCCCCTTACCTAGAGATTCTTCAGTTTGAGCCTTGAGTGAAGTTTGGGTAACTGAGATTTTCTTTTGTGTGCTCAGGGTTGAAAAGCTCCTTTCTAAAGCATGTGCCATTGACTTGGCTTCATTATCACAGCTGGGTAGCACATTGTCAAATTCACCTTCTTGAGAGCACAGCACCAACTTGGCCACACAGATAAGAATGATCCCAGAAGATAAAGTTTAAAATTGGTCTTGTGAGAAGCAGATTTTAACTGTCACCATCCAAGGAAACAGGAGGACCCTGACACTCTTTGATATATTTGGAGGTGACGAAAAAAATGACACTTTAAGTTGGTAGCTCTTCTGGGAAATAATTTCTGAATACCAGCTTGAGATAGAGACCTTCAGCCTGTTCCAGACTGAGTTCATCAAGATTGAGATTATGAGTACCTACTGTCACTCCTTATGTAGTTTAATGAACCTTGTTACAAAGTAAACCTACTGATACTACCTGAATGCTAGCTTTATTATTTTATTCCACAAGTTGGAAATGAAAGAAAGTAGAGGCAAGTCTGAGAGAGACTTCATGAGAATTCATGAGAATTCATGGTATCAAGTTGTCATCTTTCATATGGGCATTTTCCTTGTGCTGGGGCTACAGTCCTTATATTTGATTCTCAGTACAGTAGGGAAGCAAATGTTCCTGCACAGACCATCACCACCGACAATCACCACCTATCTTTTGTTATCGATATGTTTTTTTTAATTTTTAATTTTTCACAATTTTATTGAGCTATGACTTATATATAATAGTGTATAAGTTTAAAGTGTACAATGTAATGATTTTAAATACTGTAAAATGGTCATCACGATAAGATTAGTTAACAGCGATCACCTTACGTAGTTAGAATTTTTTTTTGTGATGAGAACTTTTAAGATCTAGCAACTTTCAAATATCCAATACAGTATTGCTAACTTTAGTTATCATGATGTATATTACATATCCAGAACTGATAAGCAAGGAATATACCAGGATCCTAATTTCCTTCACACAAAATATGAAGCAATTGTAAGAAAGTTGAGAAGCTGTCCTTTCAGGAAAGAGGAGGGCACCTTTAAGATTTTGCTGGGTCTTGTTCTGTGGAGAACCAGTAGTTAGTGTGTGGTGGTGCAGTGACTGGGCCAGGGACAGAGCTCAGAGGTTAAATGGCTGTCTCAGTTTGACTTTCCCTAAAGTAGATTCTGAGACAAGAATTTGGGTCCAAATGTTTATTTAGGAGGAAATGCCAGGAAAGATGGTGTGGGAGTTGGGGAGTAGGACAGGAAAGCCAATAAAGGGTGTGTTCACAAATGGATTATTCGCCCAGGCAATGGAGTTTACTCCTGCTCAGGGTCCTGTGAATTGCACAACCAAGGGACAAAGAAGTTGAGTTATTTCTAACTTTCAAGTCTTATTCCTTATTGCCGCATCAGGCAGAAAGGGGCTCATAGTATCGCACATAGGAGAACTGTGGCAGCTTCAGGGGCCTTTCAAGTGGGCTGGAGGCATCTGCTAAAGATGTCACTGGAAGTCCTCAGGGCATAGGATCTAATCCGAGATGTGTCTCTGATGTGCCAGGCAGACTGCTGAACTACTTTGCTTACTGCAGAATTAAGGATGGTGGGATATTCAACTTGCCCAAATATTTGTACATTGCTGATGACTTTCATTATTCATAAATGATTTTGGCACTGGCACGTTTTTTTATATGTTTATTAAAAAACCCCTGAGCTTATTTAATACTTTCAAACTGGTTTGCATGTTTGGGAGGGTGTAGTATGTGTTGTGTGTGAGTGAGTGCCTGTGTGCTTACATACTTGGGAGTATGCGTAAGTCTTAGTTGGTGAAGGAGGACTAGTTGTACATGTCAGTGCATAAGAGATACAAAACACCATGCTTATTTGTGAACATGTGAACTTAAAAGGAAATGGCAAAATGTCTTGATTAGAAAATTTCCCTTCTACCCAGTGTGATGTGTGTA
The DNA here is from genome assembly GCF_006229205.1 of Suricata suricatta. Taxonomy (NCBI): domain Eukaryota; kingdom Metazoa; phylum Chordata; class Mammalia; order Carnivora; family Herpestidae; genus Suricata; species Suricata suricatta. Next base: position 75,048,119 of record NC_043711.1, on the reverse strand, counting down.
ATATGAAATATTTCTTTGAAATGGATCTGAGGTCAGTAGCAGCTAGATGGAAACCATGTGCTTTTCTTGGGCCTTTAAAAAAGGTCTGAGTGGTCTGCATGTTAAAATTAGGAACAGAAAGGTTAGCCACACCAAAGGCCTCCCGACATTGTAGAAATTTGAGGCCATTGGTAATGGCCACAAGGAATGAGAGCTGGTGTAGACATCCATGTTAAAATGAACTTCTCTCTTCCACATGACCTGTGGGAAAGTGAGACAATGCAGCAGAGCATAATCTTTAAGGGGACAGCCCCATTATTCAGAATGAGCATCTCAAAAGCCATTTATGTCAGAACTGAGGATTAAAAAAAAATACAGGTGAAAAATCTGAATGAAACAGCCATTAGGAGCACATGGGTGGCTCAGTCAGTTAAGTGTCTGACTCTGACTCACATCATGACATTACAGTTTGTGAGTCTGAGCCCCGCATCTGGCTCCATGCTCTCAGCTTGGAGCGTGGAACCTGCTTTGAATTCTGGGTCTCTCTCTTTCTCTGCCCCTCCCCTGTTTTCTCTCTCTCTCTCTCTCTCTCTCAAAAATAAACATTTAAAAATTTTAAAACAAGCCATCAAATCCACTTTTTCAAATGACCCATAGACAACAAATGGATTCATTATTTTTCACCACTTGTCATCCAAGTCTTTGTGTTTCATGGGGTAACAACCTAATACCTTTTAAACTGTGGTGGTAGAAAGGCTACATGATTTTCTTGCCATTTAGATGCATCCTCAGTGGGGCTTGGGGGGATTAAGCCTTGAGGAAATACATAATTGTGGTAGCCAGTATTGTCTTAGTATACTAAAATGTGTGTGGCATCGTTGTCATTTAAGCTTTTCTATTTCTGTGTCCCTGTGTTCCTTCTCATATATATAAAGTAAGCATACATACAGAAAGTAGACATTTTAAGTACATATACACACTGTATCACTCAAGGTCCAGTTAACAAACCATGCTAGTAATTTTTAGAGAAGTCTTAATGTATGGAATTTATTAAACAGATATTGAAAGACTAAAATTTGCTAAAGAAATAACTGATGTTGTAAGCAGTTACTACCTCTTAGGTTATAGGAAAAAACGGAAGAAGCTGGGGTTCTGAGAAGCTTAAGGAGAGACCTGAAAAGGTGAATCTAAGGGAATGCATTGAGACTAGGTTTTGGAGTGTGGGCCAAAAATAAATACTGTGCGTAACCACAGGACTGGAGGCTGGACTCGAAAGCCAGTAACGGGTGAAGAAGCAAGCCGTGGGGTATATTCATTGGAACAGCAAGCCAAAAGCAGAAAGTGGCAAGACTTTCTCCCTCTTCTCATCTTGCAGTCTCTCTGTGATGCCCCTTACTGCCTAGGCTAGCAGAGAGCGACCCAAAAATCTAGTTCGCATAGTCCTAGCCTGGCATCCACGTTAGTATTGAGTAAGTGGGCTTGGAGCTGAAACATAGTGGCCTAATGATACATGTGTATATTAATTGAACCATATGGAATTGCTGATAACCAATTAAAATATTTACAAAAACAATTTCATATGGTTCAAACTAACACAGGCCTGTACATTTTACATTGTACATAATTTAAATATATTATGTATACTTCTATACTTTATAAATGTACACATACACACATAAAGATATTTAAGGTAAAAGGAGCCATCTCTACACTTAATTTTGTCAGAGGATTCTGGTGCCATTCTCCGAATAAGTGTATGTGTGTGTGTGTGTGTATAAAAATTTCAACCTTTTAATTAGGCACATTTTTCCTGGGCCTTTATGATGATTATTCTGCCATGTTTTTTACACGATGCTTTTCACTACAGTGTTTTCCCATCATGGATATATCATTTGGTTCATCATACTGCATTCTGCTGCCTTGGGTGTGACCTGATCAGTCTTCAGGGGTCCACAGAGAACATGTTCCGGAAGTGAAGGCTTGAGGGGAACCTGGGTGATTCAGTTGGTTAAGCGCCTGACTTTTGATTTTGCCTCAGGTCATGATGTCACAGTCATGAGATTGAGCCCCGTGTCAGGCTCTGCACTGGGTGTGGAGCCTGCTTGGGATTCTCCTTTCTCTTTGCCCCTCCACCACTTGTGTTCTCTTTCTCTGTCTCTCTGTCTGTCTGTGTCTCTCTCAATATAAGTAAATAAACATAAGAAGGAAGTGAAGACTTGACTTTAAGTCTCATGTGTATCCAGATTAGGAGAGGAAACAGACTTTCAAGGAGTTCCTTTAAAGATTTGAAGCCCTTCCAATTGCTGCTACTATGGGGGTGTCATGATGTCTTGCCTGTAGAGTTCTGTCTCTTAGAAAGGCAGTTGTTTATCTATGTTTGGGTTACCTGTGTGCATTTTTGGGCTGGGCTCCTCTAGTCTAAAAGGAGAACGGTATGTTTGAGTTTTCTTTATGGGGAGTGATTCAGAGGCCGTTGAGTAAGTTACCAGTAAAGGAACATGGTGTGCTCATAACAGGCCATGTGATGACTCCTTGAGGGCCTTTCAATGGCTATTGTGCTTCTCCTGAGAGCCATTGTGTGAATTGCTATTTTGCTTATTTGTTTCCCATCACTCTACTTAAATAGAGTGTAAGACAAGTGAGTGAGCCTGGAAGAAAGAGGCAGGCTTTGAATCTAAAAGATCACTGAAGTATTTTATGTAGCTCCAGTGTGCAGCTCGTTTCAGGGAATCCCACAGACAGCTTTCCCAAAGTGGGCATTTTCTTTTGTACAACCCACTGTCTTTTCTGGCTCCTGAAGCTTTCGGTCCCCTCTTTCCTCTGACAAACCAATACCACAATTTCAAAGTAATTCAGCTGGTGTCTCAGCAATGCCTTCTAATTCTACATCTTTCACAATAGGCAGGGAGCAGAGGAAACTGACAAATGGGCTATTTTTGAACCAGAAGTTGGCCCAACTGTCAGGAGTAATAGCAGCCGAGTAATGTTTGTGGGATAGCCTGCTCATGAAAGATGACTTTATAATTGCCTTCCAGATCCCCAGGATAAGAGTGTATGTTGAAATCGGCATAACCCTCTTAAGCTTTTAGACTCTGACCTTCAGAGGCCCAACAGACGTGCTGGCACTGCCTGCCCTTGGCTGTTCATATGAGCATCCTCTTTGCTGTTTGCTCAAATGTGTTCTGGGCATTTTGTTTACCCCTCAGCTTATCTGTTTGTCCCCTCCAACAGATCAAATGGTGCCTGTTAACTCGTGGTGGCCTTTTCACAGAGGGACTTGTTATTGCCCTTACTGCTTATAAAATCCTTTTGTGTTTGATCCTCCTGGCACTTTCTTTCTTCCCATCTGTCAGTGGGCTTTTGTGCCTCATGGGTCAGTATATCAACACTTCACTCCTCCTCTCCCTGAAGACAGCCACTGTTTCTGATGTCCTTTCACTGAGGAAGGCTGTTGGAACAATTTGCACAGGGCAAGTTGGAGAGCTGAGGTAAAAAAAACAAAACAAAACAACAACAATAACAAAACCTAAAACCCCACTGATAGGACTCCTGCTGAAATGGGATTCTTTCCTGGACCATAGGTTCACATTCCTATCTTGAGAGCTCTCACTATGGAATTGGACTTCTTTGGTACAAAACAAAGATGAATTCTAGAAACCCATTCATTGCTGCAAAGATGGAATATTCTAAATAAGATGATGGTGCCTTCACTCACTCGCCTCTCTGTTAAACATGTGGGCGTTGTGGGATGTTTCTAACACTGGAGCAAGGTACACTGAAGAAAACAGGTTCTTAGCTTTTCCTGATAATTCTCAAACCCTTTAAGTATCTCTATGTAAAAAAATTATTTAATAATTCTTAGACAGTTACGAAAGGGGACCTGGGGTGAGGTCTGCATTGACTCCAGGCAGCAGTCAGGATGGGGGGTGACTTATGTGAGTGGCCTTCTCATGACAAGATGAGCATGTTCCTATCTCCAGTGTGCAGCTCATTTCAGGGAATCCCACAGACAGCTTTCCCAAAGTGGGCATTTTCTTTCATACTACCTACTGTCCTTTCCGGGCTCTAGAACATTTTTTAGCTTAGTGTTAGAAATAATGGGACAAGGTTTATGTGTCTTGCAGTTTTCAAACTTCCATCTTAACTTTGGAACTGTTAAAATCAATGACATGAGGACAGAGACTCAGTAGTTCAGCACCAGTGGAATGTGAGAATGAGTTAGAGCCTCACAGTTTAGTCTGTGAGCCATCTGCATCAGAATCACCTGGAATGTTTCACAGACATAACGATTTCCAAGACCCACCCAGGGCTGCTCATTTAAAATACTGGGATGAGACCCTTGAGGTCTACGCATTTCATAACCACTTCCAGATACTCTAACACCAAAGTGGAAAATCACTTTTCTAGAGGGCCAAATGATAATCCTAAGTAAAAAAATTCCCTCTGCCTTGAATGTATTGTTTTAACTATGCCAGGACGTGTAACCATATTTATCTATGAAAATAATTTGTCTGGAGGAATATAATGAAAAGGTTTAGTTTTGCAAGGATTTCTCCCCTAAACTAGTTTGAAATGACCACTTGACCATATTCTCATTTCATGTGTTATTTACTTTTATCTCCATGCAATTCTGTTCATTTAGTATTTTAAGCATAATAAGAGTAAAAATAATCTCCTCTTCATTATCCAGAAGACTATGACAATGGGAATATTAAAATAACTAAACATTAATCAGTAAATCCTTATTTTAACTCTAGCTGTTAAACATTTCTCCAAAGCATTAATCTAGAAAGCTTTAGTGAGGACCTTAGGATGCCTCTGGGTCACTTTTGGAGAACAAATTCTCATAAAATGCTTGGGCTCAGATTGTACCTGAAGAAAATGGGTAACCTGTCAAAACTGTTCTTTTTTCCTTCCCATTTACATGAAAGTACAACATGAAAATCAGTTTGATAAAGACTTAACCAAAAATTCTGTTTAATTGAGGCTTTCTCATACATACTTCTGAATCAAAAACTAAACTCCAAGTGTCTGGAGGAAAGGCCACAGTTGCTTTTATCACGGGTATATTCTGACACCCTGGCAGTCCTCGCGTCTCATGCTGGTGAAACACCACAGAAAGTAAAACAGGCTCCCAGAACATAGTTATTTCCATACCCTCCTACACAGTATTCCCTTTGGAGCAAGCAATTTGTCTGGACTCAACTTTTCCCTGTTGGTTCTCTGAATCAGACAGGCTTTCCCCAATCCCCTACAGCTATTAATCCTGTTAATCTTTGCCCTTCATGAGTGAATCTTTTGTGCTGCTTGTTACTGGATTTGGATTGCTCTCTTTTTCACCCTTTCATTCTTCTTCTTTTTCTTCTTCTTTTTTTAATGAACAATAAGAGCAAACAGCTTGGGATAAAAGGGGGTGAGGAATGATGACCTCTGATTGGTCAGTCATGATGACACAGTTTATGGGTTTGGAGGATTCCGTTGTCAAGAGACACAGGGCAGGATCAACTCTTAAGGAAATAATGTGATCACATGGAAAAGAGCTAAGGATGAGGGAAACCACAAGGTTTCTGCTGCTGAACAATGACCAAGTTCACTCGTGTTTTCAGGTGCATGGGAGAGAATAGGCCCCCATTGTTAAGGCAGCATCAGCACCTGTCTTTGTTTCTGTTTCCCTTGCTGCAGCATTAACACTATCTTGTCAATCTGGAGACAGGTTGGCATAGGGCATAACCACTGATGGATATTCAGCCAGTCAGTGTACCGAATGGCTGGTCCCTGTACACTCCTGAATTAGGGACATGAGTAACTAAAACATTTACCAGATACCATGTTTCATGATGTTCAGTTTAATTCGTCATCAACTAGTTATATTTATTTGTTTTAAGATCATGCTATGCTGAAAACTAAACGCTTGACAGCTAAAACTTGGTAAGTTATGAACACTGGTATTTAAAATATTTATTTTTTTTCCCAATTCCAGGTAAGACTTTCTTTTTTATCTTTTTTTAAAATTGAGGTATAATATACTTAGTGCATCTATAGTCTATAGCTTGATGAAAATTTTTATAATATATACAGTCATGTAACCATTATCTAGAGTAAGATAAAGAACATTTATAGTAGCCTCAAAGGCTCCCATCAATACCCATCTCTACTCCAGGAAACACTATTCTAATTTCTATTCCCATAGATCAATTTTGCCTATTCTCGAACTTCATATATATGGAGTAATACAGAATTTATTCCTTTGAGTCTGTTTTTTTCCTATTTATAATTATGTCCATGAGATTCATCTTTGCTATTATATTCTTTTTCATGGCTTAATGTTTTATTGTGTGAATATACTACAATTTATCCACTCTGTTGCTGCTGGATACTGGATTGTTTTCAGTTTGGAGTGTCAATGAGAATTTTTATATAGGTCTTTTGGTTTATATACAATCACTTCTGTTGAATATACACAGAAGATAAGAAGTGCTGACTTGTTGAATGGGCACCAACGTTTAGCTTTAGGAAATATTGCCTATAAGTTTAATATTCTTTTAAGTAATTAATGTAAATTCAATCTAGACATAAGAAATGATAGGTTTAAAACATTTAGATTAGCTATAGTATTAGACTAGACAAAAATTAGGTTACTATTTATTCCCATTCTCAAAATTTATGGTTAGCAAATTAGATTATGACTGAATGCCATTTTTCATATATAGTTGTCCATTTGATTCAGAGAAAGATAGTAAAGGAGATAAAGGAGACAAAAGTTGTTTTTAAATCAGAATCCCTGGCACATCTTTTGACTTAATTATCTCTGTGCATTTAAGCTGGGGGCAAAGACATGACATACCACTACTCTCAGAAACTGCAGGTTGAAATCCTCCTAAGGACGGTGCATCTCTGCATCTTTCAAGGTAAATAAAATGAGGGTGAGACAGATTTATTTGAGATAAGTGAGACTTTGGAAACAGAAGCTTTTCTCCAACTCAGGAATAAGTATCATCATTCTGTGAAACTCACAGACCCTGTCCCCAAATGAGAAGAGTACGAAACTGGATGTTGGAACACCTTAAAAAAGGAAGGGGAAAGGTGCTGTTCTGGTTTTTTTGAGAAGCAATTTCATGTCTCTTGTCCCAAGGAAGAAATCTTGACTTCTCTTATAAATGAAACTTCAGTTTCGTCAGACCTAACTTTTAAAAATTCAAAGAGTCAATAGAATAACATCTATTGACTTGATGTGAAACCTTGAATGTATATCTCGCTCTATATTAGAGATTATGGAAGATACAGGAGTGAAAACAGCCCCTGCTCCTGGAAGAGTTATCAGTTTAGCCTAGAGGAGGAAAGAAATTCATGACATCATATTGAGTTAGTCTTAACTATGCAGGGTTGTTATAACAAGGGCAACAGGTGTGCAGAGAAATGGGTGATGGATGGGGGCTAGACTAGTCAAGTAAGGCTTATGAAGAAGTCAGGTTTAAGGCCACTATTGAGGGATACAGGGGAATCTAGGTGAGAGGAAAGAAGAGAAGTCTATTTAGAAGAGGCTTGTGGAGAAAGTGGGAGTAGAATAATCTTTGAGTGAAAGCATAGGAGAAAAAATTCAAGAGTTTCAAAGAAAGGATAAGTTTCTCATTTCAGATTGTTCCTTTTAAAGTGGTATGGCTTTGGAACAGTGAGTATACATTGCAGTGATTCACAAGTTTTATTATTGTGAGTAATCTGGGGAATGTGGATTCCCATACCATATGCTAGGACTTTGTTGTATCTGTCACCTATTGCTATATAACAAAACAGCCAAAAACTCAATGGCATATGATGAACATTTATTCACACAAAGTTATGCAGGTTTGGCTTATATATGCTCCATGTGTGATCATTTTGAAACCCAGACCAAAGTGGCAACAGCTGTTGGGGGCACAGTCTTCTCATTGTAGAAGTTGGAAGCTCTCATCTGGGATTCCTCCAATGTTGGAAACTTCCACCCACATGCCATTGCTCAAAAAAAAAAAAAAAAAAGAATAATATGGCCAACCCCAGTTTCAGTGGTATGGAAATAAAGTCTGATTTTAGTGGGAAGATTTGCCAACTCACATGCAAGTAGATGCAGATACAGAAATGGGTGAAGAATTAGGAATAATTTAAAGACCCACAGATATTAACATATTCTCACATATAATCCTCAGAAAAACCTCATGGAGTTGACTGTTATTACTTTTAACTTATGGTAATGAATGTAGGTAACGAAATGGAGGCTTAGAAAGGCCAGGAGACTTACCCAAGGTAATATTGTTAGTAAGTGACAAAGATAGAATTTCAAATGTGTTAATAGCTTAATATAACCCCAGTAACACAGAATATTTAGTTAAGTCCCTAGAAGAGACTATAAGCAGTTTTATAATGCATTTCACTTGAGCCATACTCTCAAGATCCCCTTCATTTACTTGTACCTCAAACTTTCATTCCTTAAGGTGGCTGTTTTCAACCTCTTATCTGAATCCCTATGTATACACACAAAACTTTTGATCTCAGAAAGCACTTTGGCCAGACGTGGCCTTCTGTCCTTCTGTATCTTTACTTCTCCATTATGGATCTCAGCCCCAGAAATTCCCTGGTACTGTAGAAAATTTTAAATAATTGAAGAGAGCTTAAGTGTAACCAATCATTGCCTTATGCAATGCTATGCCAGTGGTTAGGAAGATAGGTTTCATTGTTCCTACAGTCTCTTGCTTTTCACCAAGAACACCTGCTCTTTATTTTTTCATGCTCTACAGAATGGTGGAAAAAGTCGGATTCACTCACTTCTCTAAGTGCTGATAGCTTGACCCTCATTTTGCTCACCTGAGACCCCTATTTCATCCTGTTTCTTTGCCTTTGGTCCATCCCTCACTTCTAGTGATAAATCATCTCTAAAACCTGAATCTCTGTATCCTAAAGTTTCCCAAATGTTAAAACATCCTTTGCCAGCCATCAGGGCCCAAACCAAGAGAATTTACCACTAGCCCTTGGCTACATGTTCCCAATTCCAGAAGCTACTAACTCACTGATGCAAGCTGAGTTGGGATGTCTCAAAAGACATTGTTGTGTTTGTTAAGTATTTTATGGTGATGCTTAACATTGTTCAACGATTTAGATTGCTTGGGCCTCAGAGTTCAAGGGAATAATGATTATGTACTAGTTTAGAAACTGCCTGATGATATTTCCTGACACACAGCTCATTGAGGAGGGCATCAAACCAGATAATGCTCAGCAGTGCCTTGCCCTTTGGATGGATGGGTCAGCCTAGAAAATGGCACTTTAAAGAGTGTTTGAAGGACCACTTGGCCTTTCTCTGCCCTCTGGGAGGTGCTCTTGGATATGGGCAGAGGCGCCTGACCTTCTCAAGGGCCATTGTCCTCTTCTACCCTCTGCCTTCTTTCACCATTATTATCTATTTTGGTTTTAGTTCACCTTAGTATTTGTCTTCCTACATTTTACACTTGTGGATCATGAAATAATGGGACATCTGGTCCACCAGTCATTATTAGTGTAGTAAGCAACATTGAAAAATGTGAAACTCATAAAATATTTTGGGACTTAACCACAGGCAAGAGTGAATGGGGAACATGGTATATAAATTTGACCTAAATTATAATTTTTTATAATTACTTTTTTATAACATTCAAAAATTTATCAATTTCAATTAAAAAGCTCTTAACTGAAGTAAGTCTCCTTTAGTAGTAGCTTTTACATTAAATATTTAAAAAATTTAATTATTGATGAGAGAGTGTGCATGAGTGGAGGAGGGGCAGAAAGAAAGGGGGAGAGAGACTCTTAAGTAGGCTCCATGCCCAGCACAGAGCCCAGTGTGGAGTGTTCTCATGACCATGAGATCATGGCCTGAGCCGAAATCCAGAGTCAGAGGCTTATGTGACTGAGCTACCGAAGCACCCCTTAATATGTCTTGTTATTAGACAGTTTTCTAATTTCTTAAATGTAATGCATCTTCATTTAATAGATAGTTTACTCAGTTGGTATTTTCTTATGTTTTAATGAAGCAGTAGTATATTTATAACTATAGCCATAGTTATGTCTGTATCTATATTTGCTTTACTTTTTTTAAAAATGGAAATACTTGTTCATTTATTAGTCCTATGGTACAAGCCCCTCTTTTGAATAATTGATATTTTAGGTGAGTTGTTTAGATCTATCCTGGAGAATTCTTTACCAGTCAACTGCAGGAGGAGCTGGAGCCTTGACTTTTGGAAATGTTTAAATGCTGTTCTAGCTTCCTGTAGACAGCAAGAGTACTCTAAAAAATTTCCCCAAAGTCTAACTTCATGGGACTGATAACTTTGCATTTGTTTCCAAATGAAAGGGGTAACTTTTCCCTAAATTAAGTTTACAGAGATGTGGCTGCTTTTTTATGTTAGCCTTGTCACTCAAAATTACAAAAGAAGAACTTCTTTGGAGGGATCTTTGATATTTGCATAACAAGACATCTCGAGAGTCCTCACAGTAGAGGTGAATAGGCAACCATTAGAACATCTATAAAATGACATCTATACTGTATAATATATACATAAATCAAATCATTGTTATATACCTGAAACTAATATGTTATATATCAGTTACAGCTCAAAATACTTTTTAAAACCAGAAATAGAAGATATCCATAGTTTTCTTTGAATCACAATTTACTGTGCTCCAAATATTCATGGTAATAAACTATCTACATATATCTCAGTATTTGCTTTGAAATTCCATACCTATTACTTAGAAAAATTGAATATCACTTTTGTTAGTGAACTTGCCCCAATTCTCATTGCCAATAGGAATCACTACTCTGAAAACAGAAGATTCTCTGCTATTGTTTTATGAAAGCTCCTTTGACTTCAAAATTTTGGTCACATTTGAAAATCATGATCTTTTTATACCCCATGCTTCTTAAATAAGTTCTGATCCTCTGTTTGGACCAGCCTCTCCTGCTTCAGCTATGGCCAGGTAGAGAGGCAGACCAGAGGTGAGAGGGTAAAGAGGAAGATGCTGGTACCATTGGCTCTTTTTTCAGCTAATAACATAGCCTTTACTTCTTATCAAGCTTTCTATGCTTTCCTGATGTTGGCAGGAACTAGATTCCTAGGAATCTGTATATGGTTCTTGGGACAATTATACACTCCTCACTGCTCTCCACCTCCTTCTGGATTAGGAAAAGCTTTAGCACAAACATCAGAAAGAATTGCTCTGCTCTGAAATAAAATCTGCAGGCAACTCTGAGAGTCATATTTGAAATGTTGGCTCCCAAAAAAGACTTTGTTGGGGCACCTGGGTGGCTCAACCAGTTAAGCACCTGACTCTGGCTCAGGTCATGATCTCGCAGTTTGTGAGTTCAACCCCATGGTCAGACTCTGCTGACTGCTGGAGCCTGGAGCCTGCTTTGGATTCTGTGTATCCCTCTCTCTCTGACCCTCCCTTTCTTTGCTCTGTTTTTTCTCAAAAATAAAATAAACAGTAAAAAAGAAAAGAAGACTTTGCTGACCCTTTCGTACTTTAGGAATCTTGTGCTCTATTCTTTGACTCATTCAACAAGATTAAGGAACCTTTTCAGCCACCAGGGAAATGAAAGTAAAAACTAAAATGAGCAAAATATAAAACAATGACAACATCAAGTTGTGCTAATGATATGAAGCTACTGGGACTCTCATACATTTCTGTTACGAATGCCTTGTTAGTTACTTTTCCTTTGTGTATGTACTTTTAAATTTGCCTTGATTCAGAATAAAATAATTCCAATTATTTAATTTATTACATCCCTTCCATCTACTTCCAATTATATTTATGGTTTAGTAAGTAAACCCCCCAGATCTGCACATTGCTAAATTAAAAAAAAGAGCTAGTTTCTGATGTATTTTTAATAGGTGAAATCTGCCTCTTTGAGTATAGGCTTCTAGAAACTTTTCTTTTTTTTTTTTAAGTAGTTTATTGTCAAATTAGTTTCCATACAATACCCATTGCTCTTCCCCACAAGTGCCCTCCTCCATCTCCACCACCTCTTTTCCCCCTCCCCCTTCAATCCTCAGTTCATTTTTAGCATTCAACAGTCTCTCAAGTTTTGCATTCCTCTCTCTCCCCAACTCTCTTTCCCTCTTCCCTTCCCCCTGGTCCTCCATTAGGTTTCTCCTGTTCTCCTGTTAGACCTATGAGTGCAAACATATGGTATCTGTCCTTCTCTGCCTGACTTATTTCACTTAGCATGACACCCTTGAGGTCCATCCATCTTGCTACAAATGGCCATATTTCATTCTTTCTCATTGCCATGTAATACTCCATTATATATATATGCCACATCTTCTTGATCAACTCATCAGGTGATGGACATTTAGGCTCTTTCCATGTTTTGACTATTGTTGACAGTGCTACTATGAACATTGGGGTACATATGCTCCTGTGCATCAGCACTTCTGTATCCCTTGAGTAAATCCCTAACAGTGCTAAAACTTGATTTTCAAAGACAGTGGAGAATTTTGTTGGGATTTGTGATGTCTCTTTTTGTTAAAACAATTTTGTCAGCTTCATTTTCCCTGGTCTGTTTCCAGGTATACCTTTTTAGGAACACAAGAGTGATCCCAGCTTTTTTTCCTCACTTGTCAGAAAACATGGTCTTTAGGCCTATTGAGGGCTGTGGAGGAATATGCAGGGGTCTGGAAAACCTCTTGGATAATATGGACCTATGTGGACACTGTTGATCCAGGCTTGTCCCCATGAGATTAGGGATCCTGCATATAATGAAACAGAAAAAGTACCTGAGGTCATCATTAGTACTATTTGTAAATATTCCTTGTTTTCCTTCTAGGTCTTGATGTTAGGTATAGTCCTGTGATTCTTTTTAGCCAATGATAGGAGTGAAGTGATTGCATATTACTACTTAGGGAAAGCTTTAAGAGTCAGTATGTAATTTACCATACTCTTTCATTTGCTGTAGGGACCAGTAATATTCAAATAGAGGCTCTTTTATCAGCCTAGTTCCCAGCATGAGGACACTGCTGAACATAGCCCCCAGCTGACCCATGATGGCCTGTAGCCTGAACAATAAATTAAGCCTTTGATGTTTTAGGCCACTGAATTTTCTTTGTTTTTGTTACTGCAGCATAACTTAGCTCATCCTGAACTTTTCAGATGGGTCCAATAATTGGTTGGTCCCTGAAAGACCAATTTTATTAACATACTCCCAACAACAGGGCTTCATACATCAGAAAGCACAGTCATTCCCAGGAGACAAAAAGGCCTGGAAAGACACCTGATGATTCAGAATCCTGAGGCACAGAGGAAAAAATGTCCTTCCTTGCCCTGCATTCTTTGCCAAACTCCCAAGCCCAAGTAAAGCATGGCTCAGTGAATCACAGTGCAAGTGAGGTCACAGAGAATCAATAAACCATTGCATTTCATATCAGCAGTCCAGCAGTCTTTCCAGTTGTGAATGGAAAGAGGCTTTGAAGGGTTTAGTGGATTTTTCTGATAAATCATAGTTTATTCTAATTTAGACTTGAGACTATCTAGGTACTTCTCACTGCCCATGATACGTAAACTGACTCACTGCGAAAGTAGTTAAGTGATAGGTACAGATGTTCTTATTTTATATTCTATGGCCCTGGTGAGTCCTTTTTGGGTTTTCTACTCTGATCTGTTATTTTTAAAATTAAGAATCTAAAGTCTAGATAAGTTAAGTGACTAGGTCATAGCTACCCAGCAAATAAATGTCAGAGACTGATCGGTAATCCAAACCCCATTAGAGGACCCTTGACACACACTAGACTGTATGTTTGTTTAGAACCAGAACAACAGGAGAGTGGTGGGTCATTCTTGCTCTTGGTTCCCAAAACAGCTTCTGCAAGTGATCTCTAAATGGGCCATGAGGGCTATTTACACTAGTGCATGGTTAGGACCCCTAACTAAGAGAAGCAGGATAGTTTGGGGATTGTGGAGAGAAGATAGAGAAGGGGAAGCCATTGATTTTACAACTGAGACTTTATCAGTTCTAAAAGAAAAGAGTTATTATACCACTGCTAGTTAGCATGGGGATACCATGCTGGAACGAGAACAAGGTGAGGTCAGGAGTCTCCCAACTGATGACAAGCATGAGGTCAGCTCTCATGTCTCAAGAGAACTGCTGTAAATGACGAGTAGCTCATAGTCACTGACTTGGTTAAGAAGAAAACTGGCTGGCTTCCCCTCTATCAGTGAGCTTGTGTGTCAGAAACTGGCTGAAAGTATTGAGGGTGGGGGGAGGAGGAGAGGAGGAGAGTTACAGATAACATCCCTAAAGGAGAGTGGCACCAGGTGATCTAAAGCCTCTCAGGGCCTCTTCCATGCCTCCGAAGTATTTGGCCTCTCACCAGAAATCTAGTTTCTCTCTCCTTTATTTTTGCTCAGACAGTAAGACGACAAAGGTTGGAAGTCATCAGACATAGAATGGACGAAAGGGTGCGGTGCACATGATCAGTTATCCCAACCAAACTGTAAGTTCCAGTTTCTTCATCTGTTAAAAGGGGTGATAATGCCCAGACTGTTCTTGAGAATGTAATGAAATGCACTTGGTATAGTTCCTGGTTTACAGAAACACTCAACAATAGTAGCTGTTATTTTTTTTACTATTGATAATGTACTTATTATTATTATGACAATTATTACCATTTCAAGGCTAGGAAATTTAGGCCCATAGTGCCTTGACCAAGGGCACATAGTTAATTAACCAGATCTGGCATTAGATATCCCAACTGTGAATCCAGCTTTCATTCAATTACTTTGTAAGATTTCTCACAGCTCCTGCCAAGCTGTGGTTCAGTTCTGCCTTACACACTTCAGTGCTTACCTGGGAGACAAGATAATGTAGACACACGTGGCCAAATGGGTCTGTGGAGCGGTGGTTGAATGGGGACATGCTGTGTCGGTGAGCTCATCATGGAGGCTTTCTTTCTGCCTTTTCTATTCTGCCTGTCCCGTCGAAACCAAACACTCTCACCTGGAAACTATGCATCGTCCTTGAACATGATGCTTCACCACCCTTCCAACCCTACCTATGGTTGGAACAGCTGTTTACCTTCCTCAGACCTCTATTTAGCATTTTTTAATGAAGGAGAACAGTGTGATGTAGTGGAAAGAACAGTGATATTAGAACTGAGAAATATAGTTTCTAATTCTGGTATAAACATTCTTTTACATTACATTTTTCTAAAACGGGATTAGATGAAGAAATCTTCCTTGAACTTCTGAATGTATGAAAAAAAAGAAGTGACAGTATGCTAAATATACAGTATAGATCTATATAAATTGCCATTTTATGTTTCATTGTTTTTTCAAAATGGAGAAAAAGTCACTGTAGTGAATTTTTTAAACAAATGTAAACTTTTAACTGAAAAAAACTTTTAAATTTTATTAACTATCTGATTTTGGCTAACCTTTAAAACATAATAGACATGTATGTCCTTTTTTGGTGGATTTTATGTAGCAAATAAATAATTTCCTGCATAAAAGGAAGATGATAGCTAGCCCTTTTCTTTAGGCCAGAATTTCTCAAATTAAGCACTGTTGACATTTTGGGGCAGATAATTTTTGTTGTGGATACTGTCTTATACATTGTAGTGGCCCATCTCCCTAGTTGTGACAACCAAAAATGTCTCAAGACATTGGCATATGTCCTTTTGGAGGTAGCGGGGGAGATAAATATACCCCTTGGTTGAGAACTACTACTTCGTGCGTAAGTATATGGTAATTTGAATGGAATGCTTTTCTCTGCCTCAAATCAATGTATTTTTCAGTCGTACTAGTCAGGATAGGATAGGCAGGGTTGCATTAACAAATTCCACATGTCACTAGCTTAATGGATAACATTTTTATTGTTTCAAGGCACCTGTCCTCCATGTAGTGATTGAATGGCACAGGCTGCTTCTGTTGGGTTCCATTATCACAACACCGGGCCTCTATGATTGTGGAGACACATTAAGAAAGCACAGAACTCATACCTTATATCTCTTATATGCTTTGGCCCAGAAGAAATAGAGCTCTCTTACATCCATATTACATCTTGGAGAGATGACTGCATATGATGGAACCCCAGAGGGAGTTTTCCATTTATCTGTCATCTTTCACCTTGAGAGAGGCCACTAATAACTAGAACAGAAGATGTTCTCAAGTTCTTCTATGTGCATTGTGCTTTCCTCTTTCTTAAATAGGTACCAATGCAATAATCATGGTTGTATTTTAGTTGCTTATCAGTATTTTTTAAAGTCCTACTATATCCCCCAATTTTTTTTTTTTCCAAATAAAAGTCTCTACAGAAGCCCAGAATCTAAAGCAATTAAATGTTGAGCTGGAATGGTCAAAGTGCAGATGGTTTCTTGCCCTCCTAAACCTCTAAAATGACAATGCCCAGTGGGATCACAGAGCACATTATGCAAACCTGTGAACTACAACATTTTAAACCACTTTTTCTGAATGAATATATGCTGTCTTATTGGGTTGTAATAGCTTTTAAAACAGCTGCTTGGAGAAAGGCAATGAGAGGATGTACATGTGCATCCCTCCCTAGAGGCAAGGAGAGGTCCAATTTCTCCTTGAGTCTGTATTAGTGAAATCGTTAGAATCTCAACTGCCTCTGGCAGTCACTTGTGGCTGACCAGGGTACCAGTGATCTAGACAGTACACTGGTACTCTTGCTGACATTCTTCATGTCCCACCTCACCCCATCCATTGCCACCTTCCTTCACTGTGTGTTCTTACTATCCTTCCAAACATCTCTCTCTGTCTCTCAAGAAAAGCTGCCTAAATTGGCATTGTCTCTTCCCCAGGCCTCAGCACATCCCTGGACTCCCCAGAAACTCTAATTCTCCTTCTACTTCTGTAGGGATCAAGGCAGGTGCTCCAGGTCTATGTGGGAGCTATTCATCCCCAAATCTCCAGAATAGATTTGCTTCCACCTTCTTGACCTGGCTCCATTATCAATCCTTAATTCTTCGTAGGTCAGCTCTATCTTTATGATCTTTTTCCTTTTGAGGGGACATTAGCAACAATGTCATCCAGTATCATTTAATTAAAAAAATGTCAAGCCATTGATTTGCTGTTGAAAATAGGTAGTTTCCTCAAACTGATACAAAGTTAAAGCCTCTCAGAATTAGTGAAGAAAGAATTTGTACATATATGCTGAGGTAGCATAAGATAATGGTTTAAGAGTACACATTTCTGGTACTGCTTTGGTTCAATATACTGATCTTATTTTTCTTTAATTTAATTATTTATTTTTAAGGAGAGAGAGACAGTGTGAGCAGGGAGAGGGAGACACAGAATCCAAAGCAGGCTCCATTTGAGAACTGTCAGCACAGAGCCTGAGGGGGTAGTGGTGGGACTCAAACTCACAGCCCTGCGATCATGACCTCGAGCTAAAGTTGGACACCCAACCTACTGAGCTACCCAGGAGCCCCTCAGTACACTGATCTTATAAGCTGCTTGCACTTGAACACATTACTCAAGTTCACTGCCTTCATTTCTCTTTAAAATGGCTCAATCGGTGGAGCATGTGACACTTGATCTCAAGATTTTGAGTTTGAGCCCCATTTTGGGCATGAAGCCATCTTTAAAAAAGATGGTTAACATTTAAAGCATTTAAGTAGAATGCTCAATATATAGTATATGCTGCATTATAAGTTGTTAAAATAAATAAATAAATTGTTGAATACATTGTCATCCCCATTATAGCTCACCCTACTATATAAAAGAAATCTGCTATACCCTGGAAAATCCTCAACAAAAGGCCAATTATCACGGTAGACAAATAACAGAGGCCAGCCAGAAAATTCTGATGTAATAGGTTAGCTACCAAAGTTGTTGCCAGATTGTTTGCCAATCCTAACACTTAAAAGTGAATCTGCTAGTTGGTGTTCTTTTGTGAGGTAGAGCTTTCCCTTATGCAGAATGAAAGAATTTGACAATCACAATTTTATAAGATTACTCATAAATTCACTTAAAAAGGTGAAAATTTGGTAAGAAAGAGTCTCAAATGATTTCCCTGGAGTTTACATATTAATTATAAAGGGATACATAGTAACTTATCAGTGGCAAAACCTAGTAGACACTATAGTAACTGAGTTATCAAAGCTGACATCATTAGCAATGGAATAGACTAACATTAGCAATGTCTTGATGGGATCTAATGAGAAGAGCATATAATGTATAGTGTTCTTGCCAATTTTTCATAAGCTGATCTAATCCTAGGAAATATCAGATCAACTCAAACTAAGAGACAAGCTATAAAATGACAGTCCTCCACTCATCCAAGACATTACTATGATATAGACAAAGACTGCAGAACTCTGTATTTAGTGTCTTAAAAGGAGATTAAAATGAAGTCCCAACTAAATGCCATAAGGAATCCTGAACTGATTCTGTATTGGGGCATGGGATGGGGTAGAGATTTCTATAAAGGACATTATTATGTTAGTTGGTGAAATTTGAATATGGATTTGAATTAGATGATGTTATCAGTGTTAAATTTCCCAGTTTTGATAATTACATGGTGGTTATGAAAGAGTATGTCCCTGTTTTTAGGAACACTGAAGTGTTTATGGGTAAACATGTATGCTGCCTACAATTTACTGTCACATGGTTCAGGAAAAAAAAGACTGTGTTTGTGTTTATGTGTTGACAGAATTATAAAACAAATGTAGCAAAGTATTAATAATGCTGTATATCAGTACAAGGTATATGGACCTTCCTGGTACTGTTTTTGAAGTTTTTCTGTAAATTTGAAATCATTAAAAAAATTTTTTTTATGTCTTTATTTTATTTTGAGAGAGGGAGACAGAGAGTAAACAGGGGAGGGACCGAGAGAGAGAGGGAGACAGAATCTGAAGCAGGCTCCAGGCTCTGAGCTGTTAGCACAGAGTTTGACACGGGGCTCGAACCCATGTACTATGAGATCATGACCTGAGCTGAAGTTGGACACTTAACCAACTAAGCCACCCAGGCACCCCTGTAAATTTGAAATCATTTTAAATTTTAAAAAAGTTGAAAAAAAGAAAAGCATAGAAAGATATATTACTGAGCCCTTCCCCCCAAAAATCAGTGCATTTGTTACCTGACTCTTAAGGCCATTATGAACCTAGAAGTTTAGTAGATGCCCAGGAACTACTTCTGATAGTCAAAGCCTGTGAACAGTTACTGAGGATAAATCATTCTCTGCTTTGGGTTAAAAAAAAAAAAAAAAAACACCTTTTAAATAATCTCTTGGATACCAGTGCTATTTGTTGAAAACTTTTCTGATGTTGACTTAAAAAAAATCTTGATGGGATTTTGCTCCATGCATGAGGCTGTTATGGAGCCTGATAGTGGCTATGGATGTGAGTCATACCAGAGAAAAACACCCCAGGAAGAGAGGAAGGGTTGGTATTAATTAAGGTATCCTAATGTTGTATACAAGAGCTTATTCTAATAAGTACCCTCCTTAAGAGGATTGTTGCCTGTGGACTGCTTAAATCTCTCATGGACATGCCTCTTCCCTGACTAAGCACCAAATCCAACCTCCTATGAGGACACCATGGCAACTTCACAGGCCATGTGCTGACTCAGCACATACTCAGGTTAAATAATTTTGAAAAGAGACAGTTCTATGTTTTAAATATACCCTCTGCACTTCTGCCTTCTGAGAATATGGGAGAGGAGGAAGAGTCTCTGTAGCTGAAGAGATATTTGTTTCCTGAGGTAGGGGTTGGTGACTGTATCTAGTTTGAGGACACAGGCAATTTCTGTGCCAACTAAACTGGGAGATAGTAGGAGAAAGAAATTTCTGTGACAAAGAGCTAGTAGCCAGTAAGTTGAGACAGAGCTGTGTGCCCATTGTACTGAGTGCTCTGCAACTAAGGCCACATGTATTTTCTTTTCATACAGTGCTGGCTGGTTTTACATAGAGCTCTCAAGGGTCTGATCAGTATTTCTCTAGGGAAACTCTATCTGTATAACAAAGGTCTCTGGCCCACTGTTGGAGGAAAAATCCAAAAGTTTTTATATGTGGATGAAAGGCATTATCCTGCTAAAATAAATTACCCTTCCCCACACATCTTTGTATGAATTTTGTTAAGAGAGCAATTTCAGAAGTGTCCAGCAAATATTCCTAAGCTTCCGGGGCATTGGTGAATTTAGCCAGATTTGGGGGCCGTTATTTTGGTCTGCTTCATCCATCTGGAGTCCATCAATTTACTTCTAGGAAAAATCACAGTTCTCTTCTTGCACAGTTATTTCCACTACCTTCGATTGGCTCACTCTCCATTTTATGATTGTGTTAGCGTATTCAACATTTGCAGTCAGTGTCTGCACTTTGCTCTCTGATCGCCTGGGCTACTGATGGTATTCACCAAGAAATGCTTTGAAACACATTCCACCTCACTGCTGGACTACAGTTTAGAGGTACCAGGATTTGTTAGACACTTTGGTCCCCCATCTGAATAAGTGTCTCCAGGCAGAATAACTAAGTATTGCTGTCCCTAATGTCTATTAAACAAAAGTCTCAGAGTAGTTGTCTTTGTCCCATCTCCACATCAGCTAGCATTAACATAAAGATTTCTCAAATCATCAGCATTGAAACTGAAGAATTTGATCTTATCCCATATTCCTATTAAAAGGAAAGTGATTATTTTGGTCTTTCCATATAAGCACTTAATACAAAACTTTTCAGCATGGCTCAGCACCAAGTCTGCCTTTTCAGCATAGTTTAGCATTAAGTACCTATGAATGTATTGTATTTTCATTGAGTATAGAGAAGGAGCTAGCACCTTGGCCTTGGCATGCTGCCCCCAAATGGTTAATCATGCATTAACTAGTGTTCAGCTTGTCTCTCACCTGCTGAAGGGACATAGCCTTAGATTAGTTTAGATATTCAGCCAGGCAGCAATTTGGTATGGGTGTAAAAAAAGCTACATTGTCTGTACAGGAAATGACCCTCACTTAGAAGCATTTTATCACAAAGTGTGTATGGATGTTTGAAAAATTGCTCATTAACGCACATCCTCAAACTGCTTCCTCTTTCTTTTCTCTTAAACACCTCTTCCCTACCTCAAATTGGAAAGGACCTTTTAGCTGATGAATGCCCTCTACAATCTGAAGCAATTTACCATCACTAGACAATGTCAGTGGGCTGATAAGTAGGCTGTTATTAGTACTTTGCTGATAGCAGGCTTTAGCTCTGCCTTTTTGGGACTGTTGATAACTTTGGTTATGAGCAGAGAATGAGTGAAGTCCTTCCTGTTTGTTTTTTTTTTAATCCTGAGGGGACTATTCTTATCTTTTCTGGTGCTAGCTAATTCATAATTATTTTATTTTTTAATTTTTCAGTGTATTTATTTATTATTTTAGAGAGAGAGAGGGAGTGGGTTGGGGAGACAGGCGGAGGAAGAGAAAGAATCTGAAGCAGGCTTTGTGCTTAGTGAGAAGCCCAGTTTGGGGCTGGATCCCATGACCCTGAACCCTGAACCGAAATCAAGAGTTGGATACTCAATCAATTGAACCACCCAGGAGCCTCTATTTAATCTGTAATTCTTTTTTTTTTTTAATGTTTGTTTATTTTGAGAGAGAAAGAAAGGGCGGGGTAGGTGGGGAGAGGGGCAGACGGAGAGTGTCCCAAGCAGCTTGGCTCAAAATCTTAAGAGTCAGATGCTTAATAGACTCAGACACCCAGGTGCCCCTAAATCTGTAATTCTGATTACAGCTTCATTCATTGGGTCATTCAGCTGAGATATTGTAGAACTTTTGGTATGTACTAGGTATTACAATAATTTAAAGTTTAATGATGGATAAAGCCTATTGAAACACAGGTAAATCAGAGTTATATATGCTATTATCAAGGATAGGAGGCTCATAGAATCCCTGCTTGGATCCCTATTGTATCCTGCTGCTATACTTTAATTCCTACCAGCCAAGCAGTTCCCCCTGTATCTTCTATCAGTGACTTTCCACATGGCAAAGTTCATCTTGAGGATGACTCCCCAGGCTGTTCTAAGCTCTCACCCCTGAATTGTAAGTTTAGTCATAATGTATTCTTGTGGCAACTTGCTTTGCTGTCTTTGTTGGAATTTGAATTTTGTGCCATTTTTTATCATTTCTTGGTTGCGTTCCATTTTCCCAGTTAGACTACAAGTTCCTTCAATGCAATAACTTATCTGGTATCTCTGAGAATTGTATCATGGAACAATCACTGTTCTAAATTTCAGGAATCTGGGTTCTAGTCTCAATATGGCAGCTAACTGGCTTTATGACTGCAGGCCAGAAACTTAATGACTTGAGTTTTAAAAATTCTCAAGAATATAGGGGCACCTGGGTGGTTCAGTCAGATATGCATCTGACTCCTGATTTCAGCTCAGGCCATCATCTCATAGTTTGTGGGATTGAGACCTGCATTGGGTGGGCTCTGCTGATAGCATGAAGCCTGCTTGGGATTCTCTCTCTTCCTCTCTCTCTCTGCCCCTCCCCTGCTTGCACTCTTGCTCTCAAAATAAATAAATGTTAAAAAAATTAAAAATTCTGATGTAAAAATGTGATGTTTATATTTGATAATTTTCACAGTTTCTCTAAGTTCTAAAGTCTAGGGAGTATACTACACAGCACTCAATTCTGTATGTAGAACAGTGTCTTAAATGTAGCAGGCACTCAATAAATATCTGAAAAATAGCTGAAATATCACTAATTATTGTTGGGGCATTCAAATGTGGTTGACTTTGATGGCCATTACTGTTCAAAAGGAACCCTAAAATGTTGGAGATATACAGTTGACCCTTGAAAACACAAGTTTGAACTGCACGGATCCACTTGTAGATGCCTTTTTTTTTTTTTTTATAAAAACAGTACTATAAATGTATTTCCTCTTCCTTACGACTTTGTTAATAATATTTTCTTTAACTTACTGTATGGTAAATATAATAGATAATACATATAACATACAAAATATGTATTAATTGACTGTTTATGTTAAAGGCTTCAAGTCAATTGTGGACTGTTAGTAGTTATATTTTTGGGGAGTCAAAAGTTGTACATGATTTTTTGATTGCATGGGGGACTGGTAGCCCAAACCCCTATGTTATTCAAGGGTCAACTGTAATGGTTATTCTTCCAGTGGTGAATCAAATTTCAGACCTGCTCCTAATTAGCTGTGTGAAATTAAACAAATTATTTAATGTCTTTGACTCTTAGTTGATTCATATTAATTATTCATAAAATTATGAGTACTGTTTGCCTTGTAGAACTGGCTATAAGCTGAAGTAGAAATGAAAGTTGGATATATGCATTATGAAATAGGTTTTAAATTGTTTTAATTTTAACTTGAAGCTTCAGATTATTTACCCAAGAGTCTTAAGGAAGCTGTGGTGAAGTTTGTACAGTAAGTTCTGAATTTTCTAGATGAGATATTTCAAGGTCCTAGAACTTCATTAAGGCAGCATGACTGTCTTGACTTTCTTTGGGTGGCATTATCACTCTCTAGCAGCTTCATAACTTTGTAGGATGGATTGACAACTGGAAAAGCAGTGAAGTGTAATCAACCACTTAGCAGAAACCTTTCATGGTGAGTTGGTGGGCAAAAGTACTGGAAATAATGGCTATGCATCCGCTCACATAAGGATTGAAATATCTGGGAATGCAATGTTACTACATTTGTGCTCCCTTCTCTTAACAGCACAATTAGTGGATTGGTATCTGATTTCATTGCCGGGAATCCTCCTGAGATCTTTTAGTTTCTGCCCCTCTATGGCCCCAATTCCCAAGCAATCATAATCAGAGAGGCCAATTTACTTGAAATGAATATATAACTTGTTTCAGAACTAAATGTAATTGGTTATTGGATTGTCAGTCTCTTCCATTTGTGTGGCTGCAATTTTCACTATTAAAAGCCTACTATTAAAATAGCTTCTGTCCATTTATATTAGAATGCAAGGTTCATATTTAATAGTCTTCAGGGAGAATGCCTGGCACTTACTGAATTACCCAGTAGAACCATATTGGGTACTTGGTGTCCTGGAGTCATCAAACTGCCTTCTTGGGAAACCGCCAACCATCCCCCAAATAATAGAGAAGCCAGATTCCAGGGTTAGTAGCAATAAATGTTTAAAAGAATGAAACACATTATATTTAAGGAAAAAACTACCCTTCGGGCTTTTTCCCTGGAAATTTTAGAAGTAATGACCAAATTAAAGCAACAGTTTTACAAACAAACAAGTCTACCTCTGGAGATGTCATTTTAATCACAGTGTACTGAAGAGAGCATGTAGACATTAGCCAAATACATGATTTCTCCTTATAGCGGATTTTTTCCTTCTATTTAACAGTGGTGGCTAACACACAGCCCTGAAACCTGGAGTTTGTTTCATTGAGGAATGTTTGGAACTAAATGGTTGCTTTATTATTTTCTTAAATTGCCAGCAGGTGATCTTCAAAAGACATGGAGACTCAATTATAGTAAAGGAGCATGCAAAGCTAAAAAAAATTCATGCTCTTACATGAGTCCATTCTCCTATCCGACTATTCCTTGATCAAAGCTTTTCTATGATAACTTTCCCTTTCACATCTCCTAGATGGCTTCATTTCTGAGCTTTTTTGAGTGAATTCATCAAATGCCTGTTGGCACAATAGCCTTTCAGTTGACAGAGGAAGTCAAGTACAAATCCATTATTGGATCTGCCCTTAAGATTCTTCATCCTATCACTACCTGGGCTGTGTAAAGAAGCATTAACCTATAAATTCAAGGCATAGTGACACAGTGAATAACTGGGCCATCAAGAATATGAGGTGCTTGGCCTTTTTTGTGAGTTTTCTTTTGGGATAACTGTTACAATGCCATGGAAGGCCTCTGAATGTGCTGCTACAGTTCTTCTGTTTTCAACAAGAGATGAACAGTGGAATGAAGAGAACATGCACAGAAATGAGGAGACATCACTGAGAAATCACAGGCTGTTTCCAGCATACCTAGTCAGATAGCCTTTTAGTATGCCTTCTGTGCGACAATGAGGTAGATCCAGGCTACAACCATACCATTCTGAATGACAGAAGGGAAGCATCTAGAGCTAAATGAGTTTTGTTAGAGATCTTACTGATATGGTAAGAGGGACTTAAGTCCTCAGAGGGTCCTGACAGAGCCTTAGGGTTTGCTAATTTGATTGACTTAATTTTCTAACCTAAGAGTATAGTTTTTTTGTTTTTATCAGTAGTAAGAAAAAAAATGTCTTATGGACAGTTCAATGTTAGAGCTAAAAACATGGGGTAACTATTTCTTGTCCACTTAGTAACCTATCCTAAGTCTACTGTCTACAAGTTAATTGCTTCTTGCATTCTGACTAACCTTGTGACATTACCAATGAAGTAATATTTTGAAATTACTTATTTTTGTGACCTGTAACATCTTTTGAGAGAATAGGCCTGAAATGCTTATTAATCACAGAAAATTTTGCTCCAGTGCTCTTAAATTTGATGTTAAAATGTTGAGCATGAACTCTGTATTCTTGCTAGCCAAATACATTACATTTTGTGACTCTGGTATACTCTCTTAAAGTCTTAGTCTTTCAAAACCGAATAATCCTATTAGTCTGTTCTCATAAAGAAGTTCCTTGTCCCATTTAATAGCTCTTCTCTGGTTGTCTCCATGCCAATTCTCAGTTTTCTTGACCTATGATGACCAAATGATACTCATGACTTGACGTGTGGGTAAAGCATGTTTCCATGGATGGTATGGATTAAGTTTTCTGCTCTGTTTCCAATACTCTTTCTGATGATGCTCAGTGTTCTGTAGCCTTCTTGGCCACAAGAGCACATTGTGCTGATTTCTTAAAGTCTGCAGTATGACTCTTTTCTGAGTCATAATTGTTCAGATTATTTTGAGAGTAAGGTACACTTCTATCCTTTGTTTACCTAACTTCTGTTGCTGCTGAAACACTGAGTAATTACCATGGATCTTTGAAATTACTGTAGGAAAACCTCAACCTATTGATCCCAGATTTATTTCCCCCTGTACAATGTTCTTATTTTAATTGAATCATTTTTTCCATTACTAGTATTTGGTCTTCTAAAGGAGTAAGGTTTCACAGTAGGAAACACTTTATAGATGGCATGGAAGTCAAAACTTTTCCAAAGTTTAGTTTATTAAATGCACTTGATCAAGTTGAAGTTGATCAAGGCAGTGTTAAATTCTTTATATCTAAAAACCTCAGCATCACCATTCTCAAGTCAGAGAAGATAACTCTATTGACATTGTGAATTAAGAGCATGATACCAAAAGATCTCTAAGAATATTTGGAGATCTTTGGGATGCCTGGGTGGCTTAGTCAGTTAAGTGTCCGACATCGGCTCAGGTCATGATCTCACAGTTGCTGAGTTCTAGCCCTGTGTCAGGCTCTGCGCTGAGCTCAGAGCCTGGAGCCTGTTTCAGATTCTGTGTCTCCCTCTCTCTCTGCCCTTTCCCCACTCATGCTCTGTATCTCTCTGTCTCTCAAAAATAAATAAACATCAAAAAAAATTTTAAGGATATTTTGTGATCTTTGAGAAGAAGGAAGTATTTAGATTGGCTTTATGACCATATCAAAGGAATGGGTCAAAAGAAGTTTACATAGTAGTTAAGGCAATATCACATATTAGTTAACAGAAGGGCTCCTGTGCTCAGACTTAAGTTAGACTATGACTCCACCATGTACAGACACAGTGACCTTGGATGAATTTTGAATTTTTAAAGTCTGTTATCCTATTTATATAATGTGGATAATGATAATACAGGCATACTTTCATTTTATATGCTTCACTTTATTGTACTTTGCAGATACTGCATTTTTTACAGACTGAAGGTTTCTTGCTACCCAGGGTTGAGTCTTTTGGCACCATTTTTCCTATCAGTATTTGCTCACTTTGTCTTTGTGTCACATTTTGGCAATTCTCACAATATCTCAAACTTTCATTATTATATTTGTTATGGTGATCAGTGATTTTTGATATTACTCTTGTCATTGTTTTGGGGCACTACAAACTATGCCCATATAAGATAGCAAACTTAATAAAGGTTGTGTGTTCTGATTGTTCCACCAACCAGCTTCCCCCAGTCTCTCTCCCTCTTCTTAGGCTTCCTGAGACACAACAGTATTGAAATTAGGCCAATTAATAACCCTACAATGGCCTCGAAGTACTCAAGTGAAAGAAAGAGTTGTATGTCTCTCACTTTAATTCAGAAACTAGAAATGATTGCATTTAGTGAAGAAGGTGTGTCAAAAACTGAAAGATAGGCCTCTTTAACCAAATAGCCAAGTTGTGAATGCAGAGGCAAAGTTCTTGAAGTTGAAAGTGCTACTCCAGAGAACACATGAATGATAAGAAAGCAAAACAGCCTTATTGCTAATATGGACAAAGTTTTAGTGGTGTGGATAGAATATCAATCCAGATGCAATATTCTTTAGGCCAAAGCTTAATCCAGGACAAGGCCCCAGCTCTTTTCAAGTCTATGAGGGCTGAAAGAGTTGAGGAGGCTGCAAGAAAAATTTGAAGCTAGCAGAGGTTGGTTCACACACTTAAGAAAGCAGCCACCTCCATAACATAAAAGTACAAGGTGAAGCAGCAAGTGCTAATGTAGAAGTCACAGGAAATTATCCAAAAGGTCTAGATAGGATAATTAATAAAGGTGGCCACACTAAATAGCAGATTTTCAGTGTAACTTATATTTCAGTGTAACTTAACTGCCTTATATTGGAAGAAGATTCCATCTAGGACTCTTATAGCTAGAGAGGAGAATGCCTGTCTTCAAAGCTTTAAAGGATGGCTAACTGACACTCTTATTTTTATTTTTATTTTCTTAGTTTATTGTCAAATTGGTTTCCATATAACACCCAGTGCTCTTCCCCACAAGTGCCCTCCTCCATTACCACCACCGACCTTCCCCCAGCCCCGCTCCCTTCAGCCCTCAGTTCATTTTCAGTATTCAATAGTCTCTCAGGGTTTGCTTCCCTCTCTCTCTCCAACTCTCTTTCCCTCTTCCCCTCCCCATGGTCCTCCATTAGGTTTCTCCTGTTCTCCTGTTAGATCTATGAGTGCAAACATATGGTATCTGTCCTTCGCCTGACTTATTTCACTTAGCATGACACTCTTGAGGTCCATCCACCTTGCTACAAATGGCCATATTTCATTCTTTCTCATTGCCATGTAGTACTCTGTTGTATATATATATATATATATATACCACATCGTCTTGATCCATTCATCAAATGATGGACATTTAGGCTCTTTCCATGATTTGGTTATTGTTGACAGTGCTGCTATGAACATTGGGCTACATGTGCTCCTGTGCATCAGCACTTCTGTATCCCTTGGATAAATTCCTACCAGTGCTATTGCTGGGTCATAGGGGAGTTCTATTGAAAGTTTTTTGAGGAACCTCCACACTTTTCCAGAGCAGCTGCACCAACAGTGTAGGGGGGTGCCTGTCTCTCCACCCTCACCAGCATCTATAGTCTGCAGGTGTGCAGCCCCACTGGCAGTCCTCTTCATGTTGCTTTAATGAACTGATCCTAAGAGAAAGCATGTTGTACTTGAGCCCTCGTTTCTTGCAGGTGAAAAGCCAAGCTAATTAACAGTGTATTGCTATTATAATAGTGTGAGGATGCCATACCCTGCTATGCAGAGGAGCTGTTTGTGTGGCTTGCTTTTGATCTGTTAAAACTGACTGCCTCAGCTAACAGTGGGTTACTGAGGTGAAAAATTATAGTTCACAGAATGTTTACCTGATATTTTCCTGATTTTTAACAGCCAAATATCATAGGATGTACAGGTCTCTCAATACAACATTTTTCATGTGACTGTTTATAGGAAAATTATATTTACATTCCCAAAGCTCAATACAACATTAACAACATATTAGACAGGAAAAGCTTTGAGTTCTATTCCAGATGCAATTGGTAGAATGCCAGAAGCACATGTGGGCATTTTTTTAAGTTTTTAATTTAAATTTCACTTGGTTAACATGGTGTAATTATGGTTTCAGGTATACAATTTAGTGATTCAACACTTACATATATCACCTGGTACTTATCACAACAAATGCCCTCCTTAATACCCATCACCTATTAAATTTTTTTAAATGTTTATTTTTGAGAGAGAGAGGCAGAGAGAGAGAAAGAGACAGAGCATGAGCAGGGGAGGGCCAGAGAGAGAGACACACACACAGAATCTGAAGCAGGCTCCAGGCTCTGTGCTGACACAGGGTTCAAACTCACGGACTGTGGGATCATGACCTGAGCTCAAGTCAGACCCTCAACCGACTGAGCCACCCAGGTGTTCCAATACTCATCACCTATTTAATGCATCCTCTCTCTCCCCACAAACCTCCCCTCTGATAACCATCAGTTTGCTTTCTATAATTAAGAGTCTGTTTCTTAAATTGCCTCTTTTTTTTTAATCTACGCTCATTTGTTTCTTAAATTCCACATATGAATGAAATCATATGGTATTTGCCTTTCTCTGAAGGCTTACTTTGCTTATTGTATAATACCCTGTAGCTCCATCTACGTTGTTGCAAATGGCAGACTTCATTCTTTTTATGAGTGAATAATATTCCACACACATATGTATACATTCCATTGTGTATATATATGACATCAAGCCTGTTTCCATAATTTGGATATTGTAAATAATGCTGCTATAAACAGTGGGGTGGATATATCCTTTTGAATTCGCATTTTTGTATTCTTTGGGTAAATAGCTAGTAGTGCAATTGCTGGGTGGTAGAGTAGTTCTATTTTTATTTTTTTAAATTTTTTAAATGTTTCTTTGTTGAGGGAAAGAGAAGGAGCAAGCTGGGCAGGGGCAGAGAAAGTAGGAGAGAGACATCCCTAGGAGGCTCTGTGCTATCAGACCCACGAACTGTGATATCATCACCTGAGCTGAAACCAATAGTTGGACACTTAACCAAGACTGAGCCATCCATCCAGTTGCTTCTATTTTGAACCTTTTAAAAAAGTTTATTTTTGAGAGAGAAGGGGGGTTGAGGGGCAGAGAGAGGGAGAGAGAGAACCCCAAGCAGGGCATGGAGCCCAACACAGGGCTTGATCTCACGACTGTGAGATCATGACCTGGGCCAAAATCAAAAGTCAGACACTTAACAGACTGAGCCACCCAGGCATCCCCTATTTTTAAGTTTTTGAAGAACCTCTATACTGTTGTCCAGAGTGGCTGCACCAGTTTGCATTCCCACCAGCAGTGCAGGAGGGTGCCCCTTTCTCATCAGTGGGCATTATTGAAAATGTACCAAATGTCAACAAAGATGATGGAGATGTTGGAGCTAGGAGAGGCCTTGCTACTCCATTCATAGCAGCTGTTTGTTAACAACCACATTAATTGCTTTGAGATTGGGAAGCCATTTTTAAAGTATTTATGTCCTCACATAATAGTTTGTAATGTATTTTACATTATAGTTATAAAGCATTTTATTATATTTTACTATGCTTGACATTAGAGTATAATTTTTACCATTTAAATATTTGCACAGAATATCTGATTTTTAGAAACAGATCATTGATGTTAAGCAGGAGATGCCTGTAATTATAAGAATTATAAAAGTAAATTAATAATAAGTTACAAGAACTAAAACTGAAATTTGAGTTTTGAGATAAAATGTTAATATACCTGGTGTTCTCATTTCTGCTGAGCCTGCGGTCTTTTGTTTCTCTCTGAAATTTATTTTGGTATATGATATTTGATATCATACAATTTATGCATATTTAAATATAGAAGTAATATTTGTATAAAAATTATTAAGCTCTGTCTCTAATATCTTTGTTGAAGAGGCCATTAATATTTCATGGACATGTGCTATTTCCTGGTCATATATTCAGTTATTGTACATTTTCTCAACATTAGTATTATTGACATTTTGGATTGCATAATTTTGTGTTGTATAATGTAGGAGGCTAGCACCTAACCATGGGCTTTACTCACTGAATGCTAATAGCATCCCCCAAGTTGTATAATCAAAAAAGTCTCCAGACATGGCCAAATATCCCCTGAGGCCTCAGTTAAGAATCACTAAGTCATTGTATCAGTTAGGGTCCTGATAGAAAATAGAGCGTGTACCTCAGTGGAGTAAATGAGGAAGCATTATACTGCCTACAAAGATGGAGACAGGCACAAGGGAATCCAGGAAGGCATGATGGAACACCTTTGGGCTGATAAGAATGAGAAAGTTTATCATTATCGTGATCTAGGCCTGAAGGGCAAGAGTGAGAGTAGTTACAGAACACAGAGTAAGAGAATTCTGTGACAGGAGCTGGCCTGCTGTAAAGGGGAGAGACCCACTGGCCACTCACAGCCTGGCAGGGAGGTAGCTGGGAGAATAAATGCCCCCACCTGAATCCCTCAGTGGTACTTCCCATTGTTTGAAGTTAATTATAAACCAGAGGGAAAAAGAGCTATTGATGCAGTGGTTAAAAATCAGCCTTTTGAGGTCCAGCAAGAAATGGGAAGGGTGAAGAGTAGATATGGAAAGGTAAAGAGAGACTATCCAACACATTTCAGTATTCAATATTAATTTTGCCTCTGCTCCAAACTGTTCCCATTATTTGTAGCTTTATAATACATTTTAAGATCTTATAGACAAATTCTACTACCACCAGTTTCCCTCCTCCTTCTTCAAATATTGCCTCTTATATATGAAAAAAATATTATAGTAGTTCTCCTAGTATTTTTTGTTGTCTTTTCTCCTGGGTTTCATTCCCTGTCTTCCATAAAGGACCTGTTGGTAATAAATATTCTATGAATCAGTTAAGATAGGTTAGGCAATACCATAGTAAGAAAAACCCTTCATATTTCAATTGCTTAACACAAGGAAAGTTCCTTCTTTGCCTTGCAGAATCTGCCATGAGTCAGGTGACTCTCTATGGCTGCTGCTCCATGTGGAGGCATTAAAAAAATCAAGAACAAAAACAAAAATATCTCCAGCTTATTTGAAAGTGTGCTAGGTTGGTAGATATGTAGTCCCAATAGCTGAAGATAAAACTCTGCTGTTCTGCATTTCTGTTGCTGCTGTTGAGAAGCCAGGTAGGCATGTAATTTTCATTTCCTTGTAGATGATCTCTTTCCTGTGCACAGAACTCTCCACCTACTCCCAGTTACTTCTAAGGTCTTTAATTTTAGTGACCTACAATTTTACTGTGATAGATCTGGTTGTGTATTTCATTTTTTTTTCAGATGCCCTCAGCCTCATGAATCTGAAAAGTGTGTCCCTCATTATTTTTGAAATGCATCAGATTGTATTTCTTGAAAATTACTTCATTCTAACTCTTTCTATCTTGTCTTTCTGGAGTGTGGATCAAATGTATGTTAGACTTCCTTGTATTTTCCCTGTGTTCTAGCAGTTCTTCCCATTTTCTTACCTCTTATCTCTCTGTACTGCATTCCTGTGGTTTTCTAGATCTGTCTTTTAATTTATTTTCTGTTTAGTCAGAGTGCCCATTGCTTTTCTAATTTGAATGGTAATATTTTTTATTTTTACAACTTTTCTTTGTCAACTTTAACTGGTTACTTGCTCTAGATGATAATTTGATATGCCCATATATTTCTTTATGTTCTGTTTTTTTCTTGATAATTCTATGAAGAACTATAGAATTCTATGAAGAATCCAAACATTCTTCATCTGTTTGGGCCAGATTGTGTGTGTATAAATAAATGTATGTATGTATTTATATAAAATGTATGTATTTAATACAATTAAATTAACTTTTTAAAAAACAGAGTCATTCTAGGCATTCCTTAGCTACAAACAAAAGTAGAGATGACTGATTTATAGACTAGGAATAATTTTTTCTTCAAAAGAAAGAAAAATTTCTTTAATTCATTGATTTCTGCTTTTATTTTTTCCCAATTTCTCCTTCTGTATGGGAAAAGGTTGTTCTTCTTATAAGTACTTGCTCTGAATTCATATTTCACTGATTTTTATTTTTAAAAATTGCTTAAAATAATTAATGTCACACATTTTTCTCCAAATAGAACTTTAGCTGCCTCTTATACGTTTTGATAGTACTATGATAATTTTCATTCTTTTCTAAATAGTATTCTAATTGTAAATTTTAAGTGTTAAAACCTATGTATTTGGAAACATTAGTATATATAGATAAATATAGAAAAATCACCTAATATTTGGCATACATAGGTAAATACAAAATATAGAAAAACATGAAAGTATTATTATACTTGAATTCCCTCTATTTTGAGAACTACCATAGAATATTCTTTTAGTTTTTTTTATCTACAAGGCACAAACTTAGGTATTTGTTCTAAACAAAATCAAGATCCCATTACATATAAGATTTTGTATCCTAACTTACAATATGAGTATTTTTGTGTGTCTATATTCTTTTAGAAAATGGTATTAACAATGGCATATCAGTTTATCATGTGCATATATTTTATTTAATGAACCCCCTCTTAGTTATTGAGATTGTTTCAAATTTTGCTATTATAAATTGCATAATGAGGGATGCCTGGGTGGCTCAGGGGTTAAGCATCCAACTTCAGCTCAGGTCATGATCTCACAGTCAGTAAGTCTGAGCCCTGAATTTGGCTCTGTGCTGACAGCTTAAAGCCTGGAGCCTGCTTCAGATTCTGTGTCTCCCTCTCTCTCTCTCTTTCTCTGCCCCTCCCCCTCTCATGCTCTGTCTCTCTCAAAAAGAAACATTAAAAAATTACATAATAATATATATCATTATACATATATCTTAGTGTAGATCTAGGATTATTGCCTTAAAATGAATTTTATTTTTACATTCTTTATTTATTTTTGAGAGACAAAGAGAGACAGTGCGAGCAGGGGAGGGGCAGAGAGAGATACAGAATGGGAAGCAGGCTCCAGGCTCTGGGCTAGCTGTCAGCACAGAGCCCGATGTGGGGCTCAAACCCACTAACTGTGAGATCATGACCTGAGCTGAAGCTAGACGCTTAACCGACTGAGCCACCCAGGTGCCCCTAAAATGAATTTCAAAATATAGATTGTGGGACAAAGTGAGATAAATATTGTTAAATTGTCCTTTAGAAGAGTTGTCCAAATTGCACAACCACCAGAGGTCCATTTAAGGACATGCATTTCCAATCCAAATGAACAATTTAAATACAATCTTTCCCAGCTTGGATGGTGGTATGTGATATCACCTTGTCTTGATTTGAATTTGATTTCTAGTACTAATGAGTTTTAATATGTTTTTTACATGTTTGCTGGTTGTTACTGTTTGTTTTTACAGCTCATAAAAAAGAACATTAATATAAGGAACTGTTGTCCAAAGTGAAATGAGGTATGAGAGGCCACACCTTACTACCTTGCTCTCCAACTTCTCAATCAGGTCATCTGCCCTACCACAAGCAGCAGGATACAGATTCCACTGAGCAAACAATTTTACATAACAATCTCTCCTTGGTCATATTACCTATAAAGCACTGACTGATGTTTTTCCTAAACAAACAAAAAGCCATCATAGAGTAATAACAAAAGAACTAATGAACATATGAACATCTCAAGGGAGAAAAAAAGCCCAGAAAACTATACCACTGTTATAGCTGTTTTTTATGTCTGTGCCTGTCTTTTATCTTTTTGGGGAGCATTCATCTTTTTCTAGTTGGTTTATGTGATATTTTATAGATTAAGGGTGTTACTCTTTGTCATTATGTTGCAAAATTTTTTCAAAAATATGTTTAAAGTTATTTTGATGATACACAGAAATTTTACATCTTTACATAATAAAAATATCATTGTATTTCCTGCTTGGAGAAATCTCCCCCAATTTATGATGTGTTAAATATTCATTGATATCTTCCTTCATTTCTTTTATCTCAATCTACATTTAAACTTTTAATCATTTCAAAATAAATTTTTTTAGATTTTATTTATGTATTTTGAGAGAGAGAGAGAGAGGAAAGGCAGAGAAAGAAAGAGAGAGAATCCCAAACAGGCATCAGCACAGAGCCTGATGCGGGGCCCCATCCTTTGAGCCGCAAGATCATGACCAGAGCCAAAATCAAGAGTTGGATGCTTAACTGACTGAGCCACCCGGGCACCCCTGAATATATAAGGGAGTTGTCCAGATTTATATATTTCCAAACAGTTAATCAATGTCCTGAACCATTTACTTATATTAAGTTCCCCCCACTGATTTAAATTGCTACTTTTTATCATATTGTAAATTATAGTTTTGATTTCCTTCTTTGGCCAAGATGATTTTGAATGCCCAATCTTTAGTAAAAAGCTTGTTTCCAGAGACTATGACCTCTGCAATTTCTATATTTTGCCATTTCTTGGCATTACCTTTAAGCCCAATATGAACTTAAGTTAACTCAGTGATCAATATATTCTTACAGTAAAGATATATACTATACCTCCATGGTTTAAAGATACACAACTATTTGATTCTATTTGTTTTGTTTAACTTATCTATGATAAACTAATTCTTCCTTTAAAAAAATGATTAAGTTTAATAAACTTTAAAAAATTACTTGGTAAGATTTTTATTTGGAGATAATATCCCAGGTTCTTTTTAGTTTAATGTACCTTATTAGCACTTGGCTAGTGTTAATGATACTCGCTAATCAAATTGCAGTGGAATGTGTACAGCTCTTGTCTCACTGTGACTTCTCTGGGGGCAAAGTTCATGCTTTCCTTGACCTTATCCTGGCACATGATTTGTAGACAGTAAACACCTTTAAAATGCAGCTGATTTTTACCCACGTTAGAGTCAGTGCAAACCTGCAGGAGGAAATTCCTAAAGACACTAAATCCCACAAACAGTAAAAACAAAACAAAACATTGTGTCCTCAATGTCAGACTTAGGGTCATTGAGTAGAAGGTGACAGGCCTTCAGACATGGTTCAGGTCACTGTTTCTCCCAGATAGTTTGTCTACCTCTATAAGGTTGTCATATGAAGGACTTAGTCTTGACAGTGGGTTGAATTGGTGGGCCTGAGATATGGAATTTCTATTCCTAGAAAAACAGATGTCCATCAAATCAACTGCTACTAATGAAATAATCTTCCTAGGAATTAGTACATTAATCCAGAAGTAGAGCCAAGAAGCTCTCAACTCAAGGCCATAAAGATCACTGCTGATATCCTCATCTGGCTAAACCATCATGAGACTTGAAAGACATACTTTTGTTACTTCTGTGATAAATTTAAGTGTGGAATTCTTTACCCACATTAGTAACCCCAATGTCCAACTTCAGCCTTATCCTTCCAGATAAGCAGCCGGTCTCCTCTGGAGTCTTCCTATGATGCTCTCAGCATGTGGGTGATAGGGGCTCCTCCTGGAACCACTAGACTAACCCCACTTTTCCCAGTCTTGGGAGGTCTTTCCTCCTCAACTCCTTTGCTCCCTTATTTAGGAACTCTCTTCTCTTCCCTGTGTACTGAACATCTAACATTACCTCTGGAGTTTAGGTTTCACAAAGATTATTAAATGATCTGGAAGAACTTCCCCTTTCAGCTGCCACATAAACTTAAGCAACCCTGATGGCAAGAGTGCAGAATGACGGGTGTGAATGTGACTGTGTGTATGTGCACTATGCATAGGTTGGGAAGGGAGAATGAGAAACACAAATGAGTATTTTAGTAAGTTTTCCCATTGAAGGGGCTAGATTCTTTCAGTTCTCTCTAGAGACAATCTGAGTTAGTGTTTTTCAGGGTTTAGGGGGGTGACAAAGTGAGCGTACTCTCTGACATCCCAGATGGCTTGTTCCCAAGGCAGAATGAGAGAGGCCTGACTGAGGCCGTGGAAGGTTGAGGTATCTCTTGAGCTTTTACTGGGCTGCTGATCCAATTCAGATTCTCTCTTCTTTATGGGAATTTCCTGATTTCTTCTTTCCGGACTTTCCTGTCTTCATCCCTCGCCTGGGTGAATTTGACACTCTCTTGACTTCTTTCATCTTGGCTCACTCTTTAATTTTCCCTCCTTTTGTCCCTAGAACGCCAAAGGAAACAAAATGGTGGTGGTGGTGTGTGTGTGTGTGTGTGTGTGTGTGTGTGTGTGTGTGTGAATCCAGTGTATAGACGCAATTGTTTAGCCTGCACTATGGGGAGGTCTGTATGCTTTTGCAGTTAAATTAGTGGCCAGTGTTTAAATATTAGGAAATTTCACATAAAAATCCAGATTCCCAACTTCTCTTATAAGTTGGAAGATCTAGCCAGATTAGATCCATATTTGTGGCAAAATGAGTTAGAGTCCTTAAAAACATTATGCTCAGGGAAAGAAACCAGTCACAAAAGTCCACATAGTACATGGCTCCATTTCTAGGAACTGTCCAGATAGGCAAATCTATAGACACGAGAAGATGTCTAGAGTTAGAGGAGGTTTGGAGAGAAATGGGAAGCGATTTTAAGGGATAAAGGGTCTCCCTGACCGATGAAAATGTTCTAAAAGCTATGTGGTAATGGTCGCACAAATCTGGATTATACTAAGAAAATCATTGGCAGGTATAACTTGAAGGTATGTATGTGAATTATATATAGCTCAGCACAGGTATTAATAAGTGAGTTGGAGGTATTAGGTAGGGACCATGAATTCTAATTTATGCCGTTCTCCATGATGTCTTCGTAATTCTGTAGGCACAGCTAGGGCCTAGCTGACTTCTCTTACTTACATTCTGTTCCTGGCTTCTGCTGGCCTCCATTTAACATTCGTGAGCATTTCCCTTTTTTTAGTATCTTTCTAATAAACCTCCCCTTTCTCATCCTTTTCCTCGTGAAAATTAGTTGACTATATCAGAGCACGTCTTCTATGGAATTTAATACCATAGAAGAATAAAGAAAAGTATTTCTTTATTGATAACAACATTGCTGTCATATTAAACCCTGTCAAACCTAACTTGGAAAAACATACAATCTGGATTCTGGCTTTATTATACAAATGCTGTGCACTATGCCAACAGAAGAGTAACAGGAAATGGTTTATAATCCCAAGTCATCTTAAGTATTCTCCCCTGAACGGCGCTCCAGGATGACCAGGCTGGAGGTGCTGCAAAGCTGGAGAGGGAGCTGGAATAGCCAGCATTTTTAAACAGCTTGTTGACGGACTGGCTTGTGAGAAAACCAACATTACATTGAAACTCTTAGGGATACTTTAAATTGGTGGATTATATGGTTGCTTGATTAAGTTTGGGTTATGTAAACAGTGGAGTGTTTAGATTTAGGCTTGGCTGTTGGAGTCCAGGCAGCTGTTTGTACTTAAGTCCAGCAAGAAGTCTTGTTAATCAAAGAACTGACTGAATTTCTTTCTTTCTCTTACCCCTGCCCGCTGCTTTTTTTGTACCTGTGTTGTTTTTCCTCCTGTCCAAACCCTTTGGGCTCAGGACTGTCAGGAGGCAAGGCAGAGCATTTTGAATTCTCCTCTGAGGACCAGGAACTTATTTTTTTGATTACATGGATGTGCCCCACAGATTTCCCTCACTGTGAGGTAATCACTTCATTTATCCAAGTTCTACAAAGCCTTTATTATTCCGGTTAGTCCATATTTTTGAAGCTAAGTCATCAGTTTGATGCGTTTGTTGTAAAATGTGGTTTAACAGCTTGTTAGCACATTTATTTTTTTTAATGGAACCCAAAGATATTTCATGCTTGAGCAGCAGTGGATTTAAGAGCCGATGAAAAGCTGCGCGAGCTGTGTGCATTCATCACAAAACAATGGCACGAGAATGGTGCAGAGTAGTGCACAGGGCTGGCACCAGCGCTGGGGCAGGCGTTCTTCATGAGCTTAGGTGCCTTTTTTTCTGACAGTGTCTTGTAAATAGCCAGTGTTGCATGATGCCTGCTGGTTTCAGGTCATCTGGGATGCACGGGATCATCTGAGCAGTCTGAGTTCATGTGGTTTTTCTACCCTCTGAGATGATTCTATTTTATTTTGTCCACAGAGCAAAGGGGAAACTGGGACTCTTGTTCTCTGTCTTCCTCATGTGGCTTTGTAAAGTTGTCTTAGAGCTAACCGGTTGGAACTGAGAGCTATTGTAGAGCCTGGTGAATGTCAGAGAGCCTTTGAAAAGTAAAAGGGGGGAAGCCACAGGCCCTTTCTACAGCCTCATCACAAATACAAACGAGGTCATTTTCCTAGGAGGCAGCAAAAGTGAACATTCTGTGTTTGACCAAAACCAACCTTCTGGTTGAGAACTTTGATAATTTGGGGAGGAAGCCGAAGCACATGATCTCCTTTGCCTAAATTTATCCAGAACTATCTTTGTACCAGGCTGGGTGTTGTATTAAAAGATCTGCAGTCCTTGGGGAGTAGAGTTGGTGAAAATGGACTTTGATTTAGCTAAAATGTGTTAGCTTCTCATTTTCTCTTTTTGCATTTCTACACTGTCAAGTATATAAACCAAGTAACAATGAATTTTTTTTTTTGCAACAAGTGATTTTTTTTCCACCATTCAAGTCAGAGCTCACAGTTCCTTTATATATTCAAGCAATTAGAGAGTAAAGTATTAAGAGAATGTAAGTTTTGGGGCACCTGAGTGGCTCAGTTGGTTAAGTGTCAGCCTTTGGCTCAGGTCATGATCTCATGGTTCATGGGTTCCAGCCCCGGGTCGGGCTCTGGGCTGATGGCTAGCTCAGATCCTGGAGCCTGTCTTCAGATTCTGTATCTCCCTCTCTCTCTGACCTTAGCACTGTCTCTGTCTCTCAATAATAAATGAAAAACATTAAAAAAAATTAAAAATAAAAGAGAAGGTAAGTTTCTTATGTGAGGGATTGAAGCACTGGCAGGGGGAAGAAGAGGAAACCATAGGAAAAAATTACCAACTACTCTGGTGATCACCTCACACTGGATGAGATTCATCTTTCCAGTCTGCCCACACCTCCGATGTTTCTTTGAGGCTGAGAACATAAAATGGAACACTTATCTGAGGCTACCTTAATTGTTTCAAAGAAAGGAAGGGAAGGAGGGAGGGAGGTGGAAGGAAGGAGGACTGTTAATAGTGATGGTACTAACATATAGAAGGATGACAAATAATCATCCTAGAAGGGATCTTTTGTACAGACTACTCTGAATGTCTTCTGATTTTGTAGACAAAGAAAATGGAACATAGAAACTTGTCTTCTCTCACTTTCCTTCTGACCTGAATGGTTATCCCTTAATTCTGGATATTTCATATAAATGGAATCATACAACATGTGGCCTTTTGTATCTGGGTATTTTACTTAGCCCAATTCTTTCAAGGGTCTTTCACATTGTAGCACGTATCTGAACTTCATTTCCTTTTATGGCTGAATAATATTCTATTGTATGAATATTATATTTTGTTTAGTCATTCATTGGTTGATGGATATTTGGATACTTCTGCCTTTTGGCTATTGTGAACAGTATGGTGACTGATATTTATATAAAAGTTTTTGTTTGAACATCTGTTTTCAATTCTTTTGAAGTAGAATTGCTGAGTCATGTGGCAACTCCATGTTGAACTTATTGAGGAACTACCAAACTGTTTTCACAGTGAGTGTACCACTTTATCTTCCCATTAGCAAATGTATGAGGGTCTCAATTTCCCCACATCCTCTACTTTATTTTAGGCAACTTTTCTTCTATTATATTTCTGTTCATTTTTTTGCTTGCTTTTTTTCCTATTCTCTTTCTCAGAGTATTCAGTTCTCTGTATGTGTGATAGACCTCTTGTCTGTCTTCTATTTATTTTTTTAATTTTAATGTTTATTTTGAGAGGGAGAGTACGAGCAGGGGAAGGGCAGAGAGTGAAGGAGAGGGGGAACCCAGGCAGGCTCTGCATTTTCAGTAGAGAGCCCAACATGGATCTCAATCCTACGAACCATGAAATCATGACCTGAGCCAATATCAAGAGTCAGATGCTTAACTGACTAATCCATCCAGGTGTCCCCCTTCTATTATTTTTTAATCTTTCTTTTCATTGTGTGTGATTTCATTAAGCTGTCCTGTATGTCCATAGGTTTCTAAAAATTATGATTTTTTTGTTATTTTTTTCTTGCCTCAAGTGTGGCTTTCAACATCATAATGTTATCTATATTTCTTTTTGAGAGGAACATATTTATAGTAGCTGTTTTGAAGTCCTTGTCCTTTAAGTCAGACACATTGTTACATGCAGTTTCTGTCACCTGCTTTTTTCCTCCCCATGTATGGGACACATACAAAGATACACTCCTGTTTCTTTGAATGTTTCATAATTTTTTTGTTAAAAATTGGGCATTTTACTTATTTTAACTTTTTTTTTAAGAGAGAGAAAGAGAGAGCATGAGAGGGGAGGGACAGAGAAGGAGAGAGAGAATCTGGAGCAGGTTCTACTCTCACTGCACAGCCTGATGCAGGGTTTGATCCACAACTGTGAGATCATGACTTGAGTGGAAATCAAGGGTTGAGATGCTTAACCACCCAGGTGTCATCCAGAAATTGAGTGTTGTAGATACTATATTTTAGCAACTCAGGATATTGATTACCCCCACCAAGGTTTGTTGTTGTT
Organism: Suricata suricatta; assembly: GCF_006229205.1. Classification (NCBI taxonomy): domain Eukaryota; kingdom Metazoa; phylum Chordata; class Mammalia; order Carnivora; family Herpestidae; genus Suricata; species Suricata suricatta. The sequence continues at coordinate 75,006,669 of NC_043711.1, read as the reverse complement.
TGCGTGTTTATTTGTTTAGAGACTTGTCTGGACTATGGTAGTGAAGCCCGTTTCCCCCACTCCTAATGTGAAACAACGTCTGGTGTCTGGGTAGTTGGAAGGATTGCTGTATTATTCTTAAAAATGCCCCTGGGCATAGATTGCATTACAGCTTCATCCCATCGTTTTTTTATACCTTTTCAGGGATAGTTTTATGCCGGTTTTTGAGGTTTGTTCTGACCATAGGAGGGCTCTTCTTAGCTGTGTCTTTCCCTGGTTCTTTCTGGTAATCTAGCTGACCTGTAGTTAAACCTGTTGCTTTTCTGGAGCTCTCAGCTTCCTCTTAATTGTTTACTACCAAACTCTCCACTGTTTTGAAGAGTGGTTGGAGAGGCTTGCATTTCCCCATACTCTGTTTCAAATAACAGAGTTTTGGAGTAGAGATCAATATTCTTATGGCCTGCATCTCCCCTAGGCAAAAATCTCTGAGGCACTGCTCCAGAGCAGGTGTTGGAGACAGAGTCTTTCTATTTTTAGGATGGCATTCCTGATTCATCAGCAGGGGACTAGGTAGAAGCAGAGGCCTCCGGTCTCCTCAGCTTCTCCTGGTCTGGAACTTTCATGCTGTGAGAGAACTGGGATGAAGGTGATTGGGGCCCCAGTATTCTCAGGCACCTGCTGTGCCTGGCATGGAGCTTCTGTCCTGTGTTGATGACCAGGGGAAGGGGTGAGCCCCTGACTCCTTGACTGAACTCACCTGCAGTTTAGTCTCTGGAATGTGAAATTGACAAAGGCCAATGGGCTAGCCTTAGTGGTGAGGTGCAATAGCCCTTGACTGTGAGTTGGAGTGGGGCTTTCATCACATTGAACTGGGGGTGGATAGGCAAGTAGCAGGTCACTGCTAAAGTACCACACATTTTCACTATTCTTACCAAGATTTAGTAGATTTTCTTGAATAAATGTACTTTATTTGTTTGTATGCCTTTGGGATAATTTCCAAAAAATCTAATTAAAAAATATCAGCTCCATTTTCTTTTTTCTTTATTTCTTCTTTTCTTAAAAGTATTTAAAAAAAATCTTATTTCCCTCTATTATCTCAATACCTGTATTTATATTGCATGCCCTTCTTAATATTTTGATATCATGTTTATAATCTGCTTGAGTATGGAGATCTATTTATCTGATTCCTTAAATAATTTCTGTCTGGCTATGTGTGCTTCATCTGTACTTTTATTACTTTGAAGTTTCTTTTAATAAATTCATACCTGCTTCTTTTCTTATTATTACTTCCCTTTGAGAGAGAAAAGCTATTTTCAAATGTGTTTTGAGGATGGGCATGAAAGTGAAACAACATTAAATTTCCCTTTGGATTTGTTTTCTTGAATATCTCCTCACTGAATCTTTTTAAAAATACTCTTTGCTGGGAAACACATCCCTCTCATTCTCTGTGTACCTCATATCCATGCCCATCTAGTTACACTCCTCGTGCTGTGACCTGGGGATTACATTCTCTTCTTGGCTGTGCCTTACCTCCAGAAGTACCCTCTAGGTTCCCAGGACAGGTCATACACAATTAGAAATGGCATGTCTATTTCACCTTCAACTTCACCTCTCCTGCTGTTCTTTGGTTTCAGGTTGGATCTCTTGAGGGACATTATCTGCCTTTTCCCATGCTCAGTCCACAGACTCCGATTTCATTACTAACAAAGAATCACTAGATAGTTCTTCTGGTACTATGCCTTATTAAGCAAGAACCCTGTTTCTTGATTTGTGTCTGAGGGGGTTCTGTGCCCCCCCCACGGATGTTCTCCTTATGATCCACATATCACTGTTTGGATATATATATATTTGCTTTGTAGTTTTCATTTCCGGTAGTCTCTTTTTTCTTATTACACAGAAGATGAAATCAGCTTTTAAAAAATTTCTTTATTATTTCTTGTTTTTAGTGTATATCAAGAAGTAAAAATGCCTTTCCCCTTCCATATTTAACCAGATATCAAGTTAGTTCATATCTATTTTGATAACTGATATATTTGATCATTTTTCTAACATCTTGTTTGCAGTTTGAAAATTTCTCTTCTTGATATTTCCTCTTTAATTTTTATATGCAATCTTTAACAGGACTGAGGCAGTATTTTGTTTAATAATTTGGATTTATATATCTGTTTCTTTTGTCTCAGATATTACTCTTAAATTGCTTAACACTTTTCCTCATGTTCTTTGTGTTAATGAGTGTTAATTATTCCTCTGAAGAGATCAGGCTTTTGATAGTCTTCCATTATTAGTTTCCCTCGCTTAAGATCTTACCCTGCCTTCCATATTTGTTGCAATCTTCTTGTAGTTAGGCTCTAGATCTGTCTTGGAGCAGTTCTCACAGCTGTTCTGAGATTTGATTCTACTGCAACTACTGTGCTTCTTTAATTAACGATCCCATCCAATTCTACCAGGCTAAATATTCATGACTATTTTATTTAATTTTTGCATTAAAAATTGGAATGTTTTGAAGAAAGTTGTTTTCATGAAATTTGAGTACTCAGATGCTTTTAGGTACTAAAGAGCAAGGAATTCAGTCTCCATTCAGGGTATGTTTATAGAAACTTTTGAGACATGATACATTATATCTGATTGCTTTTTCACAAAGAATCACCTTATTGGTAATATGTATTGAATAAATGAATAAAAAATGAGTGAATTGAACAGGACATTTACTTCAGTAAAATTTAAGTGCTCACTTTGATGAAGTTTTGGGGTGATGGCATTCATGGAGTCCAGAACTAACAGCCAACCAAGGGAGAATTCTTGAAGATGTCTTTGGTGCAAAAAAGTGATTCTATTAAAGCAGGGGAACAGGACCCATGAGCAGGAAGAGCTGCACTGGTGTTGCAGGGGTGATTGTTTTATGGAGTTGGGGAGATAAAGTCAAGAGGGAGTTTCCAAAGAGACTTTCACAAGCTACCCTCATCAACTTCCTACATTTCTTTGTGATATAGGGCATAACTTGACGACGTCTTGATGAGGGAGTGTGAGGCAGGCTGAGGGCAAAGTGCAGGCTAACAGCACCCCCCCTTCAAGGTGGGACATGTATGATATTCCCTGGATACCCCCAGCTACCCCAAAACAGAAAAGGACAAAAAACAAACGGTTAAACTAAGAGTCTCCACCAATTTACCAGAAAAAAGACAATCCTGTCAATGGCCTAAGGTCCAGGAACCCCCTACTGTCTTAATGTTAATGCTTTGCTAGAGAGGAAAATGCTCCTTAACTTGACAATAGCTGGGCCTCCAGTAAGTCTTTAGCATGTGAAAGTCTCTTTGGAAACTCCCTCTTGACTTTGTCTCCCCCAGCTCCAAAAATGGTCACCCCTCCAGCAACCCCAGTGCAGCTCTTCCTACCCAAGCCCACAGGTCTTGCCTGTGCTTGAATAACATCACCTTTTTGCACCAAAGATGCCTTCAAGAATTCTTCACAGTCATCAGCTCTGGACCCCACTAACTCCCCCATTACCTCAAAACTTAAGTACTGATGATGATTGGATATTGTTCTACATTTTGATACATGAACCTTGTTTTTCTTAATGCTGGGTAAAATTGATGAACACTTTCTTTTTAGCTAATGGGCTTGAGCTAACTAAGGCAGGTGAATGAGACGGCAGTTAGATATAAATGTATATAATTTTCCATTACAGGACCAAGTGAGAAGGAAATTTAACCTGTGGCAGGAAGGGTTAGTGGAGGAGGTTATACCATGAAAATAGCCTTGAAATCACAATCAGGTGATTTGCATTTGTGTCCTAATTCTGTTATTTCCTAGTCTTACAGCCTTGGACAAGTTCTTTTATCATGCTGAACTTCTATGTTCTAATCTGTAAATTGATGATAATCATGTCTAGTTCACAGAATTATTCTAAGGATTATGTGAAAGCCACTTGGTTAGAGACTGTCATTGAATGGTAATTATCCTGAGCCTATTAGAAAAGGTCTAGAAATATATATGGACATATATAATTTCAAAAACTATAGAATAGTAAGGTTTATTTTTTATAGTTAATTTTGTGGTGTATAAATACGTAGACTGCTAGCTGCCTGAACAATACTCATTTCCCCTTTCCTTTTTATTAATAGAACCCTTATATTAAGGGTGGTAATATACCCAGCTAAAATTCTATGAAATTCAAGCCTCACTTTCCAGATAAGGGTGACAAATAAAACACAAAATGGTTGCTGTGATGGGGCTTCTGAAAACAGTTGATGAATGACACATCTGATGTGGGGTGAAACAAATAATGCATGAAATAGATGAGAACTTAAAATAGAAAACTGTCCTCAAAGATCTATGAAAACTGTTGTTTTGTATAAAGGCTGGTGTAACTAAACTATAATTCAGATGTAGCAGCAAATACATTTCCATGTGTTCAAAATCTCAGAATTTGCATTATGATTTCACATTATGAAGAATATTCTTTTAAAAATAATTTAATGTTATTTTAGAGAGAGCTCATGTACACGCGAGTGCAAGCTGGAGAGGAGCAGAGAGAGGGGGAGTCACAGAATCTGAAGCAGGCTCTAGGCTCTGAGCTGTCATCACAAATGTGGGGCTCCAACTCCCAGACCCTGAGATCATGACCTGAGCCTAAGTTGGATGGCTAACTGTCTGAGCCATCCAGTCACCCCAAGGAGAATATTCTTAACATAAGATCAAATATATTTTATTTCCTTTTTTAATGAAAATCACCCACTTAAATTTTTTAATAGAGTGATAATTATTTTATCGTTCAGTGTTTTGTTTGCTTAAAGTCTCCAAATTCCTTTATTGTTTTTCAAAAACATGTCTTAACATGTCTAAATCAATGCAAACTTTTAAGTAGACAGGATGTCCAAATATGACAGGGTTTTGGCTCTCTCACATTTAGACTCTCTTCAGTCTCTCTCTTGTTTTTCATTTCCTCTTTCTTTTTCCGTTTTGGTTTTTAATTTTTTAATTTTCAGTTTCTTTCTACATCTGATCAGATTTTATCATGTTACCTCCTCTCTCTCCTCTCCAGGATTATCCCATAGCCTCTTGGATCTTGATTCTCTTTCTGGGTTTTTTGGCCCTTAAGGAACTTCCCAAGAAAGGACCATGGAGGCTATTTGCTTTTTTATATGTTTTGCATTCAACTGGTAAGAGATTGGCTGTTGAATTCCAGATCAAAAGTCATTTTGCCTTGGGGCTTGAAGGCATTGCCCCAAAGTCTTTTATTATTTAGGTTTATTTACATTATGTGTGATCTGGGTGTTTTTACCTACTAGGAAGCTTTTAGAATCTTTTTTTTTTTTCATTAATATGCTGAAATTTCTTAAAGATATATCTAAATGAGGGCTTTTGTGTATGGGGGAGGGAGGGGAGAGGTTGCTCCTTTATTTTCCTGAGAGCTCATTGGCATCTCTCAGTCTTCAATTTTTCTTTAACCCAAGGGGATTTCCCATTGTTAATTTGAAAATTTCCTTTTCTATAACTCATTTGTTGGCCACTAGATCTCTATATCTCATTTCTTTTCATTCATAGCTTCCACATTTATTTTCCTTTATATTCTTTGAAATTTCCACAGGTTCTATTATTTCTACTTTTAAAAATCACAATTTTATTCTTAAGCTTTGTTTTTTGTTCTTTGATGGAGTGATTGCCATTGGTGACCAAGTATTCTAAAATTAGGTAGTACTGATATTTGTACAACTCTGTGAATATACTAAAAACATTTAGTATGGATGATTTTTTAAAAACATTTTTTTGGTTTTTATTTATTTTTGAGAGATAGAGACAGTGTGAGCAGGGGAGGGTTAGAGAGAGAGGGAGATATAGAATCTGAAGCAGGCTCCAGTCTCTGAGCTGTCAGCACAGAGCCTGACACGGGGCTCGAACCCACGAACCATGAGATCCTGACCTGAGCTGAAGCCAGATGCTTAACCAACTGAGCCACCCAGGCACCCCTCAATGGATGATTTTTATGTTACGTGAGTTATATCTCAAAGCTGTTAAAAGGAAAAACATAGATTATAGAGGGATAAGATGAGATCCAGATAGAGGATTTATTCTTGGTTAGGAGCAGACACATTTCTTTCCCTGTAGTCAGATAAAAGACATCTCTTAGGCTAATTTTGCATTACTCTTTTTTTCCTATAAAGACCATCATTGCTGTTGATCTTAACAGGATTTCATTTGTACAAAAATATTCTGTGAATCCTATTGTAAGGACGCAGGTCTGAACCAAACTGACTCCATGACAGGCTTCAAGTTTCCCTCTGACCTTGGAGGCCTAAGTGTTGGTTTCTCAGAATCATTAGACAATAAAAGGGCACACATTGCCCAAGGCAGGAGGGACCACCCTTGTAACACCCAATCAGGAAAGGCCAGCTAACACCCTTAACATTCCTAAGGGGAGGCCTAGAGATAGAAGCTATAGATAATCACTTATTGCTTAAGGCTAGTTACACCCTACGGTGAGGGTCCTGGGTCCACTCTGTAATTGGTGAATACTCTAAATGTTGTGATTGGGTCCTGCCAAAAGTAACGAACACTCTGGACAATGTGTTTGGTTAAAGTTACTGCCAATAATGTTAGGCAATAAAGATTGGATCACTGTATCTGTGTCACAATTTCCTGTAACTCTCCCTTCCCAAAACCCATAAAAGTCCTCCCCCGTCTTTGTTCGGGGCTCTCAGCATGGATCCACTGCGCTGGTAAAGTCTGTGAGCCTGGTTTAGGTCCGGCCAGCCTAAGCCCGTAATAATAAAGTTCTTTGCTCTTGCATGCGTGACTTAGTCTCCCTGGCTGTCTCTGGTTTTGGGGGATGATATTGAAATCTGGGCATAACACTATGCTATGTAATTTTCCCTTATGTCCTGTTCCCCTGAGTGATAACTTCTGTTGGTAGTTATCAGCATTTGGATATGAAGTTTTAAACCCAATTTTCTAGGTGACCACAGTCTTACCCAGGCTACAGACAGATCCCAGCATCCACTTCATTATCTTTTCCATCCTCTCCTTCTGCCTGAAATAACTTTGAGTCACTCCTGCCCACGGACTAGGGTCTCCAGCTGTGTGGATTCCTACATAGAGCTCTTTTCCTTAGAGCTGCACACACACTGTTCCCATCATTAAGCAGCTGGAGGTCAAGAGGAACTAGATCTGGGTCTAAAGGCACAGCCACTTCATCTTCTTGAGTTATGAACCTGTTGTATAGTTACTTTCTAGTTAGTAAGCAAGTGTGGAAACCTCAGGAAATGCTAGGTCACTCATTGCATACTCCTTGCTTATTTAAAGAGGGCATTTTAAATATTTCCCAGTCTTTTTTTGTCAATACCTACTTTCTGTTTTATTCAGGAATTTGGGGTGGAAGACTATGGAAGAGAGGAGATTATTTTTTAATATAAATAAAAATAAAAATAAGCGGATGGAATGGACTATATACTCTTCCAGAGAATATGGGAGCTGAAAACAGGCAGAATCAGATGTTAAACGCTCCAGCCTACAGATGCCTCTGCATTTATACTTCAATAAAGGAGATGTTCCTAGTTTTCTGTAGGAAAACACACTTACAACAAGGCAGCTAATCCATAGAAGAGATTCCTTATTAGATTCTCCCATGAAAACTGATCAGATAATCACAGGGAAGAAGGATGCCTTCTCAAAAAAAAAAAAAAAAAAAAAGAAAAGAAAAGAAAAGAAAAGAAAAGGACTTTTATTCCAAAGATAAAAGTATAAGTTTTATCCTTGTGATTTTGTGGTGGTGGTTGTCAAAACTTGTTTTCCCTAACCCAGTACTGAGCTTTTCTATCTGTGTGCACATTTTACTTTTTTAGGGGTAATTTTTAAAAAATATATATGATTGGAAAATGTAAATGACTGTGAGATGGGCCCCTGGTAGTTTCATAGTCACCAGCACTTGTATAGTAATTTTCTGCCTCTAAGAAATTCTGCTTATAATTGAACCTCCTGAAAGGTCTTCATCCTGGTGTGGGGGATGCCTGTGTTGGCAAGTCTGGGATCTTGGTCTTAGGCAATGCGGCAGTTACTAGTAGCATACTACCCCTCCTCACAAAAGGCATTCTCTCATTTTTCTTTTGTTTTTTTTTTTTTTCTCTTCTTACCTTTTTTTCTTCTTTCTGTTTTGATTGATTCAATTGGTTGATTGATTGAAATCTTCTCTCTTTTAGTTTTCTTCTAGCAAATCAGCCAATCATACCTAGAGATATTAGATATTAATAGCTTTTGCCTCTCAGGGGACCCTTTTTTGGGTAAAAGTGGCTAGTGACACTTCCATATTTTCATCATGAAGCCAAGATTTATAGCAAATATTCAATGTCTACAATTGGCATAGTTACAAGAAGAGACACTAGGCAAATATGAAATAAGATTTTTCTGTTCTAGATCAATGGGGAGCATACATATATGATACAACTAGAAAGCAATGGAAAGGAGAGAGAATTCAGTGCCAAATTGTGTGATAAAGGTTAATAATAAGAGCTTTGGTTCACCATATGTAAAATATTTATTTTGACCTGAGTCTTGGGGCTATGCTTTGACCACTAGTGATAACTTAATCCTCTATATTTCATTGCAGTCCTGCCAGGATTCCTTTACAGGAATCAGACACCAGATTACTGAGCGAAGGGACCTTAGAGATCTTTATTTTCACCACAGGGGTTTTAAATCAAAGGATGTATGTCCTATAGACAACCAGTCACAGTGTAAGATATTAAGCCAAAAGGAAAATGACATACAAAGGGACACTGAAGAAATTCTTAGTCCCTTCATTTAAACTGATTTATTTCACATCTACTTAAAACAGAAATGTTACGGGGTGCCTGGGTGGCTTAGTCAGTTAAGCATCCGGCTTCGGCTCGGGTTATGATCTCACGGTTCATGGGTTTGAACCCGCGTCGGGCTCTGTGTTGACAGCTAGCTCAGAGCCTGGAGCCTGCTTCAGATTCTGTGTCTCCCTCTCTCTCTGACCCTCCCCTGCTCACGCAGTCTCTCTCTCTCTCTCTCTCTCAAAAATAAATAAAAAACATAAAACAATTTAAAACAGAAATGTTACCATAGGTTAATATCAATAATCATTTAGGGACTATATGTATTCTTGCTGACAGACTTGGGGCTTTGTCTTCTAAAAGTGATTCCTTTTCATATGTGTGGACAGCTGAAGAACAGACATAATAAGAATGGAATTAAGGAGAGCTAATGCCAGTTGGGATAGTGACTTCTAGATATAACCTAATAAACTAGCATGTGTTATTCTTATAGCAAAATACATATTACATGTCTGTTATGAAACAATGGAAAAATATGCAGTACTTTTTCCTGATAATTTTTATTATTAGATTATTTATTATTATTAGATTTATATATTATTAGAACATGGCCAAGAATTCAGTTCAAAGTACATTGAAAACGAGTCTCCTACCACTGCCAATCCCAAAGAAACCCCTTTCTATATTTTCTTACATATCCTTCTGAAATTTTGCCTGCTTGTAACATGTCTCAGTGTGTATATATACTCTTTTAAAATATTCATTCATTCATTTACTTAGCATAAATCATTAATATAATACATATTGTACTCACTCTTACCTTTTTTTATTTAACAAAATAGCTTGGAGATTATTCTATGTCATATGTATAGTTCTGCCTCTTTCTTGGATTTTAACTATGCTTTGGAAGAAATTTTACAAATGCATGGTAAAAATCATTCCAACCAACAGAGGTTTTACAATGAAATACAAGTTTTTCTCTCACCTCTGACCTAGTCTTCAGTTTCCATAATGAGGGGCAACCACTGTTTCCAGTTTGAACATTGGCCTGTGTGAGTTTCGTGTGTAATCTGTCAGGTCAAATAAATGAAATTCTCCTCAAATACTCACTTTTGTGTGTTCAGTGCAGTTTTAAGCAAATGAAAATAGGCTAGCTCTTGGCACCCAAATTTTTTAGACAAGGTTTATCCCTTTTTGAGACTTTTCTTATTAAAACAAACTGTATTTTATGTATTCCCTGGAGTTCTTTTTCAGGGAGATACCATTCACACAAAATAGTGGATTTGCCTTTTGCCAAGATGGAATAACAAGAATTGCATTTATCCTCCCAACTGAAGCATTTATCCTCCCTTTTCTTCCACCTCACCTGCCTCCTTTCTCCCCACAAACACTCATAAAATATTTGAAACACTTTTGAAATATGCTGAGCATCAAGCATCACAAGACAGTGATCTTTGAGATATGAGAAACAAATGAGGTAAACCCTGCTCCTGACCCAGTCAACTGCGGAGGGTTTCCAGGCCATAACACAGCAGGAGGAACCCAGCAAAGCCTGGCCAACTCTCTGAGGTGAGGAAACAGAGCTGAGAGACCAGGGGACCAAAAGCAGGACAGAGCTGCATGACAGCAGTACCCCAGAGATCCACATAGGGTCCAAATCGAGTATGTAGCAACGCTCATCAGTGTTGCTGAACTCAGTATTAACTGTGTGTGGAAACTAGCCCACTGAAAGTGCCAGAGCTTGGCACTCCTATAGGACAAGAACTGGGGCCTATACCCACCAACCACACAGGGTACTGGAGTGAATTATTCAGAAAGATCTGACTTAGTAGTGGGAGAATAATTAGCCATAGACTAAACATGGCTGTGGTTTCAGCTATTGAATCTTAAATAAGACTTGACAAGATCAAACTGTTTCCCAGAAATTTAACTACATTCTAAACCAAAGCTAAAAATATTTATACAAGCACAACAATATCCAGCATCCAAAAAAGTAGCATTCACAATCTCTGGTATCCATGTCAATGATTATAGGCATGCAAAAAGCAGGAAAATATGGCCCATTATGAGGATTTTTTTCTCCTGATAATGGAGAAAAATCAATCAGCAGAGAGTAACGCAGATGAATGCATTAGCAGACAAAGACATCGAAAGTGTTATTGTACTTGGGGCACCTGGGTGGCTCAGTTGGTTGAGCATATGACTTCTGCTCAGGTCATGATCTCAGGGCTCATGAATTTGAGCCCAACATTGGGATTGCTGCTGTCAGCCTGTCCATGTAGAGACCAGTTTAGATCCTCTGTCCTCCTCTCCTTGTCCCTCCCCCACTTGCACTCTCTCAAAAATAAACATTAATAACAACAAAAAAAGTATTATTGTACCTGTTAATATAGAAGTTGAAGAAGTTAAGTAGAGACATCACAGACATGAACAAAATCCCAGGGACACTTGGGTGGCTTAGTCAGGTGAGGGTCTGACTCTTGGTTTCCGCTTAGGTAATGATCCCATGGTTGGGAGATCAAGCCCAGGTCAGGCTCTGTGCTGAGCCTGGAGCCTGCTTAAGATTCTCCCTCTGTCCTGCTCCCTCCGGCCCTCTGATGCTCACATGCTCATGTGGGCATGTTCTTCTCTCCTTCAAAAGAAAAAAATCCCACATCAGACTCTTAGTGGTGGAACTGCAATGTGTGAGGTGAAAACTACACTGGATTGGGTTCGTGACAGATTAGACATCTCAGAAGAAAAGAACAGTAAACTTGAAAATATAGTAATAATACTTTCTGAGAGGAAACAAATTTTTTTAAAGGAAAAAATTGTCAGGGAACTGTAGGACAACTCCAGGTGGCCTAATAATGTGTAGCCAGAGCCGTAAAGGAAAGTAGAGTGGACTGGAACAGAAAACATATTTGAATAATGGCCTACATTTTCTAAATTTTATGAAAATTATAAACCCACAAATCCAAGAAGGTTAACCAACTCCAAACACAAGCAGTGTGAAGAAAACCAAAGGACATAATAATGAAATTGCTCAGATCTAGTGGTGAAGAGAAAATCTTACAAGCAACCGAGGATAAAAGTTCACATATGTACAGAAGAACAAAGATAAAATGACATTTTTCATGAGAAGTGATGCAATAAGGCAGTAGAGAAGCACTTTTAAAGTACTTACAGAAAAAAGAAATTGTTAACTGAGAATACTAAACCCATTGAAAATACCTTCCAAAAATGAAGGTGAAATAAACTTTTCAAACATAATTCATCACAGCAGACTTATCATTACAAGAAATGGTACAATCCTTCAATGCAGGGAAAGTTATACTAGACAGAAATGTGCAACTATACACAAAAAATGCAGAGTATCAAAAATGATAACTGCATAGGTAAGCATACAGCTTTTTCTTATTACTAGTAACCCTTTATATGTTTTACTCTTGTTACCATAACACCTGGCTGGTGAGGAAATCAATATTTATATGAATGACACACAAATGAGGAGCAACCTGGTGCAGCTAATTATGAAATCGTGATCATTTTCTAAGATGAATCTATAGTCACTGCAATGAAATATCAAATATTTACCTTATAAGTTCAGCCCAGAGCCCGATGTGGGACTTGATCTCAGAAACCATGAAATCATAACCTGAGCTTAACCAACTGAACCACCCAGGCACCCCACAAGTTCATTCTGAAGTAATCATTTCCATTTCATTGAACCATTACAGAAAAAGAATAGAAATGAAATTAAAAAAAAAAGAGCTTGCTGAATTCACAAATAGAGCACACCTGTGTAACCAGCACCCAGATTGAGAAATAAAATATTATTAGCATTCCAGAAATCCTCTTGCACTTCCTTCCAGCAACTATCTCCTGCCAAAGGGGCACACTGTCTTCTAATACTGTAAATTAATTTTGCCTGTTTTTAAATTTTATACAATTTGAATCACATAGTATTTACTTAAAAAATTTGGCTTCTCTCATTCAGTCTTATGCTTGGAAGATTCATCCATGTGGTCCTGTGTAGCATTGTTTGTTCATTTTTATTGTTGTTATAGTATTCCATGGTGTTAGTCTACAATTTGCCTGTTCTATGATGAGTATTGGGTTGTTTTCATGTTCGGGCTATTATGAATGGCCCTGCTATAAATATTCTTCTGTGTGTCTTTAGATGAACATATGTATACATTTTTGTTGAGTATATACCTTGCAGTAGAGTTGCTAGATAATAGATACATAGTTCAGCTTTCTCAAATAATTGTACTATGATCCATACTAGCAGTATATGAGCTGAAATTTTAGTTTCTCAAATCATAGACAACACATGGTATTTCCCTTCTTTTTAACTATTCTGGTGTCTATATTGTGGGGGTTTAATTTTAACTTCCCTGATGACTAATGAAGTTGAGCTACTTTTCATATGTTTATTGACCATTTTGGTATCTTTTGTGAGTGTTTACTCAAGTCCTTTGCCCACATCTTTACTGGTTAATCTTTTTCCTACTGTAGGAGTACATATATAAGAGATATACACATACACAAGATAGATATATATATGTATATATGTGTGGGTATATATACACATACATACATATATGAGATAAATGTACGTATATATACATATACATATATATCCCTCTATATGTGTGTGTGTGTGTGTGTGTATGTATATATTATGTAATATTTGTTTTGACCCTATCTTGGCTCATTCAGTTTACTTTTTCGTTTTTTTTTAAATTTTGTTTTTGTTTTTTATTTTTATTTTTGAAAGACAGAGAGAGACAGTGCGAGTGGGGGAGGGTCAGAGAGAGGAAGACACAGAATCTGAAGCAGGCTCCAGGCTCTGAGCTAGCTAGCAGCACAGAGCCTGACGCGGGGCTCAAACCCATGAACCATGAGATCATGACCTGAGCTGAAGCCGGACGCTTAACCGACCGAGCCACCCAGGTGCCCCCCCCTTTTTAAAAAAATTTTTTACATTTTATTAACAGAGTCTCTTTAGAAACAGATGTTTTAAATATCACTGAAGGCTTATTTATTAAATGTTTTTACTGTTAAATTTTCATGAGCTTAATATAAGTAAATAAATAATAGCTAATGCTATTATTAAAAAGTGAGTGGCAGTCCCAATCCTTTCTATGATGTTCATAACTTACAAAGAAAAATTAATTTCTTTTTAAGTAGTACATTGTCTGAAAGGTTTGGAACAATTAGAAAATACTCAGGAAAGCGCATCCAGGATGTAGAAAGCTTAGCCTCAGACCTTACCCTCTGATGAAGAGTTAAAGTACATGGAGACATTTAGACCAAAAATCCTACACAATAGGTGGGGGGAGGTGTTGCTTTGAAAGTAAAATTCAACTCGATCTTTGTCACAGCAAGAGGAAGAACAGGTTGCAAGAGCTGAAAGTGACAGGGTATCAATATCAACTTGTCAGAGGGTATCAAGTCTTTGTAATAGTGGTCAAAGATGGGTTGGTAAATGGAGATAATTCCATGTAAGAATAGTGTTAAAAGGGATTCTGAAATTGGATGGAAAATGACCTGAAGGAAATTATCCTTTTCTGAGTCTGTATCATCTTCTCTCCTGTCATAAGTCAGGTTTCCAAGGAAGTAGACACAGTGATTGGGATGGGAACTTAGGAGTAAGCAGACCAGGCGACAGCCTTGGTTAACCCTTCAAGGAACTTTGGAGCTAGAGAGGCCCTTCAGAATTGTACCAAACTGGACTGAGATGTCCAGGGCTTTATTCCTTCATAGTGATCATTCATTGGGTAGATGTGGACTGCCCTGGCATGGGTAGTGATCTGGTACAGTGCAGTTCTCTGCAACTGAGGCAGTCCCTGAAGGTGCTGAGAGATGAAGGCCCTCAGTTGCCCACACTTCCAGGAGATGGACAACTGTTCTTCCTCAAAGAGGGATCATGTTGTCTATAGAAATATATTATAAATCTCTGCATAAATTTTCTCTTTAATCTTTTTAATTATAATATTCATTTACTTTGTCATATGTATTTGGTTCAACTTTATCCTCCCCAAATATCAACCTAATCACTGTTCTAAGAACAGTAGCGGTAACTACAGAAGCCACCCCCATTTGGTCCTGGCCATCACTCATCACTGTAGAAGCCTACCTGTGCTGGGGTTTATGTATAAGGAATGGGGACTCTGGTTTTGTGTCCAGTGAGCAGCTTATGATTAAATTTTTTTAATGTTTATTTATTTTTTCAAAGGGAGAGAGAGAGTGAGGGAGCATAAGCAGGGGAGGGACAGAGAGAGAGGGAGACACAGAATCCAAAGCAGACTCCAGGCTCTGAGCTAGCTGTCAGCACAGAGCCAGACATGGGGCTTGAACTCACGTGCCGTGAGATCGTGACCTGAGCTGTAGTCAGATGCTTAACTGAGTGAGCCACCCAGGTACCCCGAGCAGCCTATAATTTAATTCCATTTCACAAATGATAAGTAAGTTTCATACCCACTGGGATATGATCTTCGAGGACCCCCAATCCTGCTTTCATGAAAACCAAAATTGCTATCTACAGAATTCTTCTCTGTTAGCTGGAACTCTGATTCCCAATAGCAATGAGAGCCAGATGTTGAAAAGATTCCTAGAAAATTATAAAACTAAATATTTAAGCAGAATCTTATGTCATATTTAAACCTCCATTTCAAGTATCAGAAGAAATTGCTTGAATGTTACTTTTTTTTTAATCTATGAAAGGGAGTGGGGGAGCATGGGACATGTGTTCTGAGGGCAAACCTCCAAATTGAACCTAATCAATTTATAGCTCTTTGATGGGTAAGACTAATTGAGAGCTGATGGTGGGGAAAAAATAGGGCATATGTGTTTTTATATACTCTTCATTTGAATATTTTGTTTATTTGAATACTGGTATTTTTTAGGAAGAGACTTCATCAAAAGTAGTTTGTGCTTTGGCATCAGGTGTTTCATGAGGGCCTGGCAACCCTAGGATATGGTCAGGTTGCATGGTAGTACATTTTTTCCATGTCTCTTGGTCTCTTTAGCACACAAAGGAACTCCTAATCATTGCTACAAAGCCCACTACTAATAAAGGCTTACTCTATTCTACTGTAATTTCTGTTTACTTGGCTTGATCATGTTGAACCTGGTTAGTAGTCTTTGAGAATGAGCATCTCTAGGTTAACCGCTGGGATTTGGTCACCTTAGAAGAACCATGGAGTGAAGGCTGCAATGTTTCTCAAAGATTCCCCCTTCAGTAATGGAGAACATATTCCCCAGCTTCTGGGATGTTGAAGACAAGAACCCTTAGGTATTTCTCCCAAGGACAGATCCCATTTGAAGGGATGCCTGTATCCAGTGAGTGATCACTTCTGAGGATAAAAGGACCTAGACCTCTCATCTCAACTAAAGACCCACCTCAGCTCCTGAGATCCCTCAAAACTGAGACCTTTGTTAGAGCTTCACTGCAGCTCATTCTCCCCTCCTATCCAGTCCTGTTTCTTTTCCCTCCCTTCCTGAGGTGTGGACCCTAAGAGCTATCCAGTGGTTTCCTAGAGGTGGACACAAAATGCTGGTGCTTATTTTTAAAGTGTTGGAAAATACCCCACTTGGAGCCTTGGATTGGTAGCAGTGCTTTTGTGTGTATAGGCTCTGTAGTCAAATCTTGGTCAAATTCTAGTTCTCTAATCTGTTCCTTATATGACCTTAGGCAGGTAATTTAATCTCCCTTAGGTGTCAGTTTACTCATCTGTAAAATGAGTATATTTATGCCAACCTCATGTGAGTGCCCCAGATGAGGTTCTATAAGAAGCAGACTGACATGAAGTTTAGTGTGTAAGACATTATTAGGAAGACATTGACATTCAGGACAGTTAAACTAATAGATGGTGAGGGAGATAAAGAGAAAAAGATCCAGAGCATGGCATGCTAAGAAGGACTGAGCCTTGCGATCTTTGAGCAGAATGGATAAAATGACACAAAGATATGGTCACAAGTAAGGTCAAGGGAAAAAGGAAATGGAGAAAGCTAACAGATAATTCTACTCAATGGAGAAAAACATGGATTATCATTCTTCATTATATTCCATCTACTCCCAAAAATTAGTGGATATGACATGAATTTGAGAACACATGACAATTTTTTCTGAATAAAAAAATTAGAAGGAGCAAAATTGTAGATATTTCAGGTAACTGAAAGTCTCATTTTATCTCATCTGATTGAGAAATATACCACTTTCTAAAGGAAAAAAAACATACCTTATTTTTCCTGGGATTAAATCTAAGAAAGAATTTATCATGTATGTTAGTTCATATCTTCAGTGTTATAGAATACCCACAACAGAAATATTGTTTTACTGGGTGTTTTTATTTACTCTCCATTAAAACCAAGGGCATAACATTGCATATTTATTCTCTAAAGGCATTTTTATGTGAATCTTAGGAAATATGGTCCATTTATTTTGCTTAAGTTTACATTGCTAACATAACTAAGTGAAAATATTTAGAGAATATAGAACTGTGATTCTCAACCCTAGCTGTATGTTAGAATCATCAGGGGAGTTTTAAAATTTCTGATACCGATGCCACATCCTGGACCAATTAAATCAGGATCTCTGTTGGGAAACCAGGCATTTTTTTAAAAACCTCCCTGGGTGATTCCAATGTGAAGTCAAGGTTGAGAACCACTGATAAAAAGGACCACATAGTGACTGTGTTCATTAGTTTGTCCTTTTAAAATATCTTTTTACTTAGTGGTATGTTTGATGAGTGCTGGGTTGCAGTCAAACAATATACCAGTAAATATCTAAAGTGCACTAGTATTATTGGAAGTTTATTAAATAATGGAAGTCAGCAAAGTGGGTCCAGGAGTGACTAAAACCAATAGGCTTTGTGGTAGATTAGTAGGACATCTAGTTATTATCTGTAGGTTTACCAAGGAGTAAACAATTGCACATACTTTTCAGGGGCCAAAGCCTGTGACCAAGTTACTTTCTTCAGTAGTTTGCCTCAGAACTCCAGGTTGATGAAGGGTGAAAGAAATTCTATGGGGTTGATGGCCTGAAATATCTGGAAACACTAGGCTGATTCAGGAGATGTTCGGGGTTCCAGCAGTGCAATTCCTGAAAGTGACTGGAGACTTGGTTGAAGTTCCCAGGAATTAACATGAAATGTGACTTCATGAATTGAAATGTGTTTGTAAATGACTTCTAAATAATAGTTTCATTCTTCCCCAGTGTAAGGTGGTGGCCTTGAGTCTTATCATAAGATCTAAGACTCAAATGGAATTGCAGATCTTTCCAAGGGCTTTCATTCTTTTCCCTTTGGAGAGAGCTCTGAAAGGCTTATAGCTCTGAGCCTTTAATCCCAGGCTTTTCTGAGTCACTTTAGGTCCTGCAGTTCACCTTGGCTACAAGCCATTACTCTTTCCACCCCTGTGTTATTTGGGATGATGCATAGGAAAGTTCAGTTGAGAAACAAAGGGTATGACACACAAGGCTGTTTCTAGCTCTGAGACCCTAAGCAGGTAGATTTCTCTGAACCCATTTCCTAATTTTTAATGTGGGTTAATAATCTGTTGCTAAAATATGTAGTAAATTGCTATATGTTCAAGAAGTTATATATGAAAGATTTTTATAAAATGTCCAGTAGGCACAATTAAGGAGAGGAGAATGATGGTACCAAATAGGATAATATAGTTTTTCTAAGTCTGTGTTCAACTAAAAATGTCTTGAAGTTTAGTAAAATATGCACAGAGCGGAGGCCCTTAGGAGACCCACTGACTAGAACAGAAAAAGATGCTTGTTTTTCAGCTCTGTGCAATTTGGAAGTCACTCTATGACTTCTAGGATGTTCTGTGCAGTATGGAAGTCACTGTCCACCTGAAATGTGAGTAGGCTGATTATGATGTGTTGTGGATAAATACCAACTGGATTTCAAAAAGTGAGAATAAGAATGTAAAATATCTCACTAATGCTTTCATATTGATTACATGATATATTTTGGATGTATAGGGTTAAATGAAATATATTATTGAAATTAATTTTACCTGTCTCTTTTTACTTTCTTAAAACATGGCAAATAAAAAACTTAAAATTGCATACATATCATATGTTGTGCCTTGTGTTATATTTTTGACAGTGCTGTTCTAGAGCTTCATATCAGATCAGTATACCTTAGTAGGAAAAAATTAAGTCTTAACGATAATTCCATTTTTCTTCCTGGAAATCATACTTTTTTTTTTTTCATATATTTGCCCTGATGACACCATGATGTGAAATCCTGCTCTCGACTCCTTCTGTCTTATAATCATGTTGGTTTGGGGCTTTAGAAATTAAACATCCTTG
Source organism: Suricata suricatta (assembly GCF_006229205.1). Lineage (NCBI taxonomy): Eukaryota > Metazoa > Chordata > Mammalia > Carnivora > Herpestidae > Suricata > Suricata suricatta. The sequence goes on along the minus strand of NC_043711.1, from coordinate 74,987,586 downwards.
AATCTTTCAGAAAATAAAACTCCTCTTTATTGTGAACAATATCATTGCCGGTTTTTTATAAGGTGGATTCTTCAGTTTTTTTCCTTCTACATAAAGCGAAGACACTATAAAGACTCTTGATTGCTATCTGGATCATTTGAGATACTACCTGTACTTCCTGTATTCCCTTGCTATTTATTGGATATTTGAGGAAGGGGGAGAAATCCCCCTGTGTGGATTGGCTGACAGTCTGATTTTACTAGAGGAAAAAATGGCACCCAGTATAGTACATCCAGCTTTTTGAAATGGAAGTCTGAAGTGCATCTGCTGCTGTTTTTCTGGTGATAGTTCCATAGTCAGGACTCTCCAAGACTACAGATTGATAAGGACAGGTATCAGAGAGGGGCCTGCAGCACAGCTTACTTATGAACATGTAGTGGAAATGACTAAAATCATTAGAATACAACAGTCAAAGCAAAGATTTGAATCATGCTGATTGATAAGTGTGCCTAAAAAATGTTGTGTGCCAGCTATGCTCATATCTATAAAATTGCTATTTTGTAGTGTTACTTTGAGGGTCATTAGCTGTAAACTATTTGTCTCCATCTGTGATTTTCCATATTTTTATATAGCAGTAATACTACATGGTCACATTGTCCAGAAGGAAATCAAAAGACCTGAGTGTACTTAGAGCCTCGTATTCCACATTTCACATTTCTGTGTAGAACAGCATCATCCATTAGAAATATGTGAGCTGTCTGTAATTTTAAATTTTCACATAGCCACATAAGAAAAGAGAGAAGAAAAAAGTGGGATTAATTTTAATATGTTTTAACTAATTTATCTAAAATATTATTTCAACTAGTAATCCCTATTAAAATATTAAGGTATTTTAGATTTTTTTTTTTTTGTACCAAGTCTTCAAACTCTGGTGTGCCTTTTCTACTTATGGCACATCTCAGTTTAGTTACATGTGCAGTAACATCGCTAGAGGCTACTGTATGGGACAGGGCGGATCTAGAAGCACTCATGTGTCCATAGGTGATTGGTCTACCTTCATATTCTGGGAGAGTCCAGGCTGGCTGCTATTGATGTGGGTCAGTGAGAGGTGATGAGCCTTGGTAACGGGGGTATGGGCTGGGATGATCATTCTACATGACCCCAGGAACATCTCTCTGGTGACTTTTATAGATACCTCTAGGCTCTGGAAAGCTGTCTCTACACAGTTCTGAAAAATGGGTTCCAGAAGAAAAAGTATGTATGCCATAGAGCCAGGGAGAGGATGTGGCATCCTGTGTAGTAAAGCATTAATTCGGCAGGTTTGGTAGCCCAGACCTGCATATTCCAAAGGTGTTCATTACTGGCCTTTGACAAGCTCCTGAGAGATAACTTCTGAGTCCCTAGGATACCTTGCCTGATAAGAATTTCAGTTATGTCTATGGTTAGGCCATGCCAGATAGTTTATGCTAATGATGTGATTTATGGTGAATGGTTTTTGTATACCTAGAGTTTAAAAAAAATTTTTTTAATGTTTTATTTATTTTTGATACAGAGAGAGACAGAGTATGAGAGGGGGAGGGGCAGAGAGAGAAGGAGACACAGAACTGGAAGTAGGCTCCAGGCTCTGAGCTAGCTGTCAGCACAGAGCCTAATGCGGGGCTTGAACCCACGAACGTGAGATCTGACCTGAGCCGAAGTCGGAGGCTTAACCGACCGAGCCACCCAGGCACCCCTGTATACCTAGAGTTTTGGGCCATACTTCATCAGTTTGATGTCTCGGGAGCTGGAGATTGGAGGAGCTAAGATCAACTTCAGGCCTATATGATTGACCCCGAATAAAAACCATAGACACCAAGGCTTGGGTGAGCTTCCCTGGTTGTCCTCATTTCTCACATGTTGCCACACTGCTTGGGAGAATTTAGTGCTGTACATATGACCGTGTTGGGAGAGGGCAGTTGGAAACTTGTGTCTAGATTATTCTGGGCTCTACCTTATGTATCTTTTTCCTGTGCTGATTTTAATCTATATTCTTTTGCCATAATAAACTATAGAATCATGAATAGAATAGCTTTTCTGAGTTCTGTGAATCCTAGTGAATCATCAGACTTAAACTGGTCTTAGGGAATCCTGAGATATACCCTCTATTATACATTAACAGTGTTATTGATAAGGAAGGTGGACATAGAAACAACATTGGGAGAATGGTGACAGGGCTATAAAGTCTTTGGTGTGTTTACTATAAGCCAGGCACTCTTCCAGATTCGTTTCATGCAACTATTACCTGATTTAATCATTACACACTCTCTCTCTCTCTCTCTCTCTCTCTCCCCCTTCCTCCTTCTCTCTCTCTCTCTCTCTCTCTCTCTCTCTCTCTCTCTCTCTCTCCTGTCTGTTTTATAGAAGAAATAAGACTGGGGTGCCTGGGTGGCTCAGTCAGTTAAGCGTCCAACTGTGGCTCAGGTCATGATCTCACGATTTATGAGTTTGAGCCCTGCATAGGGCTCTATGCTGACAGCTTGGAGCCTGGAGCCTGCCTGAGACTCTGTGTCTCCCTCTCTCTCTGCCCCTCCCCCACTCACCCTTTGTCTGTCTGTCTGTCTCTCTATCTCAAAAGTAAATAAATATTTAAAAAATTAGAAGAAGAAATAAGAAATGGATATACAGGCTCCAGCCCCCAAGAGGTCAGACTAGTAAAGTATGGTCCAAAACTATTTGCCATAAATGAATGGTAGAATGAGATTCAAGCTGAGTTCTCCTGGATCCTAAGCCAGTTCCAGGACACCATAGCAACGATGGAGCCACATTCACTGGGATACACTGGCCATGGCATGTGGAACAGTCTGTGGGTTCCCTGCCCCCTTCCCTTGACCTATACTGGAGTTCACTGCAAAGAGTTCCTAGGCAGACCCACGTCTTCCTGTGTTTCTCTGCATGATAGCTCCTTCTGGCAGCTGGGGCATGTTTGGCTTGCATGTGGCCCCAGTAAGGCTCCGGAAGTTGCCCTCAACCAATGAGGGAAAGTTGCTCATGAATAAATACCTGCCTTCCCTTATCCCTCAGTGGAGGCATCTTCCACATAGCCCCTCATATGGTCTCCACTGGGATTAAGCCCCAGTTTCCGGCAGCTGTGTCCCTTTATAACACACCCTCTATTGGCATTATTTTATCCATCTCACTTCCCTTTCCTTCACTGTATGACCTGTGAACCCCTCCCAAATAAAATGAGTGAACCTGGATTCCTAACCTGAGCATCTTTTTTTTAAAGCTTATCTATTTTGAAAGAGCAAGAAAGCATAAGCAGGGAAGGGGTAGAAAGAGAGGGAGAGAGAGAACCCCAAGCAGACTCCGCACTGAGCGCAATGCCAGGCTTCATCTTGGGACTGTGAAATCATGATGTGAGCCAAAATCCAGAGTTGGATGCTTAACCGACCAAGCCACCCTAGCACCCTACTGAGCCTGTTTTTGGTGGGGACCAGACTGAGAAAAGAGATAGGATCACATCTGAATGGGTATATACAAAACAAAAAGCAAAAGAGTTTGAAGGACAGTGGCACTGTGGTTACACCCTGTATTCTGTAATTTTAAGTGTCACTTTCATAGCACACATATTGTCCTTTGTTCCATATTTGAATTAATTTGAATCACTGTATTCAATTCTAGCATGAACTATGTACGTGCTGCAAGTTGCCATGCATGATTCCATATCATAATGCATTCTTTGTACTTTAGTTTACCTGGCTGATTCTTCTTGTTTTCCACCCTTAATACCATTAAAGTATGTGCCTAAATGAGCCATCATTTGTAAAGCTGAAAGCTGATATTTACTTAATCAAAATTAGACTTCCTAATACCTATCAAAGGGAAAACCCTTTGGGGGTGGGGGTGGGGGGTATAAAAGAATATAATGCTCACATTATTTTTCAGACAATAAACAATCTTGTATAATCCTCTTATGAACATTAGCATACATTTCACAGCCCAGCTGGCAAACAATGAAGGTCATGACTCTATGTATTTGAAATGCTATCCAGAGCATTGTAGTAAGGAAAATGGTAAAACCTACAGCTGTGTCAATGGGTCAAAAAGCGGTCATAGGACATTTTTCAGACACCACAGATTACTCAAATAGACTTTTATGAAGACAAGCTGTGTGTTAGGAAACATGTTTTTCAAAGCCGAACAGGTCTGAAGGTTAGTTATGTGACAAGCAAGGGTGGAAGCTGGGGGGCAGTGGCGGGGTGAGGAGAACATTACCTGCTTTTAAGTGATTCATGGTTAAGTTAAACTGTTACAAAACTCCAGTGTCTTATGAAATGCAAATTGTTATTACAGTTTCCTTCATGGGACAGAGAAAATACAGTATCTGTTTCTAGTTAAAGAATTCTTTTTCCAGAACTTCAAAAGGAGTCTCTCTAATGAGTTTTACTGAAATTTTCTAACTTGGAAGACTAAAAGACTGAATTTTTTTCCTAACTGATATTTGCTAGTAGTAACTTATTTTATTGGTAAATTTTAGAACCCAATAGAAATATTAAGAATAATGTAGGTATTAGAGATTCATTGGACTGAGTTTCTGTGTGCATATTTCATACTCCTGCTATATGGATTGGCCTTTATTTCCTTTCCTGTGCCTATTTCTTTCTGGATGAAATACAAAACTTACATGATGATTAAATATAAATTATGAACTCATATCTCCAAGGATTGTGATATAAGTGCTTCACAATGTGTTCTACTCCATTTCTATCTGAGCAAAACCTTAAAAGTAGATGCCACCTCCATTAAACATTGTTTTATTAGAGTGGTATGTATTATTATGTTATTGGTATAGTCTCCTCTTTAAAATGAATACCTATGGGGTACATGGGTGACTCAGTCAGTTAGGCGTCTGACTCTTGAGTTCAGCTCAGGTCATGATCCCATGGTTGTGGGACTGAGCCCTGTGTTGGGCTCCATGCTGTGTGTGGAGCCGGCTTGAGATTCTCTCTCTCTGCCCCTCCCCTGTTCCTGCTCACTTTCTCTCTCCCAAAAAACTTTAATCAATTAATTAAAATGAATACTTATGGATACATTGGCATTATCATTTAATTACTCACAAGCTTTATAAATGTGAAATGTTGTCATTCTAAACAATTTCTAATTATTTTTCATGCATGTAGTTTATTTAGCTTGTACCCAAGTTTGAAAGCAACCTTATCTGTCACATTCCTTTCTCTGATAGTAGTGATGGAATCGCTATTAATTTGAAAGAAACTTTATAACTGAAATCTGACTGAATGATAGTATTCATTGCATGCCAACATAGTCAATGCGATATTGAATGTGAAATTGATAGACAAATTCCTGAGCTCCTCCTTTCTCTGGAAGTATCATGACCTGATGTATCTCTCTAAATGGGCGTGCATTTTTTAGCAGGATCCCCAAATGGGAAGTAGCATTTCTTGTCAAAATACTGGAGGATAACACCTTCCCTTCCCTCAATATCCTCTTCTTACTCAAGAGAACTTGGAGTCAAAATGTAGAAGCCTCCATCTTTGATGAGCACTATGCTGCTTCACAAATAGATGCATGCCTGACACTGACAACAGGAGGTTGTAGGGTTCCAGAAAAAGTAAACCTTCTCAACATGCCATAGATGAACTCACTCTCTTTATTGCAAAGTTTGAACAATTGTAAATAGGAAACAGAATTTTCTATAACTTAAAATGTGTCCTGGTACAAGGAGATGACCAGCCCATGGCAAAACTCTATGAAATACAAAGAAGAAAGTGAGCAAAATCCAAGATACTACTAGAAAAGAAATGCTTACTACATCAGAAGAGAGACTATTTTCTAGTTTCATGTGACAAAGGGAGTTTTGTTAATTTCTTATCATAAAGAATATTAGTTAAGATATTTGTGTGACAAATAAAGGTTTTAAATCAATGGAATATATAATGGCTCCTGTCTACGGTTCCAATTAGCAGATGGTTCTTCTCAATACAGAGACTGGGCAACCAGGCTCCCTCTGCTTTACAGCTCTGCCATTCCGTAGGCAGTTGATGGAAAAGAGTGTGTGGAAGGAGCATGTTTGTTCTATCTGCCTCAGCCTGGAAATGTTACTCATCACTACCACTTATTTGTCACTGGTGAGAATTCATCCCCGAGCCAGCCCAGACCCAGATGCAAGAATGACAAGGAATGTGGCCTGTGGCCGGGCAGCCATCTCCTGGTTACAGTTGTGTTTCATGGAAAAGGAGAAAAGATGGAAATAGGTAACTAGCTGCTGCTACAGGAGGAATGGGAAATGCCAGAATTTTTTGTGTGATATCTGTAGTGGTTACTGTTTAACATCAAAAGAACAATGAAGAAACTTTCCAAATCTCTTTTGGTAGTTTTATTTACCCTTCAAGACTTAGTTTTGTGCTACTTTTTCTGTGGAGCCTCCTTAGCCCCTATAAAGCACATCTCATCCTACCTGTTCTAGAATAATGCATATGTGGATGCTGTCAATTGATTCCCCACTTAGATCACCTTCACCAGGGTGGTGTACCGGTCCATAAGTAACTGTGAATGTTGGCTGCTAAAGGCTCATTTCTCCTCCCTTCTTTGGTAAATTGCCCTTGGCCAAATGGAAGATACCTTGCATTAGAGGTAAAATGAGCTTTCTCCCCTGAAGAGAGATAACAATCAGTAACTGACTGACATTTGAGTAAGAGGTCGTTCCCAAGGTGGGATCACCTCTGTGATTCAGTTCTCACTCCTGAGTTCCTCCAGGGGATAAGGCTAAATTCTAGCCCAACCCCCTCTTTGCCCCATCCTGCTTCTCTCATTCCCCTTCTCTTGAGAACATCCTCCTCACAACTGCAATGAACCATGTCCACTGGAATCCCTGTTTTACCTTCTGTTTCTGGAGAACCAGGCCTAAGACCATGAAGCCCCTTACTTTCTAAAATTAAGAGACTGTAATCTTCATGCATTCCCTTCTACTTCCTTCTTTTAGGGGGGAGGCAAACCTTTAGAAAATAGGGCCATACCTACAATTTGATTAAAAAAGTCAAATTCCAGAGTTTTCCCCCCATCAATGGATGTTCTCCTAAATTTCCCAAATATTCTACCTTTCAGGACTTTGCACTGAGAATGACCTAGAGATCTTTTGTGAGAGGAAGGTTTTCCTTTCCATATAATAAACAAGAAGATGGTTACAAGTATTTTATGTTTTTAACTCTCAGGAAGCCTCCTTTAACTAAAAGCTAAAAATGAACCACAGCATTTAACCTAGGAGCAGTTAGCACAGGTAATCTGGAGATCAAATAAAATATTAATTCATTCTGTTGCTTAGCATAATGTCTGGAACATGGCAAAGTACTCATGGCTGTTTGCTATTGTTCTCTTTACTTTCATTCTAAAGCATTCCCTAAGATAGGAAGGGAAAGCCAGAATTGGCCGCATTTCTCAGAAGTAAGATTTAAAACATCAGAGTCAGGTTCAAATCATGACTCTCCATAGCAGCAATTTGAGATGTCATTGATTTGGTTTGAATGTCCCCCAAATTTGCTACAGGAGCCCATAGGGTGCAGTCATCAAGTGAACTTATATTTGGTGTTTATAGTGTTCATGCTTGTCTTATGACAGTAACAGTAGGTTCTGGAATGAATTAATGCTTCATTAATATATTTAATAAGAATCAGGCATGACATCATTGGTGTGTTCTAATTCCTGTGGATATCATCTACATGGAAATATTTCTTGAGGGGAAATAGTTAGAAACACATTTTAGAACTCCTCTGATGGTGAAGAATAATGAGTCTTTTTCCTCCACTGCAGACCAAATTGTCATAATATGGTCTGCATAAGTGCGGGAGCTCAGCTTCTTATGTAGACATTCAAGGATCCTAACAATCTTCTTATTAGGAAGCAAATGGATTTTTCTCTTCTAATTAAATTATACTAATTTTTGCCTAATTTTACTCAAACTATTTCTTCTCTTGAAATAACTTTACATCTCCATTTACACATCCCCATACTTTTCTGTCTTTTGAGCCTAACTGTCACTGTGAAAACTTTTTTGAAAATTCTATGTTACAATTATGTTATTGTTTTCTGACTACCTAAAGTGCATCTTGGTTGTAGTTTGTTATTGGATTATATTCAAGTTACCACCAAGTTTCTAAGTTGACGAACTTGTCTAGATCATATCCTTTGTCTAACAGCATGCTGCATGAGGAAATAGATCATGTGTCATATACTGACTACAGTGTCATCTCATTGTGATTAACACACACTAGAGCATACAGTAGGTGCTCAATATATGCTTGAATGTGTGACTGAATGTACATCTCATATTTCTTGATGCCATCATCACTGGGTCTCTGAGATGAAAGGGGTCAGGAATGTCACATGCTTCCTCAGCTCACTTCCTTGACCCAGTGTGACCCAAGGGTGTTGTACAGCCAAGTGTGGAAAGGAATTCACTCCCTTGCCCTCCTCTCCCAACACATCTTGTGTAGAGACAGCTTTTGACATTGTTGGCAAGAGAATATCTACAATCAGGTCAGACAAAAAGGTCATTTCTACATTAGAAAAGGTCTGTGATATCTTTCCCTCAACAAGGAGCAAGACCCCATTAAGTGTCAATTGAAGCACAGATAACATAGGAGTATGAAAGAATACACACACAAACAGAACTATGTGTTGTTACGTATGGAAAAATGTGTATATTTGATATATTTATCCTGTTATTTTCTAAGGAAGCAATTATAATATATATACATAATACAAAGTGGTATGTTTCTAAGGTGATTGATCTGTGTCACTGTAGACATGATAGATATTTGGAGTTTATGCAGCATAGCAATTGGAACTAAGAGATGTCTGCTTCATTTTATGCTGAGTTGTGGAGTGCTGTTATTTGTGTTGCATGGGCTCACATACTGCTCTAGAAATGTGCTTCATTTGGCCATGCTTTATTTGTCATCCTGTTTGGGAGGACAACCTTGATCTTCAGCCTTCAGTGCCAGAGGAAGCAAAGAGGCTTAAAGAAAACAAAGAGGCCATGGTGTCAGTCTCCAGCTTTTGCTAGCTGAGTGAATTTTTGAATGTTATTTGATTTTTATGCTATTGTTTCCCCTTCTGTACAATGAAGATAATAGTATCTATGTGTCCAAATGATTTTGAGCTTTAAATGAGATGTGTATAGCCATCTCGCATAGTGCTTGGGGGGAAAAAATCCAGTCACATCCATTCACTTAACAAATATTTTTCATGTACCTATTATGAATCAGCTTACATTTTAGTAGAAAGAGTTTAAATAAAGAGAGGGGGAATGGGAAATTCAGGAATCGGAATTTTTGTGCAGGCCTCATTGATAAAGTAAATCTGATAAAAATCTGAAGGGGACAAGGGATTTAGCTATGTGCAGAGATGAAGGAAGAGAGTAGAAAACAACAGCAACTGCAAAGGCCCTGAGGATGGAGTGTGTTTAATGAGTTTGAAGAATACCCTGAAGGTCAGCATGGTTGGAGAAGGGTTAGCAAGGAGGAGAAGAAAAAAAATGAGCAAGGCAATGGAGAGCTTGATCAAATAGAGTCCTAAGTGTCATTAAAATAGCTTTTATTCTGATGAGATAAGAAACCATTGGAACATTTTGAACCATGGATTGACTTATGTTTTAAAACATCACTCTGGCTGCTGGTTGAGAATTAAATGAAAGGAGGAAAGAGCTCAATTTTCAAGCTATGACAATAATACAGAAGAGGATGGTAGCTAAAACTGGGGTAGTGCCACTGAAGTTAGTGAAAGTGATTAGATTCTGGGTAATAATAATTAGTTTGAAATAAATACAAATATGTAAATCATAATTTTTGATACATAATAATATCTACTTAATATGGCAATAGTTTTTTGTTTTATAGCAATGCTTTTGGTAACAGTAATGCCTCAACTGCTTCTTCCATACCAAAAATGCTACAGGAAGTGCTATGGATTTGAATATTTTGCATATGGAATGCCTTAAATGTTTTGGCAAGTTATTTTTATCTTTTCTAATGTTTCTGAAAAACTGAGATGAATCCTTAAGCTTTTTCTCTTTTTAATATGAAGACTTTAATTTTTTGGAGTACATTTAGGTTCACAGCAAGATGAGAAGAAGGTACAGAGATTTCCCAAACACCCCTGTTGACCCCCTCCCCCACCATGCATACTCAAATGTAAAGTAGGTAGAGATGAGAGAATTTCAGGGTGGTAGAATCCAATTCCAGATAAGGGGCATTTCTCATCAGCAACAAATGATGCTAGAGGATAATGAGGTAATATATTCAAAATGTTAAAGAAAATCAGCTGTTAACCTTGGATTCTTATTGGACTACCATTCTCACTTAGGGTGGGGGTGAAACAGAGACTGACTTTGGTAAAAATACACAGCCCTTGCTGAACAAACTTCAAGGATCCATTTTGGTAAGATTCCATAAGGAAAAAGTAGAATGCAAGACATAGTTATAAGCACAGGGTTTGTGAAATATTTTGGTAAATTCATTACAATTATTAATATTAATGATAATAGTAATAACTGATTTAGTTTGCATTGAAATCCAAGATGAACTAAAATACTGTGCATTATAAAGATGGAAGATGAAGGATTTTGGAGGTCTCTAGAGTTCAGTCAAAATGTTCTGTTATTCAGCAGTATTTCATAATTGATATGAACATGGATATCAACATGGATATGACATATACATCTGTCAGTACATATGCATTTCTCCCTCCTTTTTAAGTTTACTTATTTATTTAAGAGGTGGGGACAGAGAGAGAGGGAGAGAGAGAGAGACAATCCTAAGCAGGCTCCACACTGTTACTACAGAGCCTGATAAGGGGCTTCAACTCCTGAAACTGTGAGATCATGACCTGAGCCCAAACCAGGAGTTGGATGCTTAACCGACTGAGCCACCCAGAAGTCTCAGTATATATGCATTTTTTATACATATACATTTCTGATCTAGTTGGAAGAAGGACAGAGATATTGATTATAGAATATGCTAGAGGCACCTGGGTGGCTCAGTTAGTTAAGCGTCCAACTCTTGGTTTCGGCTCATGTCATGATCTCACGGTTTGTGAGTTTGAGCCCTGCATCGGGCTCTCTATTGTCAGCACAGAAACCACTTCAGATCCTCTGTCCCTCACACTGTTGCTCCTCCCTCTTCATGCTCTCTCTTGAATAAATAAACATTAAAAAAGAATTTGTTTATGTATATATTTATATATTAATAAACAGACTAGCTATGTAACATTCAGCTTCCAAACTGATATAGGAAAAACTAAAGGTTAAACTGAAAACAAGAGGAGAAAAAGCACAGACAAATCTTAGTAAGTATATAAACTGTGAAGATTAAAAAATCCTCTCAATAATTAAAATAAACACAAACAGATTAAATTTGCTTCTTAAAAAGCTCTGGGTTTTATAGATAATATTTGTAAAACCCAAGGTATTTAAGAGACACACTCAAATACAGCCCAGGAAATTTGAAAAAAGTAGGGCCTAGATATTAACAAGACAGATAATCATTTTTAGTTCTAAAATATTAAGTAATTAAATACTAATACAATTAGCATTATTTATTTACTCCATGATCTCACTTGAACTGAATTTTATAGAGTGACTGTAACTTCTTAAAAATTTCATTCTCTGTGTGTTTGAGTTTCTACATTTTATACACTTTATCATGTTTTGTTTTTCAGAATATATTCACATCTTTCATGTACCTTTACTCTTCAAATCTTCCTAGAAATTAGGAGGGAAGAAACCATCTTTAGTCTTATTTTTTCTCATTCCTAACACATATAATCCATTAACATTGTAAAAATGTAACTTCATAAGAAAATCTAATTATCTCCTACTTAAAGCCCTTCAATGGTTTTCCATTGCTTTTAGAATAATGCCCTAAATCCTCACCATGGCCTTAAAGGTTTGGATAATCTGATTCTGTGTACCTGATTGACTTCTTTGCACCTTGTTTTGCACCTCACTCACTAAACTCTTTTAAGTAGTAGATTAGACCCTCATCTATTGATAGCTCTCTGCGAGCTATCTGTATGCATTGCCTTTAATTTCTGGGTACAGCACATGCTTTTTAACCCAAATTTTCTGCACATACAGTTTCATCTCCCTGGTCACTCTTTAGTGCAGAGTTTGCCTGGTTGAGTTTTTTTCTTTCTTTCTTTCTTTCTTTTTTAGACTAGTGATGGTTAATTATTGCTGAAAATAATTGATGAGGTGTTTCTGGATGAAATATACATTTGAGTCAGTAGGCTGGTTAAAGCAGATTGCCCTTCCCAATATGGGTGGGCCTCATCCAACCTGTTGAAGGCATGAATCAAACAATAGGGCTGAGGAATGGGGAGTTTGCTGTCTCTGCTTGATTGTCTTCAAATTGGAATATTGGTCTTTTTCTGTCTTTGGACTTGTACTTGGACTGGAACTATACCATCAGCTGTCCTCAATCTTTAGTCGACAACTGAAGATTTTGGGATTTCTTAGCCTCCATACTATGTGAGCCAATTCCTTATAATAAATCTCTTCAGTTATGTTTTTCTCCTCTTGATTCTATTTTTCTAGAGAACCGAGACTAATACAAACTTCAATTTAAAAGTTACCTCCTCTGAGAAGTCTTCCTTTCTTTATTCTCTGTCTCAATTACCTGTTTCCTTCATAGTACATATGACAACAGAATTGGTCTCATTTGTCTGTTTTATTTTTATCTCCCAATTATGATATGTCTTCTAAAGCCAGAGACCAAATCAGACCTATTCATTCCCAAAACTTGACCAAAGCCTGATGAAAAATAGGCTCTCAATAAATATAAGTAGAATAAATTAATGGCTCAGTAGATGGGTGCTTGAGTGATTGGTTCTTCTGCCCATGTGGACTTTTTCTAGTGGATTGAAATACTCTCTCTCTATTTCTGACCTCTAAACCATAATAATCATCTTGAATTTTCACCTCTGAAACTTAAGATTTAGAATTACAAGTGTATTTCTGATCTTTACCTCAAATATCCAAAGCTTAACTCAATTTCTTTTACCCTCCAAATTGTCCTATTATTGGCCACCATTTGGGTTTATGGTCCAAGCAGTTACCAAGTCACCCAAACCTAAGACTGTAAGTCATCATTCATTCATTCATGCATTCACTTGCAACTCTAATGTGGTCCATATTGTATGAAGCACAACATACACAACACATATAATGGAGAACAAATGTAATTTATGTTCTCATGGAGTTTATTCTAATTATGTTGACTGTTAAGGCTTGTCTGCTTTTTCCAGTTTATGAATATGTTTGGAACCAACACCCTCTCTCCCTCCCCACAACCCCTCTCATACATACATCTTTTCTAGATAAAGCTGACATGGTATCTTATCTGAACCTTTCTAATAGCTTTTTAATTGGTTTTCTTGCCTCTACTCTCATTTCCCTTGAATTCATTTGTCGCACTACTGTTTTTCCTTAAACACATGTTTAACCACCTCATGGCGCTACAAAATCTTCTATGTCTCACCATCACTTGCAGGAGAAAGTCCAAACTCTTTAGCATGGCACACCATGTCCCTTATGATTCAGTTCTATTAAATGGCATTCATATCTATGAATATGACCCTGTATCTTTGCATATGTGGTTCCCTTACCCTGGAATCTCCCCTCTCTGCTTCACTGTATAAGCCTGGCAAGTTCCTGCAGTGCCCTCCTTTCATGTTGGGACTTCCCTGATTTTTGTGCTCTCTAGTCAGAAGTAAGAGCTTTGGAGCCGTATTCCTATAACCTCTTATAGGAATTTGTGCTTTCAGACTTCATTATGAATGTCATACATGTTTACATGTCTGGATTCCTCACTAGACCATGGGCAACTTACAAGAAGAAGGCATGGCTTATACAAACATCCATCTGTACAGATCCTGAAACATTAGAAATATTATTGATTTTTTGGCTCAATAAATGGATATTGAATAAATGATGAATGTGGGTCAGTCATTTGCCTAAAGTGACAATTATTAGTGGCAGAGCTGACCCAAATTTCCAGATTTCCACTCCAGTAGTTTTGTACTTGGCTGAAGCACCTTTGTCATTTATCCAATGATTTTTCAATTGGTCCAGGGGAGAAGAAAGCAATAGGGCATGTCCTGGGTCAGGTAGGTGTTTCTGAATCACATTGGATCTTTTTGAATCTACATGCACTTACTTGGCTTAGAAATTCTGAAAGGCACTCCTTGAGAAAAATCACCAGTTGGGTGATTTATATCCAGATATCAATATCAATATAATATATATATACACACATACATAAATATATTTGTACGTAAGAAGTATATATAAATAAATATATCACTGCTGGTGGAGGAAGAATGGGGTTAAAGTCAGGCAGCCATGGATTTGTACACCTGTTTCTTCATTGAGCACCCTTTTTTACCAATGAGGAAACTGAGGCACAGACTTTGTGTCATCTAAGACACAGAGACTACTCTGTGCCTCACTTCCTCACCTGAAAACATGGTGCCGTATTGTAAAAGTTACTATGGGGATTATATCAGGTGACTGATCCTTGGTAAAGAGCTAAAATATTGCCTGGCACATACTAGGTGTTATAAAATCTAGTTTCCCATTTTTTTGAGACTTTAATAAAAAATCTGAAGACACCAAAATGGTTTTTCCATTTGTGTGTGGAGAAGATTATTGCTCTGCCGATGAATTGTCTGCATTTCACACACACTTTAACAGCCCAGGGGTGTCTTCAAATTAGAGCACCTTATCACTCATTAGCACCAGGGCAGGAAAGCTGATAAACCTCACCTCCCTCTCAGCCCTCTCACACTACTGGAGAAGCCTCGTTTTCTTTTATCATCTGAATTCTGACCTAAAAGGCTTCCCTCTAACCTGAGGGCTTAATTTATCTTCTGTTAAAAGCAGCAGTTTTCCCTTACATGGAAACTGCCATGCCCTGAGTATGCATAGTGACACCAAGAAACAGTCCTGCCTGTTTCAGCTCAGATGCCTAGGAAAGTCTCTTTCACCCTCCCTTTCCATTGCGGGTAGATGGGGCTTTGATTAAGGGCAGCGTATTAAAACTTCAGGCTGCTATTGTATACTCCGTACTGTAAAGTTTTAAAAGTTGACAAAATGCCATGAATGCCATTGTATGAAGTCAAACTTGTGTTTGTTTTACTTACTGCACATCACAGTACACTTCCTGATATCTGAGAATTTGTGTTGTTTTGACTGACTCTGGACAAATATGCATAAAATGTGTATTCAACAGATATTTCACTTAAAAACAAAGAAAGGTTTGTGTCTTTAGATTGCCCCAGAACCTGAGGGCTACTGAGAATTATAAATAAATTTGGCTTCACAGTCCTGCAGTCATAAATGACATTTTTTTAAATGATGGAAGGAGGGAGATTTCAGTCATACAGGAACCTTCCGTTTAACTCCCCTCCACCCAAATATGTCCAAAATTTAAAGAAAGCTCTTCTAAATATACCTCTCAGTTGAAAAGGGGCTTTTGATTCCTAGTTATTGGGGAAAGACCTGTTCAACTATTTATACTATTGCTTTGTTTTTTTAAAATTGATGCAGAAGGAACCTAGGTCCAGCCCCTTTAAAATCCTATATTTTATCACTCTCTAGCTGATGGGCACAATCCAGCATGAGGAAATTAGAAACAGCTGGGGTAGACACAATGCCTTCTTTTTAAAAACAGTTCACAATTACTCATGAAAAATAGAGATGGCCCTGGAATAACATGTCTCAAAATGTGGTTACTGGACCGGCTGCATCAGCATCACTTAGGAACTTACTTAAAATGCAAATTCTTGGGTCTCACTTGACCTATAGAATTAGATTTTGGGGGTAGGGCCCAGCAGTCTATGTTTTCACACACACATCCCATCCCAGGTTCTGATGCATAAAAAGGGGCTAAACATAAGACTTAGTCCACAGGAAAGAGTAGCAATTGAGAATATCTTCAAAGGTCAGAGGCAGAAAAGAGTGATTTGGGGACAGTTAATGATCAATAACCATGAAAGGTGCTGGTCAGAGGTTTAATACCTATACTCCAACATGCATCTGTTTCTAAATCTGAGATTACAGAAGAGACTATAAACAGTTTTTGAAGACAATGGGAAATACAATCCAAACAACAAACTAGACTTAGGAAAGATGTGGTCATAGAGTAACAACAACAGTAATGTCACTTGTACTTAGATTTTTTTTAATCTTGTAAGACTTAATCTGTGTAGTTTTCACATTAGTAAATAAGATACAGACATAGATGCATATATGTGAATTATTAAAACATATAAAGAGTATACTTTTTGCTCCCTATAGGAGAGCTTGTAGCAGACAAATGTCCTGCTTGGGGACAAAACAAAACAAAACAAAACAGAAAAGCTGTCTGAGCAGTCAGATCTTGAAAAGAAGGGAGCTCATTGAGAGAAGGCTAACTTTTGCATCCACATTTCCCCTGAAAGCCTACATACTCATGACCTAGCAGTTTCATTTTTATATCCATACCCAACAGAAATACAGACATAAGTGCACCAAAAGACACGTACCGAAATTTTAGAAATTTACTACATGCAGTAGTCCCCAACTGCAAACTACCCAAATGTCCATGAACCACAGAGCAGATGAATGAATTAAAGCATATTTACATTAGATGATAAGCATGAATTAATTACAGTTGTATGCAACAATATGGGTGATTTTCATACACGCAGTGCCATATATCCCACTTACATAAAGCTCAAAATTATTCAGAGATCATCTTTTGTGTTAGATGTCAAGATAGTGCCTACCTTTAAAGATGGTAGAAAATGAGAGGGATGATATTCTGGGTTCTGGTCATGTCCTCATTGCTGAAGCCTGCACTGTATGTTTGCCTTATGGAAATTTAGCTAGCTGGACACCTATGATTTGGCAGCTTTTCTTTCTTTCTTTCTTTTTTAATAGTTTATTGTCAAATTGGTTTCCATAAAACACCCAGTGCTCTTCTCCACAAGTGCCCTCCTCCATTACCACCGTCTCCCTTTCCCCTCCCCCTCCCCCTTCAGCTCTCAGTTGTTTTCAGTATTCAATAGTCTCTCATGACTTTCGTCCCTCTCTCCTCAACTCTCTTTCCCCCTTCCCCTCCCTATGGTTCTCTGTGAGGTTTCTACTGTTAGGCCTATGAGTGCAAACATACGGTATCTGTCTTTCTCTGCCTGACTTATTTCGCTTAGTATGACACCCTCAAGGTCCATCCACTTTCCTACAAATGGCCAGATTTCATTCTTTCTCATTGCCATGTAATACTCCATTGTATATATATATATATACACCACATCTTCTTGATCCATTCATCAGGTGTTGGACATTTAGGATCTTTCCATGATTTGGCTATTATAGAAAGTGGCAGCTTTTCTAATGTACTTTTATAAAAACTTTTTTAGTTTTCTAAAAACTCTTTTAAAAATGTATTAAGAATATTTATTGTGTCTCTATCATCTTTGTTTAAAGTCCATAAAATGTGTCTGTGCCATCCTGTGATGGAAATACATGTTCTCTGTGAGTAACTGGAAGCAGGAGAATGTGGTCATTATAACTCACAGATCAGAAAACAGGCTTGGGGGTATACTGCTGTGGCTTTGGGAAGCTCTTTAACCAAAGTCACATTTTCTGCATTTTGAAGCACAAATGATCATTCCAGTAGTAGCTAACTTGTAGAATTGAATGAAGATTAAAAGAGGAACTCCAACTGAAGCACTTAGCTATTAACTACTGGGTCCTTGTAGAAGTGAGTGCCCTAATGGCCAAGAATGAAGGTTGTTCATGTAAGATCAGTTGAAAATAGCCTTTCTAAGACCCCTGTCTTTGTGACTAAACTACTAGTGAGTAACAAATATGCTTACTCATTTGTCAGAGTAGAAATCTGTAAGAAATCACATGTTTTTTTTTTTTTTTTTTTTTTTTTTTTTGTAAGGGTAGCAAGAGAGAGAGAGAGTTGGGTGAAGAAGGCATACCACCACGACTAGGAACTCTGCCTGGTGGATGGCCATGGGAACTTGATAAAAATATCACCTGTTCCAGATAAGCCAGACGTGCTGAGAAATTAAAGCTCTCTAGGAGGATCTTTTAACCAATGACTGATGGCAGTCAGTGGATACTCTTTTGCCCCTGGAGCAAGAGAACACTGAGGCATGTGTTCCACATCATTTTCTAGAGATGCACAGTGGAACTGAGTTCCAGCTGTGCACGATGGTAATTTGCTCAGCAGAGCACCCAAACTGCC
Organism: Suricata suricatta; assembly: GCF_006229205.1. Taxonomy (NCBI): domain Eukaryota; kingdom Metazoa; phylum Chordata; class Mammalia; order Carnivora; family Herpestidae; genus Suricata; species Suricata suricatta. The sequence goes on along the minus strand of NC_043711.1, from coordinate 74,969,314 downwards.
TTCCTTTTCCTGTATCACTTTCCTCTTCCTATAGCACTGTTTTCTGACATCACCTTCTAAAAAAAATTACTTGTATTCAAAACCTTGTCTTATTACCAGGATTTCTGTGGGAATCCAAACTTGGTCTTTGCCTGTATACAACTAATAGTACACTCTTTGCTTTTTTCTGGCAACTTCTGTCAGCCAGCACATCATGGTTGTCTCCTTTGAAATAATTAGCACCATGCTGCTGAGGAGCCTGCATGTGCACCACTACTCTGAAAGAGACTTCTATTGGCCACTGCCCAAGCCCACTGTGCAGCCCCTTCCCTTTCACTCTGCTAGGCAGCAGGAGAGGGATGGTTGTCCCTGCTCTACGCAGGTACTGGCCACATCACTTTACTTCTTTTCTCTGTATCATGAAGAAGATCCAGTAATGCCAGGAAGAAACAACCAGGGAATAAGGCCTCTAGATGTTTCTCCTACCATTTATTTGCTTGGCAAAAAAAAAAAAAAAATTCCTCCCATCTACTTGGTAGTAGCTAAAGCCTTCTGTCACTACTCACCTCCTCTGAGAAGTTTTGCTTCCTCCCTTCTCTCCAGTTGGACTTGCTCACTCCAGATCTGCATATTCTTATTGCTCCTTCTTTACCAGGGACTCTTTAGCCTTTCTGCTTTTGGATCCTAGGCCATGTGTGGAATCAGAGAGTTCCAAAGGAATCCTCCCAGGAAGACATTGGGATGTTTCAATACATGGTTTTATGCCGAATCTACAATAATATCTCCAAAAGAAAGAATCTGCCATGTTAGGAAGTTTTCAGGGTTTAACTTAACATAAATAGCATCTTAACATAAACTAGACTGAAGGCAGCTCAAATAGGAAGAATCATATAAATGTACTAATTAGTCTCATTAGAACCCATGAAAATGCCCCAAATCTTACTTTATCAGCCTCTACCTCTGGTGACAGAATTTATCAGGGTGCCTCTTCAGTAGCAGCACAATGACTCACTAGTTTCACTTCCTCTCTCTAGACATGCTAAACCAGTACAGAAACACTGATAAAGATGTTGAACAGTTGGGTAAGGAAGGCAAGGACAACACTAGTCTGGCATCTCAGCCTTGGAAGGGACCTCGAGGGCTTGTAGTCGAACCTGCCTTCCTTTGGTGTAAAGCATTTTGTCTCCCAAAAGGTGGGGGAAACTGTGGTGGTGTGGTTTGCAATTCTCCAAGGATGTTTCTAAGAATCACGTTATTAAAATAGCTTCTGAGCAAAAGACTGCGATTCCCAAAGCCACTTTGAACATGTATAATAGGCAGAGATGAAGTCATCTCCCTAAAGGTCAGCTGCATCCCCAGATGTGTTCTTACCTCAGCCCTCACCCGCAGAGAGCCAAAGAATGTCTCATCTTGGGGAAAGTGCGGGAACGCATGCCCACATGTCTGCAACGGAGCCAGCACCTGGCCAGGCCTGGCCACCAGGAATGGCCCCACCCCTTGTTCTTTGCCAAACATTGTTTCTTGTACCTGGCCAGTGCCTGGGTTCTGCAGTCTCAGACACTTAACCACCTTTTCCGAAAGGACCTCACCCACTTTACCTCGGCCCCACCCCATCCCATCCCTTGGCCAGACCTGTAATTACTGGACCTGAAAAGCAGCCTCAGAGATACCACACAGGGGCAGGGCAGCCCCCAGCAAGCAGCCAAGCTGTAAGATTTTCTTTCTGTAACATCTCTTTACTGTGGCCATCTTATGTCATCCACCTATTACCTCCCACCAGGGGGCTTGCCAGCTACACCAGCACCTCCTATATTGAGCCCAGAGCAAGGGTAAAATTGAGCCCTCCCCTTCACCCAGCCTGTGGCTCAGCTCCTTGTCTTTCTACTTTCTGGCTCTGTCCTCATGTGACGGCCTACACTGTATATACACACCCTATCCCATTTGTTCATGCCCCCGTGACCTCCCAAATAGCAGCCTCTTGTCATCCCTTGATCTTGTGCCTGTATGCACCAGTCACCCATAGGGAGAAGAACCGGGAAAGAGACCCCTGCAGGTCCTGAATGCAGGAGCAGATCTCTTTGGTCAGGGAATTCTCAGGTCCTGTGATGCTTAGGGTGTGGTCCAAAAGGAGATGTGTGGGCTTCTAGAGGGTACATCCTCTTGGTCCTGCATATTCTTTGCCCTGTGGGGAGGGATTCAGCCACAGAAAAAGCAGAGTTGAGCTCCTTTAAAGGAGGGATCCTGGGCAGAGGTCCCTGCTTTCTGGTCTAGGCTTGGTACTGCCACCAACTTACTAAGGGGTTTCCTGGCTTCTTGGAGTTGTTTGTGCTAGATTCATTCGAAGCTGTTTATGGCTCCCATTGTCCTCTGCGATAAACACAGCTTCTCTGCCAAGTCATCTACAATCTGAACCCAACGTAACTTCGGAAATCATTTTCTTTCCATGCCCAAACATTCTGTGACCAGCAAACAGGATCTTAGAAGAACCAGAGACCAAAGAGGCATGAATTAAGTGGCTGCTATGTCTTTTGAGAATAAGGAAGTCACCTGCCATCCATTATGGCCTTCAGCTTTCCTGGTTTTTGCTTCACTTAGTAAAATTTGGATAGAAGGGGTTTATGTGGCATATCAAAGTCATGTGCCTTAGCTGTCTTGCTGGAGATAATATTTTGCCTTTCCTGACAGTTGTGCTATTTATCCAATTTCTGCCTTCCTCCCACACACGCTTTAGCCATGTGGAAGGACAGGCCACACCTATGAGGACTTGCTCTCTCCGTACTGATACTCTGCTGTAAGAGTTTGGCCCTTGGCAGAGATGAGCTCCCCCAGGACAAGGGGCCAATACCCATTTCATTTACACAGTCGAAGCAGCTACCCTACCTCACTCTCCTACCACATTTCAGAGGTTCCCCTTCTCTCCATGTCTCTGAGGAGGGCATAGTTTTCTTCCTAGATTAATCACTATATCTTAATCACTCCCAGCCCACACAGAGCTCTCCTTACCCATGCCCTGCCCCTCCTGGAACTTTATGTGTTCAACAACACAACTCAGGATGGCAGAACCCTGACCCTTTTTCTTTTCCCTCTCTCATCTGTTTCTCAGCTGATAGCCTGGGTTACATGGCCAGTGAGAAGAGGTTGGAGGTTGAGACTCAGCCTCTTCCATCGCTTTGTGTCAATTTGCTTCCCCCTTGATCTTGGTAAAACATCTGTGTTTTTCCTCTGGGTGGTCTTCACACATCTCAACAATTATCAAATCTAGGTGCTTTAGGAGAACCAGAAGCATCTCTAACTATGCTGTCAGCAGGGACCAGAAAGTTCTCTTGTCTTCTTGTTTCCCACAGACAAGGAGAGCCATCAGGGAATCTCTCAGAGCCTGGCTCTCACACAGGTTCCGTAAGCACTGGCCTCAGTTTCCTTACTCATAAAGATCTCTGCTAAAAGGTCTTCCCTCTCCCTTCTTTCTCTTGCTTTCTGGGGAATATCAGCTCCTGGCTTCTGTTTAAATCACTGATCAGTGGGGCAGAATTCCAAGTATTTCCTCAGTAATGGCCTCTTAATCATCAATTATAGTCATGCATTGAAATGTTTTCATTATAATTAGAAAATAAGTCTTTTCTTTATCTGACATAAGAAGAAGGGAGGAGACCCAGAAGAGTGTTTCTGAAGCTTTGCCACTGACCTGTGGGGCTAGGCAAGCAGGCCCCAAGAGTAACAGCGTGCACCCATGCCAGCCCTACCACTCAGTATCTAGGTGAGTAACTTCCATGTGCACTGGTCTTCCTGTCTGTGGAATGGGGATACTAAAACTTAGATAACATGGACATGAGGATGCAATGAGATAATGTGAGATTCATAACCAAGAGCCTGATACATAGTAAGTACTCAATGCGTATTATTGTATTTTTCAATTATTTAAGTTATTATTGCTGGAAGAGAAAACTTCCCTTTCTGAGGGAGAATCATGAATCCTCATATGGGCTCATCTTGCCTTACAGAGAATAATGAGGGGAAGTCTTAACTTAGGATAGAATTTTTCCTATGCTTCAGAAAACCAGTAACTGAGAAGGATCTACTGAATCAACCAAGGGATGTGGAAACCAGTGCTGAAATGGGTCACCATTTTTTAAAGTAATACTGGCTACATTTATTGAGAACTTAGCAAGCTCTCATAAGAGCTTGACATTAATTGATTTAATCTATGAACCAACAACCCTATGGGGGTGGGACCATTATTATTCCCACATAAGGACGAGGGTGTTGAACAACAGCGGGATTAAGAAGCTTGCTGAAGGTCACACAGCAGTAAGATTCAAGGGCAGGACTTAAACCCAGGTAGTCTGACACAAGAGACATCACTTTTCATACTACTGTAGCCTGCAGATCATAGCCTAGAAGCCAGAGGCTAGACAAATGGAGTCTACTTGTCTTCCATTGTGCGCTGCATTTGGACCAGTTACATTATGTTTAGGGGAATATATTTCTTATTTAATGTAGATTTAACTTCAGTATCTCTGAGATATTGGTTTGGGAGATATTTGGTCTTATCTCTGAATGACCAGGAAGAATTCTTGTTTAGTGTCTGTGATTGGTGGAGAGATCTTGAAGGTGATCAGGCATGGAATCCCACTGTTCACCCTAGACTATCAATCTCCAGCCTTAACATCACCATCTCCTCCATGTTGTCCCTGACCGAATAACTCAGATTTGGGGTAATGTCCTTTTGAAGATTTACAGTAAACCCCATATGTCCTAGTGTGGGATGACTGTGAACTCAAGCTAGAAAAATGCTGTAAGTTGAGGTTTAAATTCCTTTGGTTTGAAGAAGGAAACATTTTCTCTGAAGGGGCTGATGGGTGTATGGGGGAGCAATACTGAGGACTCTACTGATGTATTTTCTTTGGACTACTGGAATATTACATAAAGCAGACAGTTTAAACTTTCCTGAATATCCACCAACCAAAGTTTTTTCTGATTGAATTTGGTCTATATCTAATAGACCAAAAGCTTTTGGGGGACCAAAAGCAAAATGCGTGTGTCTTACTGTCTTAAATGGACAGTACATTGAAGAGACAAGAAGAATGGATGGAAGAACATTTGGTGTTGGGTTAGAAGACATGTTACCAAATCCTAGTCATTTAGTCTTCTTGAGCCTCTTTTTTCTACCCTACAAAATAAAAGGACTTAAATGATTCCTAGGTAGTTTCATTCTTAAGAGAATGGGGTAGATGATAAATATTTGGAATTTTATCTTTGATGCAAGTATCGTTGTTATATTTCATTTATTCATTCAACAAAAATTTGTTGAGTACCTAATGTGTGCCAGATACTCTTCTGGGAACAGAAGATACAACAGTCAAAAAAAAGGTGATGAGCTTGTCAGGAATCTGACATTATAAACAGGAGAGACAGATAATGAACAATAAGCAGATGACGGCAATTATATATTTGAATGTGCCATAAAAATCTATACACAGAGAAGACTGAGTTTGCAATTTTAATTGTGGGTAGGCTTTTTTGAGAAAATGACATTTGAACAAAAAATTGAAGGAAGTAAGGTAGTTCTCTGTGTAGATACCTGGGGGGAGAACTTTTCAAACAGAGGAACAACCAGTGAAAAATCCCTAACATGAGGGTTCATCTGATTAGAGAAAGAGCAGGGAAGTCAGTGTACCTGGGCATGAATAAGCAATGGGGAGAAAATAGGGATTACATGGTACCCATACTGTGTGGGGCTCTGCAGGACATGGTAAAGGCTTTAACTTTCACTCATTGATCAGTGATATTGGAGGCAAGTGGCTTTGGAAGGTCTTAAGCCCTTTAGTTGTAACTGGATGACTCTGGTTGCCATTGCTGAGAATAGCCACGATTAGAGGCAGGAGGACTAGTTAGGAGGCTACTGCAGTGATCCATGGGGAGGATGGTGGCACGTAGGCCAGGGTGGTAACAGTGTAGGTGTTAAGAAGTGGCCATTATCTGGATGTATTTCGAACATAGGTTCAGTGAGATTTTCTGACTTTCTCCATTTGGGGGATAATGCAGTCACACTGGGGGTTAGTCTAAGGCACTAGTACTCATCCAAGAACAAAAAATAACTGGTGGAAACTTCTTTCTCTAGTGAATGTTATTGATAAGAGATTAGTGTGAGACACAGTTCTTCATCTCTCCCTCCACCTTCCAATTCCAGACCTTTCCCTCTCAAAATTCATGCTCTCTGTATGACCACTTCCTCTCCATTCATCCATAAATTCATCCTCTCCCACATCCATAATGACTTTGGTGCCACTAATCACCTTCTTCTCATTTAGCAATTGTGATACTTCCTACAACAAATTGGAATGTGAGTAATTATGTGTATTCCTAGATAGATAGATGCCTAATTTCCAAGTAACCAAAATGTAGATAAATGGTCTCTGCATTTTATAAACAATAAATATAAAACACTGCACCAGGATTGAGCAAAAGGCATAATTCTGGTGTTGTTACTTAGTTACTTAGTAGATGAGTAACTATAAGAAGTTTTTCAAATCTCTTGGACTTCTACTTTCTACCCTGCAAAATGGAACAAACAGGAAGTTTTCCACTAATGACCATTTAAGTTTATTCATCACACTTTGCTTCTACTATGCCACCTATGCCTTTGTTATTTTCGTTTATTTCTCCAGTCCTTTCCCCCTTAACAGCTTAGCTTAAGTAATGTCTTTTGTCATTTCTGATTTCTTTTTGTCCTTACTGGCATCACGAGCTTTCTCCACTGTGTGCCTTTTTCTCCCAGTAGATGGCAGTATTCAATTTTGTTTCCCAGTGGTACTTCTTTCCCCTGCTTGAAGGGACTTGGCCAGCTGCCCTTCTGCAAAGCTTGTGCTCTTTTTCCTCTAGAGGTGATCATGAGAAAGAAGGAATCAAGGGAGGAATTGGTGAGTGATTAGAGGAGCCCCCTCCCCCTCTGGAAATATCTGGGGAGACTAAGGAGCCTCACCTTGCTTCTCAAGGAGGTTTAATTTATTTTATTTAACTTCTGGGTTAGAGATAAAACAACCGCAACTATTTTCCATATTTCAAAAAGTTATCCCAACTCATTTGATCCCTTAACCTTGTGAGAGAGATAATACAGATCTCATATACTTCAGTCTTGAGCCCAGAAGTTTGAATAGGATGACTCTGACTGCTATTATTGAGAATAGTCAGGGTTGGAAACAGGAAGACCAGTAAGGGAGCTACTATCATGGTCTAGGCAGGCACAAGCCAGTGACAGTGGCAGTGTGGAGGAGTTGTGGAGATGGAGAATGGTAGAATGGGCTCTAGATTCGTTACATGGAGAACCAGAGTCTCCTCTAGCACTGCTATGCACTGACTTCAGGCAAGATTCAATTTCTCCAGGCCTCTGAAGTCCTTCCCTGCTCTAGAATTCTATGAAACCGTTTAAGAAAATGGATCTACATGTAGCTTTCAGACCACTTAACAAGGGACACACCATTAATTGGTGGGGTGAGAACTAGAAGCCAGGTCTTTAGCAGGTGCTTCACCTTACCACTGACTGAGGATGGTGTGAGAGTGTGTATTTTAGCAGTCAATTTCTTTTTTTCCCAGAAGAAATTTCAAAGAAGAAAAATAGTACGTATAACAAGTCAAAGCAACTTGTTCTTGTTGAAGATGAGTAGAGTTTTCAGCCCTCTTGGGCCCCAAGAGTATGAGGATCAGAGTAAAAAGCCCCCAAGATAGAGAAAGTAACATCCCTGCTAATGGGCCTTCAAACCCCAAGTGTTGTGCTCTGATTTATAACTGAAGAATTTTGGGATCTCTTTTCTTCAACTACCTTGGGAAGACTTTTCAGGGAGGAGAATATAATAGAGGTGTGGAGAAATTTTATCTGGGGTAGCAGAAGCTGTCTGGGTGTGGGTTATATCGGAGTGGGTGGTGTCACACTCCAAATTAAAAGCCCTTTATGGTTCTTAATTGCCTTTATGATCAAGTTCAGACTTGTTAGCTAAGAGATCTTCATAATCTGTTGCTCGTTGACCCCTCCAGCCCTGGGGGCACACTATGCTCCCGGCATATATTTGAAGATGCCATGCCCCTCAACACTCCTACTCATTCTGGAAAATGTGGCTCCAAAACTTTTTTTTTCCTTAAGCAATACTGGCAAGCATTCATAGCAGTCTGTACATAATTCTGTTGTAGCCCATTTCACAGTGTTTGTCTTCTCACCAGCTTCCTCCCGTGTCTGTGACTTGCTTAAGAACAGAGATCATGTCTTACCCATCTTCAGCATCAAGCATAGCATGTGATCCAAGAGCAGGTCTCACTATGATAAATCAGTGAATAACAGGAGATGTTTGGGATTGAGTTGTACTGTGAGGAGTTGAGAGAATGCCAAAAACGAAGAAACTAAGAGGTGGTTGAGAAGTTTATCACAGAGAACTTAGTCAAATAAGGCCACCGTTGCCTCACAAAGAAGTAGATACATATACAGTTAACCAAAATATTGACTATCTGCTGGCTTAATAACAAAGAGATTTTTATTTGTTCTTGTTTGTAAATGACCTTGTCAGAGTTTCTTTACAATCTAATGGGCAAATAGGGCTTCAGTATAACCAAAAATATTAGAACCCATGAGTTCAGCATACATGATAAATCAACCAGGACCATTTGATGTTACGATCCTTTTCAGGGCAAAAAAAAAAAAAAAAAAAAAAAAGATGGTCTTGTTCAAATTAATTGGATTATAGCAGAAACTCTGACCTGCTGAGAGAAAATGAGCTACCTTATTGCACACTAATGGCACCAGGTTGTATACAAATAATAATTAGCTTTATCTGCATGTCTACATTTACTCGTTTGTCTATTCAAAGGTAATGCAGTGTTTTTATATTGGAGCTTTTAATTATTTTTCCAATTGTTCTAGTTAAGTTGGTCTTATGATTAAAGATGATACTTATGATTAAGGATGACCTCCTGGCTAATATTATTACAACTGCTATGTCTTAATCCTACAACTGCTTATATTCTTAATCCTTTAGAATTTAGATCTTTTTTAAAATTTAGATATTTCAAATGACTATTTCAGATTTGAAAATATCCCCTGAATTATTTGAAAATATTATATCAGTTTGATCCTAAGTAGCATTTTTTTAGATGAGCAGTTTTTAAAATTTTCTGTGGTCTTATTTTGATGATATTTTATGAACAAAAGGAAGTGAAGTGTAGGCTTTGGAGCCCTGTCTCTGCATGGCTCTGGACAACTCACTTTGCCATTATGTGCTTCACTTTCCCTCATCTTAAAACAGTGGAAATAACTGTACCAACCTCCTGGAGTTATTAGGAGAATTAAATGAGTAGAGATATATAGAGGTTATAGCTAGAAAAGGCAAGGAAATGAGGCCCCTGGAGTCTCAGAAAGGACACAACCCTGCCAACACCTTGACATTAGACCAGTGAAACTGCTTTTGGGATTCTGGACCCCAGAACTGTAAGAAACTTAGGTGTTACATTTGTGGTACTTTATTATAGCAGCTATTGGAAACCAATATAGATTTTAGTAAAGTTCAGCTAATCACGGGCAGAATTATTCTGTAAAAATGGATCTCCAGAATTATCATAAAAACCAGTAGAAAAATACAAGTTTATTTATAAAAATCCCATTTGAAGTCTAATTTTTAAAAAATCCTGTCAGTTTCTGATGAATAGAAATTAAAAATTTAAAAACCCGGTGATGTATATTTTGAAGTTGACTTTCTTTATATTAAAGACATAAGTATAGGAGTTTCACATCTTCTGATTACAGTGGAATAGTCCATAAGGAAGATAATAAAGCCTCCAAGTTTAATTAAAAAAGTAATCTTTGAATTATTTTGTCATCATAGGATTTGGTCTGATGCTTCTAAAAGACCAAATGGCCCTTTATTTGGGGGCATTACTGCAGACCACGATCTAGTCCTTTTATTTTCCACTGAATAGAATTCACCACATTGAAGGGGTGCCTGGGTGGCTCAGTCATTTAAGTGTCTGACTTCAGCTCAGATCATTATCGCTTGGTTCCTGGGTTCAAGTCCTGTATTGGGCTCTGCACTGACAGCTCAGAGCCTGAAACCTGATTCTGATTCTGTTATCTCCCCTCCCCGCCCCTTTCTGCTCCTCTCCCACTCACATTCTATCTCTGAAAAATAAATAAAACATTAAAAAAATAAAAAAAGAACTCACCACACTGGAAAGTGAATCAAATGAAAGGAGGGAAAGAGGGAAGAGGGGAGAGAGAAAAAGAGAGGGAAAGAAAGAAAGGGAACCCTATTTACAAGTAAGAACAAACTTTACAACCATCACCAACAATTTACAACTCTACCTCCAAATACATGCAGACTTATAATCTTCTTCCATTAAGTCTATAGAAGTTTAAAACACTACAAAGGATATGAAACATTAAAAAAAAAAAACCTCAAAGTGTATGCACACACATGCACATTCTCCAAGTACACACATGCCCATAACCACTGCTACCATTAAATAATACTCATTCAAACACTAACCCAGGGGGCATGAGGAAATTATCACCCATCCCCTTTAAGTAATTTCCTTTTCTTTATACTTTCTGCTGCCTGTATATAACCTTGGTTCATAATCTGTGTTTTTATTTTTGGGATTTTTTTTGGCCAATATTTATAAAAATAACCTTTCTAGTTCCAAATACAAAGTCCCAAATACATATCAAGGCATTTCAAACAACTTGCAAATAATTTTCAGTAATGATTTTCATAATATTGTTTAGCTGGCAACATTTGTAACCAGCTCATTGGCATTTTCTTTTATTTTTTAAATTTTTAAAAATGCTTTTTATTTATTTATGAGAGACAGAGAGAGACAGTGCAAGCAGGGGAGGTTCAGAGAGAGAGGGAGATACAGAATCTGAAACAGGCTCCAGGCTCTGAGCTAGCAGTCAGCACAGAGCCCGACGCGGGGCTCGAACCCACAAACCATGTGATCTGACCTGAGCTGAAGCTGGACACTTAACCGAGCCACCCAGGTGCCCCAGGCATTTTCTAATTATCACCTTTTTTGCCTGTGTAAATCATGCTCACAGTAATTGACTGAAGTTGGTATCAACAGTCTAATTAGTGCTAGACAGGCGTGTTTGGGGGAGGGATCCTTGAAAACAGCTGATTCTTTTCTCACTTCCCAAGCCCATCCAAATCAGCAAAGAAAAGCATTATTTACAAGAATCAAGGTAAATATTGTGTATACATCAACACAGAAGTTAAAAGCATAATTTTAAATTTACATCCTAGTTCTAGTCAAGTTTGTAAACACTTTTAGATCCCATGTGTACACATGGTAAAATAGTAGCTCTTCCTAAAGAACTAGTGAAAGTTAAAGGAGCCACTGTGCCTATGATCAGTTTTCAGCAAAGTTTATAATCTCCACTGCCAAGAAAACCAACCACCAGTAGCAGTGACACTCAATGCACAAGCCAGAATGATCTGAACAAAGCTGTATTCCTTATCCGTGAAAAGACAGATAATTCAGACAGGGGTGGGTGGAGTGGGTGGGGATGTTGCCATCTACAAATAAAGCAACTGTCCATGTAGATAATAAGCACAAAATGGAGTAAAATATTTCTCATGAAACCATTGGAAGCTACCAGTTATATAGTATCCATGGACCCTTAATATACATATTCATCATCACAAAGTGCATCAGTGAAAGTTTCCATGGTCCAAGAAATGGCCACAATAGAGAGGCTGACTATTGCACATGAGCTGTCTGTCCACTCAGGTCTCAACTCTCACTTTTATGCTATACAAGCAGGTCTGTTTCAATAACATTCTGTGCTCATTTCTGAGACTTTGCATTCACTTGGACTGCCCTCCATTTTAGCATGCCTGTTTTCTCCCTCAGCTTACCAAATTCCTTCCTATTCCTCACGAGTCTACCTCCCACCCCCTTTCTCTCATAGGGAACTCCCATTATTGCCCTGCATGTTGATAGTTTCTTTTTCTGAACTGCTGCTCAGTCTGGCATTTGATCAGAGTTTGAATGATGTAGATGTGAATCTTCGAGAGACCCACTGAGCTGGAAGGGGCATTAGAGAGCATGTAGTCCAACCCCCTTGTTTTATAGATAAAGAATTTGTATTCTAGAGAGTGAGGGCATCTTTCCAAAGATCATTCAGAGAGTAGTCAAGCTAGAACAACCGTCCTAGCTTCTTGACTCCTAGTCTATACTCCTTAGAACTTTGCCACTTAGATATATTATTGCCACTGTCTATATTTCTTACCTATCTCTCCTCTTGTTTGTAAAACTGTTTCTAATATTTTGATCCAGTCCCTTTCATTGGGGAGTACAGTGAAATATAGCTTCTTTTTGATTATTTGCATGCAAATTTGTGTCACATTCACCTCAATATAGGAGTTAAATAATTCCTGGTATTCCTCAGTTTGTCAGTATTTAGGGGGCAATGTAAGGAATAGCCTGTCAAACTGTGTTGTTTCCAAAACTACAATCTTGTTATTCTCTGTCTTCTTCACATAATATTTTATAAGTGTATGCCTATTTTACAAACTGTATGTTTTAATATTCAAGCTATACACAAAGACTATACCTATAACTTCCATGTAATATGCACAAACACAGTGAGTCTCATTAAACACATGTATGTTGAAAATTATTCCTACCTCAAACCCCACATGGGGTCATTCTAATAAAAACTGACCTAGAATCTTAAATAGTGTCTATATCATAAAAGACACACACACACACACACACACACACACACACACACACACACAAGAAACTATTTCAGATTGAAGGAGTATGAAAACAGATCACAATGAAGTATAATGACCCTGGATTGGATCCCAGAGCAGGAAACCATGAAATATTTGCTTAAGATATTATTTGGACAATTATGTATAAGAATTAGAGAATGTCCTTTTTCTTAGATACATAATGAAAGTTTTAAGGTAAAAAGGCCTCATGTCTACAGCTTATTCTCAATAGTTTAGATAGATCAGATGTATGTATGTATGTATGTATGTATGTATGTATGTATGTATGAGTAGATGAATAGATAGGTAAGATAGATGGATATTGAAGAAAAGAGAGAGTTAAAAAGAAAGAAGCCAACAAAAAGAGAATACATATGATAATGCAAATAGACTAAAATGCAGAGTTTTTAAAAGTTAAAATTCCTACCAATCCATATGCAAATATATTTTCCTTCTCCTATGGTCCCAGTATGGAGCCCCACAGCTGTTAAAGCCCTACATGCTCCATTATTTATGCCCCTTCTCTTTCTCAAAAGAGAAAGTATTTTGCTTCAGAATTTCACATCTCCCTCACCTCTCCAAAAAAGTCCTGTGATGGACTCTGGCCTGTCCTAGTTGCAGGACTGCCTTTGAACCAATCACTGTGGCCAGGGAAGGGAATACATTGATTGGATTAGTTTTAGTCATGTGCTCTGGTCCTTGAACTCTGTATGAATATTTGGGATCTGTAGAACCCCTTAGATCCCCAAACTAGAAAAAGAAAAATAAAAACAAATAAGCTAGATTGGGTTTTAACTCCTGGCTAAGATGCTAGTAAATAGTGATAGTGTCCCAAAGTGGAGAAAAAAATGGGAATTCAAAAATGAAATGGTCATGGAATATTCATCCATGACTTAAAACTATCTTAAGGGCTATTGCCTTCCAATATGTTGTCAGCCCTTAACTCCTTGGTGTTAATGTGTTTCTGATCCTTTTCTGAAAAAGTATGTAAAGACCAAGGAGATGGAGCTGAGGAAAGCCCCTGTGTAGATATAGGAACCTAGGACCTACCATCAAGGACAGGCTTTATACATCCCACAGTTTTCCAAACCAAGACATTCTCTTATAATAAACACTACTGAATTAATTGTGTAATCTTCTATTTTTAAGATGCTTCCATTATTAAGAATTTAATTCTGCTTGGCTTATCACATAAAACAAATGTAGAAATAAGTGACTAAAGATCTTACATTTATTAATGATAGTAGGGGTGTTGCCTCCAGACTGTGAAAACTGACTGAAATTGTATAGTTTTTGGTGGTAAGCAAGTGGTGGTGTTCACCTTTACCTAACCCATCTATGTTGACCATGGGGTCATTTTTAAAGGCAGAGCCATGTTCTCCCAATAAATAAATAAAATTAGTATGAATGTCTTCTACCATCTTTAGCCTCCTATGAGAGAAGGGGAAAGGAATGGAAAAGGAGGATAAAAGGAAAGTCCCCAGAACTGTAGAGTATTCATTTGCTGAGGCTTTGGGATTGTTTTCTGTCATCAATTTTGTGTTTGCCTCCTAATTTCAGGGAACTTTTGGAAATTAGAAGGAAAAAGTACATGCAGAAGATTTTTGACTCAAATCTAGGTTTATCACTGGTTACCTATGGGATTTTAGATTATCTTTTTACTTTTCTGAGCTTAGGAGCTCAGAAGTAGCCCTATTTTGATAACATGGATGTTCTGATAAAAAGAAAAAAATTCACTTTTGGTAAAGTCAACATGTATGAAGCTTTGATTGATTGGAGATAGTCAAAAGAGCAGATAAGGCATAAGAATATTTCATGATATTTGTTCATATACTTAGGAAAATTCTGTTTCTGAAATATACTTTGCATACTCTAGCCCATTCCTGAGCATGCATCAAAATATTCATATGCCTGGGCTCCATCTAGATTTCTAATAAATCAGCACATCTGGATGTGCGACCAGAAGATCTGTATTTTTAAATGATCATTAGATGATTTTGAACAGCCATATTTGATCAAACCCAGTAGTAGAACTGGCACTTGGCCTGGAAATCAGAAACCTCAAATTCTACCGTTGGCTATGCCATTTATTACATAAAATTGGAAAATTATTAACTAATTTGGATCCTAATTTCTTCACTTATTAAAGACAAGAACTAAGATAAGATCATCTCTAAGTTTCTTTCAGCAATATTTATGAATTTGTGAATGATCCTTTGGTTATTCTAAAGAAAGTTATGAATTAGAGAATGAATTAGAGTCATTGATAATTATAGGTCCTGAATTAAGAATATGCTCTGAGGGCCACAAACTCTGACATGAAAGGTCTCAGACTTACTGTATCTGTATCATATACATCATATACATCAGCCAAGTATCCGTGACCACAGCTCAGCAGTTCTCTCGTCAGAGGCTACCTGGCAATGTTAGTGTTTCTGATCAGTACAAAGAGGGACCATATAAATGTTCAGGGCTCCCACCTCTGACCTGTGCTCAGGGAATTTTCATGGGAAACTCCCATGCCTACAAATTAAGTGAACGTGCGAAAACCCCGCTGTGTTACTGGGGGACAGTCAGTAGAATGGAATGCCAGAAGAGATGAGCCAAACTGATTGACTGGTATATGTGGGGCATAAATTCTACTCCAAATATAGGCACCTAGGTTCCTTCTCCTCCCTTCTCTGCTTTATCTTAACATGGCAAAAACTGTTTAGATAAGATACATTTCCAGAGCCTATTAACCAATTGCAGTTAATGGCTCAAGGCCAGTCGGTTACTTTTATCCTCAAGAAATCCCAGTTCTTAGGAAATGATCTTAAGCTCTGACCATCATGCCAATCATTTTGTTTGGGTCCATTTACAACGGGTGATTGAATTAGAAGGGTAAGGGGGATGGAGGAATGCATAAGCTGGGGCTTTTGCCCTTGTCTGCACTATTGAGTCATCACCATAATGTGCCAAATTACTCAAATAAGTCTGGTCATGTTCACATTCAGCAGTAAGGAGGATACTCTGTATGACTTGCATGAGGACATGAAATGCCAGCGGGATCCATATAATCAACATCTTGGCTTGTGCCAAGAAGGGTGGGTGGAGTCGTGTGCCACATGCAAGGGATTCCTAAATGTTTACTCTAATTTGCTGCCTGGTTATATTTGACTTCTGTGGGTTGGCACAGCAACCATTCTATTTAATTCTGGCTCTTCTAATTGTAGGAGGAACAGTCAGGGGCTTTTAAACTAATGTTTAAAAAAAACAGTTGTTTGGGGTCATTGTTCCTTCTCCTTTAGAGTAATTGTTGAACATAGTGTTGTGGTTAATAACATAGGTTCCAGAGAAAGATGGGTTTGGATTTCACTTCTGGGTCATACTCCTAAGCTGTGCCTGACTTTCCATGCCTCTGCTTCCTTCATTTCCATAATGGGGATAATTAACAGCACCTGCTTCATGGGGTTGTAGGGGAGATTAAATAAATTATTACTTTTTGAGTACTTAGCATGATGCCTGGCCCATAGTAAGCATTCATTTTTTGCAATTGGATTATAAACACCAATAATTCATTATTTTGAGTTATGATCTTTCTGTATGGCCTAGTTTTCAAACACTTTTATATAGAAATGACCTTCACTACCCAATAGTCAACAGAAGCCAAGACTCATGAGGTCCATTCTGTACTATTAACCAAGGAAGCCATTTGACTTTGAGAGTTAATTTCTGGCCGAGACCAGAAGTTTTATTGAAAAGTCTTATGGCAAAATACTTTTGACTTTATGCTGCTATATACCTGAACTATAAAAAGACCTTCAAAAAACTATTTAACTTCTGTACTCTGTAAAACCATGTTTAATGCACTCTCTCCTAGGCTAGTGCCTCTCAAACTCTAATATGGACACAAATCTACCGGGTATCTTGTTAAAACCCAGATTCTGATGCAGCAGTCCTGGATTGAGTTTGAAATTTTGTGTATCCAACAAGCTGCCCTTCAGAAATACAAACTTCATTCCAGGGACCACATTTGAAATAATGAGATTTTTGGCTGCTAGGCTGGATGTGATGCAACCCTACCCCATTGTCCTGGGGAAGGCTAGAGGCATTTGTAGAGTGGCACTAGACCAGTGTCCATTTTATCAGTAATTTTATGTGTGTGGTAGGCCTGGAGATAGGAAATGGAAAGTCAAGGATCGTGATTCTTAACCCCAGATGCATATCAATATCACTTGGTGAGCTTTCAAAAACTATTCTAGAACCCACACTAATCTAATTGAATAAAAAGCTCCAGAAAGGGTAGTTCAAGCATTAAAAAAAAAATCCCAGATGATTATAATGTACAGCCAGAGATGAGGACCACTGCTCTAAGACAGTGGTTTTCCAACTTTAGCATGCCTCAGAATCACAGGAGAGTCTGAGGAAATTGAGTGTTGGGAGCTCCTCCCAAAATTTCTGATTCAGTAAATATTTCAGAGGACCTAAGAATTTGCATCTCTAATTACCAGAGTGAAACTGACACTGGTCTGTGGCCCATACTTTGGGAACCTCTGCTCTAGTATATAGAAAGCATTTCACTCATTCATTCATTTATTCATTTATTCATTCGGCAAATATTTGCAGAGCCCTTATGTGACATATAGCATGCTGGATGCTGGGAATATAATGGTGAACAAAAAGATAGCTTAGAAAGGGAGTTTACAGCTAGCAAGCAGTACAGGGCACATTCAGATATATATAAGAGAGGCATGATCTCAGGAAAGTGATGTCCAAGTGGACAACTTATTTAATGAGTCAGAATTAACCACAGATTAAGCCCATGTTGGGTGAGAGGGGCAGGACAGGAAAGACTATATCAAGTGGCAGACTGTGTGTGTGTGTGTGTGTGTGTGTGTGTGTGTGTGTGTTAAAGGCAGGTCAAAGTGCATCTAAGCTTTCCAGCGGATAATTGGGTACTGGGAAGGGTGGGAAGTGTTTGAGAGACAAGGCTGGGAAGATAAATGGAAGCCAGGTCATAAAGAACTTTGTGTGCCATTCAGACTTTATTTCAGGGTCAGGAGGGTGCCAATGAAGAGTTTTAAATAGGAGAGTGACACAATCAGCATTGCTTCTTGAAAATATCATTCTGGCCTCACAGTGGAACGTGTAAAAGAGTGGAAGTAAGGAAACTGGTTAGGTGTAAGAAAGGGAAAGCTGTTATTATTTTAAGATATTTACTTGCAGTGGCACCTGGATGGCTTGGTTGGTTGAGCATCTGACTTCAGCTCAGGTCATGATCTCACTGTTCGCGAGTTTGAGTCCTGCATCAGGCTCGCTGGTGTCAGATTAGAACCTGTTTTGGATCCTCTGTCCCTATCTCTCTCTCCCAAATATGAATAAATATTTTAAAAAAGATATTTACTTAAGAATTGTCTTAGTGGCCTTTTTCCTTTTTCCCTGGCTCTCTCATGTATGAAGACTGGAATAAGCATAGGAGAGTAATAAAAGAAAAATGGGGCCTCTTGGATGCATCTGGGTGGCTTAGTGGTTAAGCATTGGACTTCAGCTCAAGTCATGATCTCACTGTTCTTGAGTTTGAGCCCTACATTGGGCTCTGTGCTGACAGCTCAGAGCCTGGAGCCTGTTTCTGATTCTGTGTCTCCCTCTCTCTCTGCCCCTCCCCCTGTTTATGCTACCTCTTTCTCTCTCAAAAATAAAATAAACAAACATTAAGAAGAAGAGGAAGAGGAAGGAGGAAAAAGGAAAGAAGAGGAAGAAGAATGGAGCCTCTATAATGGCAGGGGAAAAGGGTGGGAGTGGAACATCAATATGAGGCATTTGTGTTTAGTCCAGAGTAGACATGAACAGAAAAGAGAAAATTTACTTTCAGTTCAGTGTTTATCTAGAGGTTATTTTGAAGAATTACCAGCCACTTCAACAAACATTTAGCAATAAACTCTTAGTCCAATTCTGTATTATTCTCAGGATCATCTGAGCTCAAAAACAAATGGCTGAGATGAATGTAAATTGTAGTCACTTAAGAATGCAGCCAAGTGAACATGGAGTATGTCGTCAGGAAAGCTGGGCAGTTGTCCACCACTGTGCCTGTCTCACCCCATAGTCAGAACTAGTTCTTTCTGAGATGCTTCCAAATATGATTAAGAGACATAGTGCTGAAGGGGTAGTGGAGATCAACTTGTCTTCTTTCCTTGTTTCACAAGGAAACAAGAGTAGTATACACTTCTTCCTAAGTGTGGAAACCTGCAGAAGTACTTGGTCTTCCTGGCATTTCTATGGATTCACAAACTCTTGAAGCACCATATTATTTTGAAATTAGAAAATTCTGAACAGATGGAGAATTCAGAACTCATTGCTAAATGCTAAGGAAATATTTATTGATGTCAGGATACTTTAAATTATGGTTTTCTCTCTCCCAAAATATGTCCTAGCCATCAAACTAGCCACTGAAGGAAATCTTTCAGCATTTCCAATGCTTGCTGTACTCCTGGTAGCAATGCACTTACAGACAGAACTTCAAGCTGCTCTCAAGACAATGATGTTTTACTTCCCCCCCCTCCCCATGATTGGAAGGGCAGGTGCATTTATTGGCTTATTTAATTTTTTATTTAATTTACATATTTGATCTGTACACTAGCTTACTTAGGACTCAGAGCATTGCTGTGGGATAGATTTTTATCATTCCAATTTTACAGACAAGAAAATGACATTTGTAGAAAGGACGGATGATGTCCACAATGACATGGCTGCTATGCCAGAGCACTGGGTTCAGGTCTGCTGGATGGTAAACATTTTCCACGATTTACTTCCAGGTGAGGTCACTTGACTTGGAGAAAACTAAAATTAAATTCAACCATCACCTCAGGCCCTTCATTTGAGACAAAAACGAAACTTGGGCTATGGTGAGGAGCTACAACTTGCCACAAGTTTGGATCTGTTAAGGCAGGACTTTCTCATGCTTTGAATCTCAACCTTGATCTTCATTTTAGTCACATGGAATGGAGCCTTAAAAGGCTACACCCCAGTTAGGGATGTCCCCTTAAATGGACCTGTAATGCCTCCCTGGAGTAGGGCTTAGCAAAGAGGAAATAATCATTATTCTCTTTATGCTTTGGCTTGAGTATAGCTAGTAGGAAAGTCCTCTTCCTCTGCCTTCTCACCTTGGAGACACACACCTTTCTTGCCTGGATTCCTCCCTCTCACTGAGATGATGGGGATTAAAGCTATAGTCTGTTGTTCGTCACAACATTGAGTGGTAGGTGTTTGAATAACCACCCATTTAATTGTTTCTTATGTGTTTATTCACACTACATCTCACCCAGTGTCACTGGGCAAGCACATAAGATGCATTGTTGGATAACTTTTGAAGCTAAAGTTCAAATGAGTGGAAATGCAGCAATCTTGTCTTCAAGTAGATTTCCAAAATTTTTTTTAGCTCTTTGCTACGCAAAATGTGACCTAAGGATCAGAAGCATTAGCATTACCTGGGAGTTTATTAGAAGCACAGAAATACAGACTCTCAAGCTCTGCTGCTATATAGTCAGAATATGCATTTAACTAAGTCTCCACATAATTTAGGCACACAGAAATGGAGAAGTCTAGAGGAGTTTCAGGGAAGTAGATCTCTTGTCCTCTCCAGGATACACAGGCAACAAGAAAGAGCCTTGGCCAGAACCTCCAAAAATGCAGTTCTTTTCAGAGCTTGTTTCCTGTTTGATAACTCACCAAATCTTTATAACTGGAATGTGAAGCGAGGGTTCAGCCAAGGAACTGGGTGAGAGTTAATGGATCAATCTGCTCTCCCCCATCAGTGCTTTACTGCTGACTTCTGGAATGTGTTTGATGAAAAGAGAGCGACTTCTTCAGACAGAAGATACTGATGTAGACTGCTGAGGTTAGGACCTACAGGAACAATACACCAATGTTATCAGGACTTCCCTTGCTTCCAACTCCATTCCAAAACTGACAACAGGAGAGAAAGCATTATTTTAAAGCCCTTGCTGTCAGTTGTCCTTATTATAAATAGCCATATGCCCTGCTTATCCCTGGGCGGGGGAGGCAATGTAGACATTCATTGGTTAGTTCTTGTTTGTATCAAGAGTTTCTTTTCAGTAGCTTTTTATAAGTGGATCTGAAAAATGGAGCTAATAGCAAAGTAACATTGTTTCAATTTATCTTTCTAAAAGTTTGATATGTTGAATGACAAAATCAGAGAAGGAAGTTCCTACCTTTTTTCTATCACCAGATTTGATTGCTCTTTACCAATGGACAATTAACAAAAAACTCTATTTAATACTCTGTGTTCACCCCAGAATTTCAGTAAAACAAGTAAATAAATAAGTGATAAAAGTAAGGAGGTCAAAAGAATCGTAAATCACAGATGTCTTCATCATTCCCACCACTGGTGACCTCTAACACCAGTGGATTTTCCAAATAAACATTTTTTATCTTTCTCACTATATAGCTAAGCAAGGTTATTAATACAGACTAATCTGAGTCTAGGTTGTCTAGGTTTCAGAATGTGGCTATGAGGGGCAAGTCTAACCAATGGTTAGTAGATATATTACAGTAAAATAACATCTGTTGGCTCCATCTGAAAGGAGCAGTTTTTAGAGAAAAGAAGGTCTGGTATCTGTAGTGGCAGGTACATGTGAGAATTCTGATTATGAAGAAACACCCATGACCCATTCACAAAATAGTACTTACCTTTCAAGTTGTATATCTGGAAGTAAAAAAGTATTTGGGTCTATTGACCTGTCTCCACCAGATTCTCCTCTTTTGTTAGTTTGGCAAGCATTATAAGGCAATTGGAATCAGTCAGTTAGCAACCCCACTTGGGGATTATATAGATCCCTTTTACTTCATCAGCACTAATAAAACCCAGCCAGTCAACAGCTAAGGTCAGTGAGGAAGTATAAATGTCTTGAAGCCATGGGACATCTAGTGTGAAATTGGCATGTTAGGAACCAAAGCAAAAACTACCTGAAAGACTCAAGCTCACTAAGGGATCCAGTCGGCTTTAAGAAGGAATTTCAAATTTCCCACTAGCTAAACCTATTAATGTCAAGAGCTTT
The DNA here is from genome assembly GCF_006229205.1 of Suricata suricatta. Lineage (NCBI taxonomy): Eukaryota > Metazoa > Chordata > Mammalia > Carnivora > Herpestidae > Suricata > Suricata suricatta. Next base: position 74,947,521 of record NC_043711.1, on the reverse strand, counting down.
ATTAGGTTAACTGGCCTCTGGTAGAATTTTCAAGTCTCAGGTTCCACAGCCCTCACTGTCAACAAAAGTTTCTGCTGTGAAATGGTTTATTTCTGTGCTTCCTCAACTGTAAAGGTAAATGTGGCTCTCAGAAGGCTGAGGCTGTTATGAAGGAATTGATGGACAGCATCCTGGTGTTGGGTCTTCCATCATGTGACTCTTCCTGCATAGAGTTGGGAGCACAGATATGCCTTTATGCAAAAAAAAAAAAAAAAAAAAAGGGTCCCTCTAGAAGCACACCTGATCACACTCAACCTGAATTCAAAGAGCCCTGCACTGTGTCAAAGGAAAATGTTCTAGCATAAATCTCCAGAAACAGAAAAGGTCAAAGTCACTCTTGGTAATTACCCTGCTGAAATACAGTGGTTCTGCTTTTTGTTTAACCTTTTAAGAAAAGGGCTACACTCCCACATGTCTCAACGAGCAGTTTTTTATTAGGCATATCCTCAACACTCCTGCCCCTCTTCTTAACCCTTTCCCAACCTATTTTTAGTTTATTGTTTAAATTCCTTAACTTTGGCTGGGTCACTGTTCTCTTCCTAGTGTTCTTTATGCAGTCCTAACTACTTTGTTACTTTAATACATCCCATAAAGAAAAACTATCACTTTAAAAATCCAGAAAAATCTTCAGGCATCTACCAGCAGTTAAAAAAAATTCTTGACCATACAGTTTAGTAGTAAGTATGTTAATTTTGGTTATTGTATAGAACTGCTCTGTCCAGTAGAATAGCCATTAGTTATGTGAACACTGGAAAGCTAGTCTGAACTCAGATATACTGTAAATTTAAAATATGGACTGGATTTGAAGACTTAATATGTAAAAAAGAATGCAAAGTCTCTCAGTAATTTTCATGTTATTACATGTTGAAATAATATTTTAGATATATTGGGTTAAATAAAAGGTATGATTAAATTTGATTTTACTTCTTCTTTTTGCTTTTTATAAAGCAGCTATTAGGAAATTTATAATTACAAAGGTGGTTTGCATTGTATTTCTATTGGATAGTGCTGATGTAGCAGATCAAGTTTTCCATATACAGAAAAAGAAGCAATGTGATAGATTTGATTAGGGTATTACATGATTTGGCACATAATTTTGCCCTACTTTGTATTAATTTTGTTGTTTTCCTTAAAAAAAATTTTTTAGTATAGTTGACTGTTGTTTCTTGATTCATCCTCTAGTTATATTGAGACTTTTCAGAAGATAGATAAAACGTTTTAACTTATTCTGTGACCCGTATTATACCTAGCAGAGTGCTGGGCACATAGCTAGGATTTAATCAGTGCTTGTGAATGGAGTACAATTCAGTGGTAGGAAATTATTTAGATGGGTAGATTTCTTTTGGGGCTAGTCTAAGGGTCAGAATGCAGTTTGTTTATAGCCGCTAAATCTGCTGGCTGAATATGTCTATCTTTGAGACCGACTCTGGCCATGAGTTGTGAATAAAAGTGATGTGTCTATTCCAAGCTGAGTAATTAATTTTCAGAGTAATCTTTTATTCGCTGCCATAGGGATTAGAGACTGCTCCTGTTAGATTGGGTCCCCCGCTGACCTGCAATAGATGTGTAGCCTGCATAACAAATAATCCCTTATTGTTTTCAGCCGTTGAGGCTGGGGATTCTTTGTCATGGTAGTACAACATGCTGCTGACTTGCCCTTGATTTGATGTGAATGCCTGCCCCTGCTGACTGATGGAGCAGGGCTATTTGACTTTAGGATGGTTTTCAGGCTGCTGCTCCAGCTTTGTAGACCTTATATTCTACTAATGTTTATCCTTGATAGCCAGAAAGACAGAGGGTCAGTATTATATTCATCTCTTGAATCAATGGTGATCTTCAGTTTTAGTGTCTGGAGTCAGAGTGTCTGCTATTTAAACATTCGTTGAATCTTTAATAATAGTAATAAGTTAAGCATGCCAGTCAAACTGTTCCCTGGTAGCTTCCCCTTTGAACAAAGGTGGCAACAGAAAATGAAGCAACACATTTTAAAGGACATTGTGTAATTCTCCTTGGCTGGCACCGATTGATGTTTGTTGGATCACTTGGTTCTCTTTAGCCATTATTTTTGAGAACTAATTGTGTCTCCTGATAGACCTCAACAAACTGATTTAACAGGGATGTAGCACCAACACAGGGGTGTCTTGGTGGAGAGGTATGATTGAGGGATTCTTGAGGATGGAAAAAGTGGAGGAGGAAGATGATAATCCCAGTGAGGTCCCCAGGCAAAAAGTGAAAAACTTTAAGCTAATCTCATCACTTGGCAGGACAGGACAAGTCCTGAACTTTCAGATGACACCTCTTACTTAGACTCCAGTTCCCAAAGATGGCCCTGTTATTGTCTCACTTCTAAATAAAATACTTATTGTTTCTAAGTATTTCAGTTCCTGTGTCTCATCTCAACTTGTAGAAGAGTTTCCATCCAGGGCACTAATTAATAAAGCAGAGATGAATGAATCATTTTACTCTGAACTGGATGGGGCAGTGTGGCTAATGGGCTGTATGTTTAGCCCTGGAAGGTTCTGGGATTCCTTACACTGGAGCCATCACCTAAAACCTATTGTCCTGGAGCCTCCATGAATGGTTACTATTTCACCAAACAGAAGTGAAAATGCTTCTTTGGACCTACTAAATACACAACTTGTTTGACAGTATAATAAGGGATAAGTTTCAGACTCTGTAGATCTTTTCCTGGCTGAAACAGTGGAGAGAAGAAGAGACAGAATAGAGAAATCTTTGGTTATTCTGAGAACAGTCTCCTTCAGGCCAGTTATTAAGTAAGCCAAGAATTTAGTTGCTCGTCTTCCCAGTTAATGTCTTTCTTGTCTTAGGTTGGCTTTCCTGGAAGCAGAGTTTAAGACAGAAATTCAGCTACATATAATTTATTGAGGGAGTCTTCCAAAAAGAAAGAAAAGTAAGGGAAGCAGGATGGTGCAATGGTAGGATATAAACAAAGAAGTGATCTAGCTATAATCCAGCCTCAACTTGATCCATGGAGAGCATAGGATTGTGAGTTATAACAGAAATGGCTCCACGTTAATGTAAAGAGGAACATTCTTTTGTATTTCTGTCTGAGTAATGAAGTCTGGGCTGTCCGAGATGGGGTCATAATATCCTAAGCAACGTGGCTCCTTGTGGCTCATGACAATTCTCTAGAGAAGATAGAGTGAAAGGCAGAGGGTGAGCTATTAGCAGCCAACACTTACAGTAACAGGGAGATGTGTGCACCTGCCCCGTAAAAGGTCAGGCCACCCACAATACCCACTACCCTGCTCCAGTTATTCCTCTAGCCATGCTCATGAGTTTTCAGGCCACTATATCCCATGCCTCTGTGTCCCTGAATTTCTGATTTCACACTTCAGTAATCTAAAACTCAAGCTCCAGCTGCTTTGCTTCAACAATGAGAGAGTAGACTCACTGTTCTCTAAGCTCCTTCCAACTTTGTGAATCTACCGTGTTCTCTTACTAGGTCAAAGCCTAGCAAAAAGCTTGTCCTTTATAATAACAAATTGCCTTTTGTAGAGAGAATGTTACCCCAAATGAACATTTATAAAGGTGGAACTTTCCAGGCATCTGACCAATTATGTTAAAGATAACTAGGTGTGGAACCTGGTTAGTGCTGCTCAGACACATCTTGTGAATTGCCACCTGTAGTAGTTTTCTAGAGGGCTGACCTTATCAGGCACCTGCACACCATTTGCTCTCAAGTTCTTGGTACTGCTGCACTGGGCTCAAACATTAAGGAAACCTAGTATTGTTGGGGAAAGTTGTGGTAAGGGGAAAGGAAGTCTGAGGATGAAGTCAAGAGATGGAGCCATTTATGTTCTGCTGTCTTTGACATATGCAGTAACAAGAACCATATCTGTGTCCATCAGTCTGCATCAGTCCCCTCTGGTAATTCTTTTTTTTTTCCCTTTTGAACTGTTACTATTGCCTTTCCCTTTTTTCCCTTTACTTCCTTTCTCTTCAAAAGAATGTAGTACCTCAATGATCAAAACCCACTGTGTCATCCTTTCTCTGGAAAGTGACTTATAAGTGGTTAGGGACTTATAAATGGCCAGATTACAAAGCACTTGCCAAATGCAGATATCCTTGGAGTAAGTTGTGTGTAGTCAGTGACTGACTGGCTTAGAGAGGACATATCGTGCACAATTATCCATCAGGATAAACTGTACTATAGTGACTAGGGGTGGAGTTCTGTAATCAGACAGCAGAATTTAAATACAGATCCTGCCATATATTAGCTATGTGATCATGAGCAAGTTACTTAACATCTCTGCATCTTCAGTTTCCTGAAATTTTCTCTAAGACTTGAATCTTCTGATGTAATGGATACATATTGTCCAAAACAAAAACGATACAATAATTAACACTAAGATAAATCTTAATGAAGTTATTAAAACACAAATGTAAGGATAGACTTTCATGAGTAGACAGCAAAAGCAATCACTAATGGGAGAGATGTCAGATTGTTCTCAAAAATCTATACAGAAAATACTCAGTTCCAGAAGACACAGTAGGACAAAGTCCACAGAATTCTGAGAGATAAAAAAAATGTGAGCTGAGAATTAGAAGTCCAGCCAAGTTGTCCTTCAAGAATAAAGTCAATACATGAACATTTTCAAATATGCAATAAGTCATGTACTAGAACACCCAAGGGTTCCTCTTGTTAAAAAAAAAAAAGCCCAAACAATTTCTTTAGTATTGTCAATAAGTCAAAGAAAATATTAAAAAATCAGAAATGAAGCAACTGGCATTAAAGGTTGATCATGGACATTGGTACTATTAACTGTTAACTATAAAAGTAAACAACTATTGGAATTGCTATCACAGAACAAAATGTAATGGTCCTAAAACTCCAGCAACAAGAATATACATAATAAAATTAGGAATGCTACTTTCCACATTTTTCATAGAAGAGTCAATAGATACTGTCTAATGCAATGTTTTTCAGATTGTTTCTTTTAGAGAGAGAATTTAGGAACTATTCAATTTTTGTGAAGAAATATTTTTGTGTGAAATTAAATAGTTCTTTGGCTTTCTTTTTCTTCACTTTTAAATTCAAGAAAAATTACAAATAGTTTTTATTTCAAAATCCCATCATAACATAATCCCATGTTCCTATCTTTATATCTATAAATTGATTTATCAATCTGTTGGCCTTCTTCCCTTCCTTCCTCCCTCCCTCCTTTCCTTCTCCGCTCTCTCCCCTCCTCCTTCTGCCTGTGTATATACATAGAAAGATGTCTATGATGAAGATATTCAAATATTAGTAACCATTATTTCTGGATAAAATGACTTTTAAGTAATTTGAAATTTTGTTATCTTTTTTAATTATTTGAATGATTTACTATGGATGCATGTTTTTTTTAAACAACAGAAATATATTTCTTATACTTTTAGAGGGATATGTATCATTTTTACAAACTAAGAAGGATAACTAACTTTCAGGGAGATGGATGAGGAAATACATGTGCTAATATTGTTAAGTACCATACAACCCCATATGTGTAAAACAATGGATATAAATGTATATAGATGACTAGATATTTTCAGAAGGACTCACAATTAACAGATAACAGTGGTTGCTTAAGAAGAGGGGACAGGGCAGTGATACTGTAATGAAAGAAGACTTTTTTCCCCCAAACTTTTTATAACATATTTATATTGTAATAATGATGGAAAAGAAATACTAAAAAGAATAAAACAAAACTGCCAAAGGCCATCTTTGGACTGACATAAGTAGACTATTGAGAAGTACTTATTTCCTTGCATAGTTCTCAAATCTTCACAATTAGTAGATTCTGCCAATTCCTACTCCAGAGGATAACAAGAAAGCCACTAGTCAAGCAATAGCATTGTTTCCAGGCCATTCCCTTTCTTTGCCTTATAAAATCTCTTTAGTCTCAAAATCAAGTTCTTGCTTGTAGTAACCTTTATCCAGGTCATAGCTTTGCCTTTCATATATTAAAATATTCCAGGTCAGTAGCATGTAAGAAGGGCCTAAGACTAAAGGAAGTGTGGAAACAGGGACCTAACAGAACAAAAGCAATGATAAATATTAATGGATTGTTCTGATACTGAGGAGCAGGGGGCTCTGTGATGGACTGGAGGTACATACTGTTTAGAGAGGACAGTCCTACTCAGCTGTGACCATTTGTTGCCATGTTGAAATGTAGCATAGTATGGTAAGAGCCTCTGGAAAAACTAGACATGTAGAATTTCCCAGTTTTAAAATGTTGTTCAACAAATTCAGATTTTTAAAAATTTACTGTTAAGACCACTCAGCATATCCATGCAGGCTGGATTTGGACTATTGGCTGCCATTTTTTGACTTCTGCTGTAGTTTATGAAATGTGTATATTTGAATTTCAGTGGGAATTGTTGCAGACATACCAGCTCATCACAGATAGATGTGCCTAGTGCCTGGGTAGGCATTAAATTATGTGGTCCTAGAGAAGGATGTTTCCACTCTTCCTCCTTCTAGCACATTGGAAGCCTTTCTTCAGGAAACGGAAGGCAAACCACTGTCCACAGAGGAGATGATACCTGTGGGTCAGAATCACAGAATTTCCCAGGCTCTTTGGGTAGAAGCAGCACTGACCTTTAGTTGCGGGAAATGACCCTCACCAACGTCTTGGTTGGGGATCAAACGAAAAATCCATTCTTCCTTTTTGGGGATCTGACATATCCCAAGGGCAGATGTGGCACTCAGTGCTGAATTTGGCCTTGAAACCAATGCTTTCCCACTCAAAGCAGAAAAGGAATGATGAAGTAGGGTGAGACATAGACTTGGAAAATGAATGACCCCTTTGGGCTACACAAAAATAAAGATTCCCATGTCTGCTGGAGAACATGCATGTAAATCAGGTACCAATATAAGGCACTGACTCAAAGGCAGTGAGAGAAGGTGGAACTCAGATAGAGCAAACAATAAACCTGTCTCCTGAATATCCTTGGCTTTGCAACTTTAGTGTTTTCTCCCAGATATTATGCCACTACCATGAATTGACAAGAACTAGGGCTATAGTTTCTTTCCTTTCTTTTCCAAATGCCCCCACTTTGCTTCCTGCTAGGCCAGCCCACCGTGGGGAGTCAACTTTTCACTCTCCTTTTTAATTCCTTCCAGAGAGATAAGGACCCTTGCCATTATAATGTGGGTGGCATAGTTTTGTATATTGGTTGGCACTTTAACTTTTACTGACCTATTTGTGCCACCGAAGGTGCAGCTTCTGTAGGTATTATGATTTATTGCATTCCTTTCATAAAAATGCCTTGGACATATAGTAAGCAAGGTGTTAGCATGCAGGGCAACATGAATTTCGCCAATATCTTAGAATCTTATTACAAGATAAGGCCTGGGATGCCTCCTGCTTTAAGGATGTTCTGTAAAATGGCCCAGCATGCTAACAGCAACTTGATTAATAATCCCATGTGTTTCACTCCTTGAATTTATTCCCAGGGAAAATGTGCCTTTGATCACTAGCTGCTGACGAGGGTATAACCTGGCTTGAGGTGTTTCCCTGGAGTGAAATATGCAGTACTTCTCAACTCCCAATTCCATTTAATTTATTGTTTGTTTTTGCTTAAGAAGAGGCTGTTTTTACAGCTGAGCAGATTTGGAAGCTGGTTTGGGGTGTTTCATTTCCTTACATAAAGAGTTATAATGTAGGGGATGGTAACCAGCTGTTTCTACCTTCACTAAACACAGAGCAAACAGGAATGAGCCTCTATTGCAGCAAAAGGTATTTAGGTTAGTTGTAAGAAGGAACTTCCTGAGAGGGTACAAAGGTATTCTAGGATTCCACCCTGGAAGGCTCTTAAAGGGTATTCTGTTATTTCTCTCTGAGATAGATTATATGAGACTGAGATTAATAGCATTAAACTCCACTTAACAACCGGCTCTATTCCTTCTAGTATCTTATCTCTGTAAGATAACCATAACTGTTAACTGGGGCTGTGCTTTGGTGGATAGTTGAGTGACTGAAAGTAAGAATATTTGGGTTCCTTATGAATCTTGTATGATGTGTTGTTCCTTTACATCTGATTTTCAAGTAAATGTCAGAGCAGTGATAGGCTTGCAGTGGTTCCCGAGAGTCAGCTTTTGAATCTTTAGGATTTTTTTTGGCAAGTTAGTTGTTATACATAGCTGTTATTAAAAATTAAATTATACAAACTGAAAAATTGTGTTAAAAACAGAGAGAAATACATATAATTCACCACTTCCTAATTATTTTATTTTATGTGTGCTTTTGAGGTTATTTACATCTATTATATGTCTGTGCTAGAAATAGTATATAATGGTGCAGTACTGCACATTTCTTCCAAATTTTCATGACATTGGGTTGGTACTTTATTATTTATTTATTTTTATTTATTTATTTATTTTGAAAGAGCGAGACTGAACACGTGAATGGGTGAGGGGCAGAGAGAGAGGGAGAGAGGATCTCAAGCAGGCTCCTCACTATCAGTGCAGAACCTGATGTGGGGGCTTGATCCCACAAACTGTGAAATCATGACCTGAGCTGAAGTCAAGAGCTGGACACTTAACCAACTGAGCCACCCAGGTGCCCTAGGTTGGTACTTTAAAATCTGTCATGGAGGGAGTATTGATACCATGGAAATTGGCATCCTTTATAAATTGGGTCTTTCTCAGAGCCAAGTATTATACATTTACCAGCATACTTACATGGATGAAAGAAAGAGGGAGAGAGAAGGGAGGGGAAGAGGGAGAGAACACAAGGAAAGACCGAAGGACAAAAAAGAAAAGAAAAAGGGGAAAAAAAGAGAGTAATGAGGGGGAGAGGTGAGGAGGGAAAAGAAAAGATGGGGGGAAGGAGGGAAGAAGGAAAGAATAAAGGAAGGAAAGGAGGGAGGGAGAAATAAAAGAAAAATATTGCCTTGGTGACCTTAATACTTTCTCAATATTTTATATTTTCTTAATATTGTTTCAAATCTTTTTAGAGATAAGCATATGATAAAGCCATTTTTGAAAAAGAAAATGCTCAGAACTTAAATCCAGAAATGCATTCACCCCTTTAACCTTGGACTAAGTTAGCTTGAATAAATCTGCCTATGGTGGTACAGTTTATACATTAGACCCTCTTCTGTTTCACTACTTATTATCTAAACCAGTACTGCCCAATAGAAATATAATGTGGGTCACATAAGCAATTTTAAATTTTCTAGTAACTAAGTTAAAAATAAAGTCCAAAGATATAAGAGATATTAATTTTAGTAATATATTTTATTTTACTTAATTTTTTAACTATTATTTCAATATATAATCAATATAAAATATTAGGTATTTCGCTTTTTTTTTGCAGGAATATATCTTTGAAATCTAGTGTGTAGTTTACACAGAACAGCACATCTCAATCAGACTGACCACATTTCAGTATTCAGTAGCACATGTGGCAAGTGGCAACCATGTTGGACAATTCAAGTCTATATTCTCAAAGATGCAAAGGCAGGGAAGTGGCTATTGCCAGTGTACATTCTCACAATTTCCGTATGCACAGAGGATTTATTTAGTGCTAGATGAGCTCTGGAGTTCCCATTCTAAATTTGTAGATACAAGGATGATTGAATTTCATGGATGTTGTTGACTTGTCCTTGTTTACACATGGCTATGATCAGTGCCTTCAGTTGGATCTCAGACCTTGTGTTCTGAATTCTGCAGTTCTTATGGAACTGATGCATGAATCAGACTGCCAACCATTACAACCTCAGGACTCCATCATCTACCAGCTGAGTGACTTTGGGCCAATCAACCAACCTCTCTGTGCCTCAGTTTCCTTGTATATGAAATAAGAAAAATAATTATATCTTCCTCACCAGGGTGTTCCTATTTGTATTTATTAAAGATACATTATAGAATACTTAGAATAATTCTTGGTGCCTAATAAGTATACAATCGATGTTTGTTCATATTGTGATAATATTATTAAACTAAAATTTTAATAACTTGGGGAAAGATAATTCAAATGCTGGGAATAAAGGGAACACTATTGGACAGTTCTTAATACGGAAAAGCTACTTGCTTTATAATTATTTGTGCAATATATTTGTGCAAGAATGTATAAGTTATGTATTTGATTGTTATTTCTTGAATACTTAGATAATAGCTTTGCTTTTTGTTTAAGAGAAGTATTACCTTCTTCTTAGAAGTATCATCAATGTTTTTAAAGTGGTGAATTTATAAATATTTTAATAAGACTTAATGCTGATGCATAATGATGCCAATGTAATATTTTTTTGCAGTTTGAAATTCCCAAACATATCAGAAGTAAGCTGCCACCTGTTCTCAACATTCCACCTCTCAGGTTCCCTTGAGACACATGCATAAAAACAGAGAGTTTCCATTTTACATTGAAAATGTCACAGGAAAGTTTGAAAAAGAAATTGATTGGCAAACCAGAATGTATATATACAGCTTCATAACATTTGTTCACCATCACCAAAAGTCTCTAGCATTTGGTGTCTCAGTAGACTTTTCATGCTCCTTTGTTGTGTCCATGTGGATCATTCTTTATTTGATCAGCACAAGCTTCGGCATGCTTTAAAGGAGCAATGGTAAATGCCACTATGCTAGAGTTTAGAAGTGGGGATGGCATTTTCATTACACAGAAGGGTGTTGTAATTTAATGAGAATACATATCACTGGAATAATTGTGACAAGGCTAATACTTAGGATGCTGTTGATATTTTAGTATCAATGTAATTTTTCTGCTAATGCATATTTCATGTTTGGCCAGGAAATTTTGGAAAACACTGTTTAATTCAGTTGAAAAAAATTGAATTCCCACAGTACATTTAGCACTGTTGCAATTAGGGAATACTTTCAAAAATGTGTATAATATAGTTTTTCCATTAAGTACCTTTTTTTAAGTTTACTTATTTATTTGAGAGAGACAGAGATAGCACGAGTGGGAGAGGGACAGAGAGAGAGGGAGAGAGAGACAATCCCAAGCAAGCTCCATGGGGCCATTGCAGAACCCAACGTGGGGACCAAACTCATGAAACCATGATACCATGACTTGAGCCAAAACCAAGAGTTGGATGGTGAACCAACTGAGTCATTCAGGTGCCCCTCCACTAAGTACCTTTAAATGTCATTGGGTAAGGCTAGACATGCAAGAGCTGAGTAGCAATATAAAAAGGTTAAGTAATTATATCCTCAAATGAGTATAGAAAATTAATTGTTTGGGCCTGAGGATGGGGAAATTAGATAATACAGACACCAGTTTATATTTTATAAAGGTATTATGCACTGGAAGAAATTGTATTCATCTCAGATGTTGGTAATAATGAATGCGATCCAATTTGATGAAAAATACTGCTACTTGAGAGCTGAGAGCTTAGAATTCAGGTCTTCATCTACTGACTCCAAACCCAAATGTGTAGATCGATGAGGCTCACTACTAAGTAGAATTCCAGCTTGATTTTCCTGTTTCTGCATGAAGTTTAGGGAACCTTAGAGTTAGCAATTGCAATGAAGTTAATAGTCAATTGGTTTTTCTTAAGTAACCAAAATATTACTAAATTCATGTCAGAGGCTGATCAGTTAAAACATTTGAGAACTTTAGTTCCATAGGACGCACTAAAGATGTTGGAAGGCAGATGACTATTTTTTATAGGGTGACAAGGAAGAAGTAGATCTTAAATCAAATTTATTTATGTTAACTGAATGTTATAATTGGCTTCTGTTCTTATTATATATGGTGGGTGTATCTCATCTCTCTGTGTATTCTGAGATCTATTATGAACTTTTACCCCAAGGTAAATAAAAACACCAAAAAAAGTGTTGAATTTCTGTATATTATAAATTGAGGAACCTTAGAAACAATTGTTTTGAAAAGAAATCTGGTGCCTTTTATTGCATTGGCCTTATCATACAACAAAGTTATATTTATTTCCCTTACTTCTCATAATGAGGTATATATTCTTTAGAAAACATTAAGTGATATCAATGTGTCTTTTTTACCCCCCAAATCCTTTTCAACTTTTCATAACTATAAAGTAGTTTTGGCATTGTTGGTTTTATGTAGTCACATAGGGGGGCATTTATCTATGCCTTCATCATACTTGTGGCATGTATCCTTTCCACATATAGCAGATGCCTAAGGTACCATCTGTCTCCAAAAGATAAAAGTGTCTTGGTTAGGTTTCCATTCCCTTAATACAGGAAAGAATAAACCTGGAGCTCTGGGAAACTCCATGTGTCTTATTTCATTTCCCCAGAAGCAAAATTTCGAGTGCAAATAATTTATTTGGAAAGTGATCCCAGGAAATACTGGTAAGGGGAAGAAAGATAGTAAAGGATACATTATCAAGCAAGTTACACCATGAGCAACTGGAAATTAAAACCCTGAGGAATTCTGAGAGATAGTATAGAGCATGCACCTCAGAATTATCTTTTGAGGGAGAAAGATATTTACCTACCCACATTTATTAGTCATTTATAGAGGGTTACTTCTAGATGTCACTGGTCATCAACTGGTTCTGGCCTTCCCTGTGCATGGACAGAACAGATTTTGGAGGCAAGGGAAAGCCTAAGGCAAAGAGTTGCCAGTATTGACAGCTGGAAGTTAGGCTGGCATGCCCAGAAATATTAAATTCCAAGGAGATAGAAGGGGAAGGGATGACTAAGAAATGTCTACACAGTGTAATGGACGAGGCTATTTCCATGAGATTCACATGTAAATACACATTCATAAATACTTTCAGAGGATCTTCATATGTCTTTACTATATGTTAAAAAAGCATACAGTCCTTATGCTCATATACATGTCACTCTAACTGACATGCATTCATTGAGTGCTATGTGCAGTATTCTCAAAAGACCTGAGATCTCTCAAGAGTTGCCTAAGGAGAAAAACCTCAAACACTCCTCACAGGCATATTTCTGTCCCCACATTAGTTTTTCTGTCCTTTTTGGTTTTGCTGCATAATAAATAACTCCAAACACAGTGACTTCAAACAATGACTTTTTTAGCTCATGATTCTGCAGGTCACTAATTTGCTACAGACTCAGCTATATGGCTCTGTTGATCTGGATGAGGTTTGGTTGGTCTTGGATGAGCTCATTTATGCATCAACTGCCTTATGGACTAGGGGTACCTCAATTCTCCATGTGGCTGCTTGTTCTCCAACCCTTGATCCCATTTAGAGAACAACCTTCAACATGTGTTTGCATCATGATTGCCACTGTTCTATTGGCCAAACCAAGTCAGGAAGTCAACCCAGTTTCAGGGCTGAAGAAAGGCTCCAATTCTTTTATTTTTTTATTTTTTTATTTTTTTTTCATAATATTTTATTGTCAAATTGTTTTCCATACAACGCCCAGTGCTCTTCCCCTCAAGTGCCCTCCACCATCC